>NC_090924.1:868100946-868403976 GCF_040938575.1 Ambystoma mexicanum | reverse complement strand
TGAGATGGAGGCAGCCTTTGACTGTGTCGATAGAGATAGCCTATGGACAATACTGAAAGACAAAGGCTGATCAAAAAGGACCTTTTAGCAGCTATCAAGGTGCTTCACAAAGGGACCTCCCTGCAGATTAGCTTGGATCAAACTGGCAACCTAACTAAGGAGATAGAAACCTGCAGGGGACTGAAACAGGGGTGTCCCTTGGCACTGATTCTGTTTAACATTTTCATTAACTACAAGAAAGAGGTACTGGACCCCATTAGATTTATTTATTTAATCAAATTTGTAAAGCATGCAGCAGCCCAGAGGCATTGTGGCGCTTGTTACATACAGAATGCTTAGTTACAGGCAGAGGAACAGTAGCAGTTTTGCATACCGACTTTTAACAGGAGAAAAAACATACAGTGAGTTAGATGAAGAGGGAAGTTTTGATTTTTTTACGGAAGGGAAGGAGAGAGTTTTCTGCTCTGATCTCTGGGGGTAGGGCGTTCCAGAGCTTGGCGGCTATGTAGGGGAAGCCTAGCCCTCCAGCTTTAGCTCTGTTGATGCGTGGAATGAGTAGTTGGTTGGTGTAGGGAGTCCTGGTGGGTCATGTAGAGTTAGATTTGGTCATAGTCTCTGCAAGGTATTACGGAGCTGTGAGGTTGAGGCATTTGTGGGTGAGTGAGGATTTTAAATGTGATGCACTCTTTAACTGAGAGCCAATGAGCTTCCTGTCTGGCGAGGGAAATGTGTTCCCTTTTGGGAAGGCTCAGTGCAGCTCTTAGGGCATTGTTTTGCGTGACTTGGAGTCGGTTTAGGTTTTTTTGTAGATGTACCTGCTAGAAGAGCGTTACAACAGTCTAGTTTTGCACCAATGGTGGCTCTAGCAATTGATAGACAATCAGGCTTGGATAGGTATGGTTTAATTGCGTTTATGAGTTTAGTGGTTTGGGCTGAGGCGGAGATGATGGCGCTGACCTGCCTAGTCATAGATATTGTGGAATCTATGTAGACACCTAGGGTCTTGACAGATGTGGAAACATGAATGATCGTATTATCAATGGTGAAGTTGGAGTACAGTTTGTCTAGTTCGGCTAGGGTAGGTTTTTGACCTAGTGTGATGATTTCGGTCTTCTCCCCATTGAGGCAGAGGCCATTGGCTGCCATCCAGGCCTGAATGGTGGAGTATATAGAGTGAAGTGCTTGGGCGTCTCTGTTGTAGGAGCCTGTGAGAGGTAGGAGTACTTGAGTATCGTCAGCGTAGTTGGTGTACGTGATAACTTGGGCGCCAAGCTTGTCGAAGAGGTGCTTTGTAAACAAATTGTACAATGTGGGTGCTGTGCAGGAGCCTTGTGGGACTCCGCAGTGGATAGTGGTGGGGGCTGCATTGGCTATGTTGGAGAATACTTTCATTGCACTGCCTTCCAAGAAGGAGGTGACCCAGAGAGCTGTTTCATTGGAGAAGTTAGCTGATTGGGTGAGGTGTGAGGTGAGTGTCTTATGATCCACCAAATCAAAAGCCGCTGATCTGATTTTTTAGGTCCACCAGGGCAGTTTCAGTGCTGTGACCTTTGCGGAACCCAGATTGCCTGGTCCCGAGAATAGAGCGAGATTCAAGGAAGTGTTGGGTTTGGCAGTAGGCAGCTTTATCGAAGATCTTGAGGAGGAATGGCACAGTGGTTATCGGTCAATAATTATTGGGTTGTGCAGGGTCTAGTGTGGGCTTTTTTAGAAGGGGGCGTACCTATGCTTCTTTAAGGCTAGCGGGGATAGTGCCTGTTCTGAAGGACGCATTAATGAAGGCTGTCAGTAGCGGGGCAAGGAGGTCCGCGCTGTCCTTTATGAGCTTGGGTGGACAGATGTCCCCTTTGCACATGGAGGGTTTCAGGTTATTTAGGTGGCTGATGACTTTGGGTTCAGTGATGTCTCTAAAAGAGAAGAGAGGTTTGGTAGTGTTCGGTGGAGGGGGGGGCCGGGTCAGGTAGTATGGGCCCATCAGCATGGTGAGATAGGGCTTTGTAGTGGTTCTTAATTTTTTTTTGGAGGAGTTCAATTTTGTTTAGCATAGCAGATTGAATACTAGCACACCAAGATTCATCTTTGATGATCTCGTCTGGGGTGTTAGGAGGAGAGATGAGTTCATTGAAGATAGCAAAAATGTCCTTTGATTGTGAGTTGGCATTGGAGATTCGGACATTGAAGAGTTTGCTTTGGCTTTGGTAATAGCATTTTTATACTGGTGGGAGATGAGGTTAAAGCAGTTCTTAGTGTTGTCGCTGGGGCTGGTTTGCCAGTTTTTTAGTGCCTCCCTTTTGAGGGAGTGTAATGACTGCAGTTCTTCAGTGAACCAGGAGTTAGTGTGTAGAGATGTTTTCCTTTTTGCATTTAAGAGGTGCTAAGGAGTTGATGGCTTTAGAGAGAGTATCTTTGTATATGTCTGCTAGTGTGTTAGGATCATTGGAGAAGGGGGTGCTAGTGCTGGGATTTTAAGGTAAGGGGCAAAGGTGGTCCTGTGTGAGTTTTTTGGAGCTTCTTACTTGCGCAGCGGGGGCCGATGTGAGGATTTTAGGGGCGGCGGTGATGGGTAAGGTAAACTCGATACCGCTGTGATCGGTCCAAGGCAAGGCTGTGTTATCTGTGATAGTGGTAAGACAATTGTGGTCTGCAACCCAATCAAGGTTGCGGCCTTTGGAGTGTGTAGAGCTTGAGACTTTTTGTGTGAATCCTAGATCGCTGAGCCCTTTAGTGAAGGAGGCAGCGGCTTTGTCTTTGGAGTCATTAAATCCTAAGTTTAGGTCTCCAAGAAGAAGGGTCTTGGTGGAGCCTTTGATGTTATTGCTAGGTAGGTGGATGAGGTGTCCCTGGAAGTCTGATGGGAGGCCAGGTGGGTGTTCCCATCAGATCATGTTCACCAAAGATCAACGGATTTCCTGTGGGCCACGTGCTATATGCGGACGATCTAGTTCTGCTGGATATTACTCCAGTGGGCCTCCAAAGAAAACTGGACGCCCTACACGCCTATGTGGACCGGAATGGGCACAAACTCAATATGGGAAATTCTGAGATCTTGAAGATTAAAAACACAAGAGCAAAGACCAAAAGAACCTTTTGCTGGAACCTGGGAAACAACAGAATAAGATCAATGACATCAACAAAGTACCTGGGTATAACGATCAGCTCGGACGGTGGTGAGAAGCCATGGATAGCAAGACTTTCTACGAAAACCAAACAATTAACAGCCCAAGGTCTGGTAATTGGGAGAAAGTTTGGAAAATTCTCGCGTCAACCCACCATTAATTTCCACAACCAGAAGGTGGTTCCAACTTTGATTTATGCAGGAGAACCTGGACTGGGACTCCCATGGGAAACCTGGGCAAAACTGGAAAGCAAATTCTGGAAAAGGATATTAAGACTCCCTAATGCCATTCCGATGGCTGTAATTATACAAGAACTGGGCCTGCATTCCCTAAATGCACGTATTATATGGAGATCCCTGGCTACCTTCTCCAAACTGATCGCTCCGACTTGCCCCCCACAATAGCAGATTATTAATATTAGGGAAGTGGGCATAACTTTTTGGCCGCTGAACCAATGGAGAGATAAATGTGTGGAAATCCTGTCAAACCTCAATATCTCTGTGGAAACCCCAAGGAGGGTAAAGACAGCCCTATTATCGGCCAACTGGTCAGAAACTGAAGCAATGTGTACCGCCTCAAGGTTCCATAGCCTGTCCAAAACACTTTCTGGACTCCTGAACATTACTCCGGAGTATCTAAAATAAATCGCCTAACCCAAGACATAGAGACTTGATTTTGAGATTCTGTTTGAATGTGCTGAGAACGAAGGAAGTGCTATTCACGTACGGCTTAGTAAAGGATAACAAGTGCCGGTTTTGCAGTTTACATGAAGAGTCACTGCAACATCTGACTTTATTCTGTCCTGAACTGAGGTCGGGGAGAACATTTCTCTTATACGACAAACTGAAGAATGTCCAGGGTTTCAACGCTGAATTGTGGTTGGAAACCCTTATGGGGGGGTCTAGCATAACGGCATCCAGGGCTTTGGGTTTGTTTCTGGAGGTGGTCTATGGAAAGAAAAGTAAGGGAAATATTTTAGATTAAATTCTTTTTTTCTTTTAGAAGGTAGTTGAGGAAACCGTTTAAATACCAAGAGATGATTCCTAAGAGGATTATGATTTAAGGGAGGAATGAAAATGATGTGGAAAGATGATAGGCCCTTTTTGTGGCAGGAGTTGAATTGGGAGCTTTCTATTAAGGCTAATATTGGAATGTAAGGTTGTGATCCATCTCTTGGCAAAGTAACGCAATGGAAATCAAAAGTTTGTTTAATCAACTGAACGCTTAATAAAAATATTTTTACAAAATTATCTCTGACTCCATCAAGTGTCTTTTGAAACATAAAAATGCCTTTTGTTTTATCTTTTAGAGAGGTTATCTGGACATGGTGATACCATATATTTGGATTGAAACAAGACATGTCCACTGTTTCCAGTGCAGTGACCTACAAGAGTAATTTTGTCTTTGTCCTTCGTAGTTTAATAAATTTCGCTGGGGAGCTATGACCCCATTCCATGACCGATTGTAAATCCTAATATGCCAATTTGAGGACCCTATGGCACCACACAAACGTCCAAATGCACTACATACACAACTAATTCTCAATGCACCAGATTGTTTTGAGACAGATACATGTGTTCTTTACATAGGAAAGAGGTGTGTGGCTACACATTACCAGAGTGGCGGGAAAAGAGAAATACTATCTGGGATTCAGCAACTCAAACAACTGCTGGTGTTGCAGGTGAAAAACACCCAGCAGATATATTTCTCCCTGACCTTAGACCACCCCCTTCCCTGTTTGGGGCCTTTATGGGGTATTTATTGCTACAAATGCACTTTGCTTAATTATTTCCCACCACCCTCAAACCCCCACTAATGCATTGGTCAAGGAATCCCTATTTCTATGAGCACTTATCCCAACCATGCATGACAAGTGGTGAGCAATAGGCAGTGTTGTGGCTTGATATTCAGGGTGAGCTGCATGTCATGGACCGCTCTGTTGGTACAGCAGGTCACCACCACAGAGTTGCTTGTGTCAAGGCATACATCAATGCCTTATGCCCTACCAACATTGCCTCAATTGCTTCCTGCATCCTCTGACTTGTCACAGTGATGGCACAGTGCCCTCCAATTCGTGCCTACCTTGACAGTCCATCACACACGCTATCCTATGAAAGGCCCCCTACATTGTACCTCAAATAGTTTGCAAGAAGTTCAGTTGTTGTTTTGCCAGTCGCTGCATGGTGTCCTGCTACTGTTCAGTTTGTGTCAGCCTCTCTCATATGGCATCCAGGGTCTGTTGGGTCAGGTCTGTTGGATCACAGGAGAATAGCAACCTTGGGTGTCCATCCTACCTTCTCCTCCTACCCTGTAATCTGCCAAGGACTGACTTCTGGTAGTGGTGCCACATCAGCCCTCCAGCAGTGGGAACGATGAGTAACTAGTGTGGTGTGAGGAGAGGTAAGGAGGGACTTAGGAGTCAACCAGGTACTCTCCAACACTGGCCACAACCGGATTACATGGGCCCATGCTGTGGTCTAAAGGCTGATGGTTACGTGGGAGCTGTGGTGGTAGGTGCCATCTCTTTTGAGGCATGGAAACAGGATCCACTGGTGGTGTAGGCACTGATGCCGATGGCAATGTATGTGCCCTTTTGGTGGTTACTTGGATGCTGAGGGTGGCAAACACTGCCACAGGGATGTCTTTTATTTGGCTTACTGGTAACAGAAAATTGGCTACCAGAACTGTGTCCTGCTTCCAGGGTGGTGGATCATGGGTGGTGCTTGCAGTTAAATTGCCAGCTGTGGTGACAGTGTCATCCTCTGTGACAGTGGCTGTCATGAGTTCATGTTGGGAGAGGCAGCACAGGTGACAAGGACATTCCTCTGTAACACAGGCATGACATTTGTAATTGGTTGCAAACTTGTTATGGGGTGATGTTTGTACACATGGAATATGGCAATCTTGGACTGCTCATCTGGAGCTCAATCGTCTCAAATTGTGTAATGGTGTGGGCTGGCATTGGGTTTCCTTTGATACATTTGTTGATAAGTGACCCAACTGACATTTCAGCTGTCTGGTTTGCATATTTTCACTCATGCAAATGGCTGGACAAATTGACTTGTGTAATGTGTGCTCTCCTTCCTACTACAGTGGGGTCCACGTGGTGTGGACACCAGTTAGGTATGATAGAACTCATGTTGGTGTGTGCCATGATGAAGGCTTTTTGAAATGGACACAGGCCTTTGGCCTACTTATGTTGGTACAGGTATGGACATGTGGGTAGTACATGTGGACATGACTTGTGTACAGCATAAGGATGCAGGCCACAGATGGAGACCTGATTCTCCATCTTGCATTGGGGCTGCTTCGATCTGCAGTGGAAAAGGTGGGTGTTAAGACGTGGTAATGTAGAGTGGCCACTAGCAGTTGCAGGTCAGCACGCTGAAATAACTGTTCAGTTATAGTGACACATTCTTGCTTCCCAGAGCTCCACTTCATCTCTCTGCCTGTCCGCTGCCTTGGGCCTTCATGACTGGTCCCACTGTATTGGTGATGCAGTTTCACCATAGATATGGTAAACACATGCCTAGACAAGATAACTGTGTTTGTATGGAATCATGAATAATTGACATTGCACACTGGCTGATACCACCAGTCATTCAGTACCGCAGAATTACCATCAACTTTACTGCTGTCCTCACATTGAAGCCACGCATTTCTAATATATTTAGCCTTTAACGTTTGGCGCAAGGCTTGAAGGAAGTCTTATGGTGAGCCACTCACCAGAACATCTGAAAGTAATGGAATCAAGAATGCTCAAAATCTGCATGTGTAGGGAAGATGATCATGCAACAGTTGGGAATATGAGGGTTCTTCAGAAACGCGGGAGATGTCCCAAGATTACACCTATGCTTCTTTATTAATGGCACAGAGGCACAGGATACAGTGTTGTGAAATTTATTTTAATGGGACCCACACAGCAACAAAATACAGCGTGAATATTTCTTTCCATTGTAAAAACATTTTACCCTCAAGCGTAACTTTCTCTTTGCAAGTATATCCTCGTTTTTGCAACTCATGTAAGTGGACAATAATTCAATGTAGATGTGATCTCCCTCCGAGTGAATAAACTCCTACTTCATGTTGAAACTGGAATGCGGTCACTTCTTCTTTACACTATTAAAATAAAATACAGCCATGAGAAGAAAGACACTAGACAACGTCTGCGTCTCTATGCGTTAAGGAAGATGCGGCTCTCCTATACTCTTTGTAAGTGCTCGCCATTTTACTGCACTTCCAGCGAGGCGTGGCGCTGTGAAAAAGTAGAAAGCATTTCCTCGTTGCCACTGCAGTGCCCTTTGATTTAAAGTTAAGTAGTAATTTTGACAAAGTGTTCATATTCTCATTCTCATTAGCAGCAGGGACATTGCCACATAATAAACATGATAATGATGGGCAAGAGGAATAGCCTCAGAACAGGTTACCGACTGCACACAATCTAGTGTCCCTTAACTATGATACCCAGATTATAATGAACACTCTAGCACCTATTAAACAAAAGGCAATCATGTGCTTCATTACAAGTTCAGCGGTCCGGAAATAAGGGTACCTGTAGCAACATACCAGCACCCTTTCCGGACGCCCAAACTAAGAGTCTGCCGGTAGGGGCACAGAACTCCCGGCAGGCTTGACCTGCCAGGAGTTCAGGCCCCTATCCGCAGGCTTTTCACTGAAGCACCGGCACAATTACTAATGTTGCCGGTGCTTCTGGTTCCCATCAAATAACCGTTCTGCCGTCTATGATATCCCAGTGGCACCAGGATGTCAGGCGGCAGAAACAGTGTTACAGGGTTGGCGGTAGCCTGCCACCTACTGGCGGGTTTTACCATCAACCCCGTAATGAGGCCCAATGACCATGTGGAAGGTGGTGGCATTTTACTTTAGGTGTGTGGACATACATGAGCTTTGGACAGTGCTTAACAGCAGCCATCATTGCCGCAATGATGTTGGGGCTGCAGTAATGCTAGGGGAGGTGGTGCGGGCCGAATAGCAATTTATTGCCAAGCATTTGAGCACCCATAAGGCTATGTGAGGATGAAGTAATCCACAATCTGTTGCACAGGGGCGACTGCCTACCCGCCCGCATTAGATCACGGAGGTGGGTTTAGCTTCTTGAGAACTACAATGCTGGTCAAGTGAATGCGGAATCCACAGTTTTGTACCCTTAGGTGTTATGGAAGGTTCCTGAAAAGGAGGCAAGTTATGTGGCATGGTAGGTCCAAACAGTATTACATCAGGCTTGGATGGTCCTATGAAGCTATAACCCCGGATTTATCGCCAGGAAACCAATTGTTAATGTAACAAACTAAATGTATATCATACTGACTTTTCTGAGTGAGGTTCATTGTGTAAAACTGTATTCAACCCCCAAGGTTTTCGAAGCTCAGGGACAATCTTTTTGGGACAGGAATGCTATGATGTTTTCCGGACCCATTTCTGCACAACTGTATAGAAATAAAACGTGTCTTTGCTACCTCTCACCATTGGATTATTTGGTGATGAGAGTTTCGGCAACCCAAAAAAAGGAATTTATGGCTTCTATAATTTATGCAAAGAAATAGTTTTCACTAAGAACCAATTAACGTTCTGCCATCTCATCTCCAGAACTGTTTATGATCTTGTGCTCTATTGGTAGATTCCCAGAGTAACTTTGTCCCAGTAACAAACTAGTGGTGAAATTAGTTATCCGTCTTTTTCAGTACTAGGAGTCAAAATATCAGAGGGCATATAGCAAATGGCTGCCGTCCTCCGATTCTCTATTGGCCATGGCACGAGCAACACGTTCTTCTATAGCCCAAAGGAACATTATCATGCGTTCTACATATGCATCATTACCCTTAAATCTACTGTTACTTGTTACAAAACGGACAGGGCACCTAGTAAGAAAACTAAAATTCATGAAACAGCCCCCTTAAACACAGACTTATGTAATGCTTTGTTTCAGATGCTTTGTTACAGCAAAATTACAAGAAGAGTGGCCTACTCATGGGCTTTAAAATCTGTAACTTATAAAAGATCCCCAAAATTGGTTTCTGCACAGAGTAGGCCATTCTTCAGTCAAGCAACCAACTGGTGCATTGAGATCCAAGATTACCTTAGGAGGTACAGCACGTTTATTCCCACTCAGGAAGTCCCTGAAAATGCATCTATATCAACTATCAATAACAGGAAACATGAAACAAGATGTCGTGCTGAACAATATGTAATGTTGAGTTCTAAGTGTTTTCAACCACTAGTAGAAGCCAGACCACGTGTTACACATTATGGGCTTAAAAGTATACAAGGTGGAAGGGTAGGCCTAGTTCACCATCTATATTGTTGCATTTTCTCTACAATCTTTAAAGAGGCTGCCACTTTGCAGGAGACAACACATTTAGCCGAATTGTCACCAAAATGTTGAAGATCAATGCTTGCTTGCAGTATGAATCGTTTAACAAACATTGGAATCCTGGTAGAACAGCATGTTATTCAATTGATTGTGCGCGAACAGAAACATTATTATGCTCTACATATAATGATGACAGCAAGTGTCTGTACAGCAGTCCATTCTTGCCTTCACTTGCACCAAAATTGCTCAAGGACTTTCCTAGCTCGCACTGGACAACAGAGGGGAGAGGAGAGAGAACTACTGTTTTACTGGTTCTCAACCATCCAAGTAAAGCCCATTCTGCCTAAAATCAAAAGCCATATCACTGATTCCCAGGAATACTGAATGCAGTGCTGATCACAGTGTTAGTTAACACATTAAATGAATATGGCGCATCCTGTCACCAAAAGCCTCTTAAACCCTAAACACTTCTGCTGTCCTAGAAGTGATTGACAGGACAGCTAAACACAATCCACCGTTTCACTCAGAACCATAAAATTATAACCTTCAATGGGCCTCATTACAAGTATGCCGGTCTGGAAATATCATTGCCGTTATTTCCGTACCAGCACCCTTTACTGGACCGGTGTAGTCAGAGTTGCGATGCCAGTGTTACCGCATAGCTAGGGACCTGTCGTAGCCAGCTACACCGTTGCCGTTATCAGTGTTGACACACGCAGCTGTGCAAGTGATACCGGCATGGTGTTAGAAAGTCCACATTAAGAGGTGTATGGACACGCACCCACCGGCATGTACATGCCGGTAATAACGGATACAATGATGACAGAAACACCAGCATCGCGGACCAGGCGTTAAGAGGAATCTGGTGTGTAGAAACCTACCACAGGTGCTCACAATCATCACAGGTGGAGGCAATGGACTGTGGCAGAGCACAAAAGGACCACTCCCACACCCCACACCCCTTCCAAATCCACAATGTTACCATTAGCACTAGCAGTACTGCAGCTGGAGGATATGCCTGCACAGCTACTCAAAGGAGGCACTGAGCCATAGGATGCAGCGGAGGTGCACAAGGAGAAGGAGGGCCATGAAGGCCCAGCAGATACCCAATTTGCAGCCGGTTGTACCCCGAAGGCAGCCACCAATCCTTGGCCTAAGGGCCACCCCATTCAATCTGACCCCCACTCAGATCCACACCCTGTACCCACTGGACAGAGACACCATCACCACTATAGTGGACCTGATACAGGATGACCTGGTGAGCCTAATAAATATCCGAACAGCTACCCCCCCACCCCCTTGCTAGAGGTAGTGTCTGTGCTGCACTTCCTTGCCAGAGGCACTTATCAGCACACAGTGGGTCAGCTGCATGGAATCTCCCAACCCTGTTTCTCCCGTGTGCTTACCCAGGTGCTAGATGCACTCCTATCCCACGTAAGCAACCACATCAGCCTACCACGGACTGCGGAGGAGGTGAAGGCAACAAAAATAGCATTCCATGCACTTGCAGGCATGCCTAATGTAATTTGTGCGGTCGACTGCACACATGTGAAGCTGGTTATCTGGCATGCTGTGGAGGTAGTGTACCGCAACAGGAAGCTGTACCATTCCCTCAACGTACAGATGGTGTGCGATGCACGTAAAATAATCACACATTGCTGCGTAAGATTCCCTGGCTCCACACATGACTCCATGGTGCTGCGCAACTCCACGCTGCCCCGTTACATGGCACGACATGCTGGAAATCGGACCTGGCTGCTGGGTGAGTCTAACCACAGGGCCATGAGGAGTGTTGAATTGGGGGCGGGCGGCAGTGAACAGCATAGGCAACCTGGCTGCTGGGTGCGTCTACACAGGGCCATGAGGAGTGTTGAATTGGGGGCGGGCGGCAGTGAACAGCATAGGCAACCTGGCTGCTGGGTGCATCTACACAGGGCCATGAGGAGTGTTGAATTGGGGGGGAAGCGGGGGAGCGAACAGCATAGGCAACCAGGCTTCTGGGTGAGTGTAACCACAGGGCCACGAAGAGTGCTGTATTGGTGGGGTGTAGTGAACAGCATAGGCATCTGGCTGCTGGCTGAGTCTAACCTCAGGGCCATGGGGAGTGTTGAATTGGGGGGGGGGGTGCACAGCATAGGCAACCTGGCTGCTGGGTGAGTCTACCCACAGGGCCATGAGGAGTGTTGAATTGCGGGGGGGGGAGCAGTGAACAGCATAGGCAACCTGGCTGCTCGGTGAGTCTAACCACAGGGCCATGGGGAGTGTTGAATTGGGGGTGGGGGCAGTGAACAGCATAGGCAACCTGGCTGCTGGGTGAGTCCAACCACAGGGCAGGAGGAGTGTTAAAACATAGCACAGCATAGCATGCATAAAGAGCGGATGTGCACACTGCATGCAAGAATCCATCATCACCCCTACTGCAATATCCTGTAACCATTACCAAATATCCATTGAAGTACACAGAGACTGGATAGGCTGATATAAGGCTAAAGTAGATGAGGAATAATACCAGCAACCTCATCATCCGCAACCTGTACAACATCAAACCTCACACATAGAATGGAACACGACCAAACACAACATACTGAGTACCTTGAACTTGCTCTTGTGTTAATGTAACTGAATGTGCAACACAGTAAGAGCATGCCGAAGCGCAAGGCCTTCCCAGCCACGTCTCCATGCATTTAACAGACACATTGCTCACATTAGCACATGTATTAGGGTCATTACAAAACAGAAAGCTCATGTACCACAATGCACCACTCATTAGTGACAATGAATGACATTCAAAAACACAGTAAAGTAATTCACAAGTCATGATGGTAAGCCAGAGAGAAAACTATCTGCCACACTGAAATTAATAGTGACTGCACTCACATTCCACAGGTACACCGCTGGTCAGTACGCCTGTCATGTCACCTTAAGGGACACCTTCAAGTAAAATGCGTTAAGTCCAAAAAATGACAAAATGCTACAAATCTTGACTACCACCAATGCATGATTGAGAGGTGCCGGCCTCGCCCAATATAGCTTCATTCATCCATGCAAACACCCACCCAGCCGTGATCTTGTATCGTAACCCTTTACCTGTGACACATACTACCAATGGATATCTGACATGGATATGTACTCGAAGTCCTGTAGATGTAGAATGCATACCGTGAAGACCCCTGTATCACAAATGTAAATGAGGCAAATGTGTAAGGTGCCACTGTATAGGCACAGTCCACGTTCATCAGTAACACATAAATTAGATCTGAGTCCATTGTTGGCAGCTGTACTTGATTTGTGAGAGTGCAGTGAATGGCCCATGTGACAGCAACTGCATCTAACCCTGCCCCCCACCCCCAATCATCTGCCCTAAGTTCACTTACCAGGTTCATAGCCAATGACACATGCCATGTACAGTTATAAATCCCTGTGCATAGTTGACTTTTCAAATGAACACTGTACAGCCTGTTCCAACATGGAATGACCAAATAAATCACAGGTGCCCTTTCGCTTGCTCCCATGCTGGTGATGCCAGGTATCCCCTGATGGGTACCCCCATCAGACAACCACACAACATGCACGAAGAGGCCTACAACCCTGCACATGTGCATACTCGATACACCATCGAGCAGACATTTGGCCTGTTGAAGGCCAGGTTCCGCTGCCTCAGCAGATCAGGGGGAGCCCTCATTTACGGTCCAGAGAAGGTGGGCAAAATCGTGCTGGTATGTGCCAAGCTGCACAACATGTGCATCTGGCACAACGTCCCCCTTCCACCTGACATGGACATGATGCCACCAGAGGATGAAGAAGATGTAGGAAATGCTCAGTGCCACAATAGCAATTATGGACGTGCCACACGGCAAGTGTTAATTCAACACTACTTTTGATGGACTGTTACAGACATGGCACTGGACATGGGTCACACTGAGCACTGGACACTTTACATGATTAAATGCACTCACACTGAATAAGCAATGTCCAGTCATGTTTGTTTGAAACACCAGGTGTATTGCAACATGATTATCTATGTACAGATGTGAATGAAATTGCATACCACTACAATCCTGTTGTACTGAGCCCACACCCGCTCCCCTACTACCCCCACACTCCTCCTCCACTACCCCAACACCACCTCCTCAACTGCCCCCACACCCTGTACCCAACTACCCCCATGCCCCCTACCCAACTACCCCCATACCCCCTACCCAACTACCCCCATGCCCCCTACCCAACTACCCCCATAGCCCCTACCGAACTACTCCCTCTGCACATGCACAAGAACTGAGGATGGGACCATTGGGGTGGGCCAGTGGGGTGGTGTTGTTCCGCGATTACGTGGACCAACAGGTTGATGGACTCCACCAGTGAGACATGGTCCCATTGACCTCCCTCACACGCCTCGCCAGGTGGTACACCCCCTCCATGGCTCTGCCCAGCATTTGTGCCGTGTTCCGTGAGGTGTTCTGCATGGACTGGCGCGTGAGTTGTGACTCAGTAAGGTACTGCTGCACCAATGCGTTCTTTGCGTGCTGCCTTTCCTCCATCCTGGTGAGGCGGCCCTCAATGTCACGTATATGACGGAGTCCCGGTTGTGGCATGGGTGGTGGGTTCCGAGGATCTGTGGGACTGAACACTGCATCATCCACATGGCTACCGTCACTGAGTGTGTCGTGCACACTGGCCTCCACAATGCTGTGGGCTCCAGACACTTGTGTTCGTGTTGCAGGTTCATCCTGCTGGCTGGAGGCCGGGGAAACAGGTTCTTCCTGCTGGCTGGGGTGCGGGGAAACAGGGTCATCCTGCTGGCTGGGGCTGGGGAAACAGGGTTATCCTGCTGGCTGGGGCTGGGGAAACAGGGTTATCCTGCTGGCTGGGGTCCGGGGAAACGGGGTCATCCTGCTGGCTGGGGTCTGGGGAAACCGGTTCATCCTGCTGGCCGGGGTCCGGGGAAACAGGTTCATCGTGCTGGCGGGGCTGCTTAGCAGCAGGTGTTTCCTGCTGGCGGGGCTGCTTGGCTGCAGGTGTTTCCTGCTGGCGGGGCTGCTTGGCAGCAGGTGTTTGTGGCAGGCGGGGCTACTTGGCAGCAGGTGTTGGCAGGCGGGGCTGCTTGGCAGCTCGTGTTTCCTGCTGGCGGGGCTGCTTGGTAGCAGGTGTTTCCTGTTGGCAGGGCTGCTTGGTAGCAGGTGTTTGTGGCTGGCGGGGCTGCTGGGCAGCAGGTGTTTCCTACTGGCAGAGGGGCTTGGCCAAAGGTGTTTTGGCATGCTGCGGTCTTGTGGTGGATGTGCTTGGATCCTGGCTCAAGGTGGTGGACTTCCTGTGGCGGGCCGTGCCCCAGTGCCCCTAGAGGTGGTTGCACTTTCCCCTTCGCTGTCAGATGATGTGCCTGTGCGGGACAGGGCATCAGTAATGGGTGTGGATCCATCAGACAGACATCAATGCTAGTACATTCTGAGTCATGTGCATTGTCATGGACATGGTGAAGGGCATGACATGGTGCACACATGAATGTGTGGGGGATGCAGTGTGGGTGCATGTTTGTAGTGCGCCCATGGAGTGTGCAGTGTCTGTTGTCTGGGGTACTGGTGTTTACCGGTTTGGGGGTTATGGCCATGCCACACAAGCTGAGCGACATGTTGAGTTCGATTGTGAAACAGATGTGTTTCACTTGTGGCTGTTGCTGCGTTGATGGTAATTCAGCATGAAGGGACATGGTGGGTGTGACATGTGTGCAACATGTGACATTGATGTGTGCATCTTGTCATGAGGTGGCTTTGGCCATGTGGTGGCACGGCAGTGATGACAGCAGTTTGACATTGTCTGGGTGATGTGTGTCTGTGTGCATGCAGATGCTACTTGTGTGGCCAATACAGGGGACATGTGGGGTGTTTCAATGGGGTTTGTTTTTGGGGTTGCAGCCAAGTACATTGATAAAGAAAATCCCACAAATCAGCTTCCTTCCCTTACCGCTAAGAGTGAGCCGACCTAGATGTATGTATACTTAATTCTTTGCATTCTTTAACCCAAACAAAGGGCACTTCACCATGTGGTTATCGAAAAAGTACACATATTTTAATATTTATCACAACATGTTATCAATTCAAATATACAATATTAAAACTACACATGAATTTGATCCAAACACATGCTCAACCACATATCTTTGTGTGTACATATTTCTTCATTTCTACTGAAAGCCTAGAAATATATGCTTAGAAAACCTTTTCTATGCCTTTCTATGGTGTATTCTCCTCTTAGAACCACAACTCTTATTTATGCCCTTCCCAATTTCTCCGGGCAAAAAGGACTGTGCCAACACTTTCACAAGAAGGTGTTTCTAGAACAAACATAGAATTGTATCTTTAAGAATAAGCGAGCCAAATAATCCCTATTGCATATCCTGTTGGTACTGTCTTCAGGGCACTCAGGCTTAGTTCATGTGCTCGTTTTCACACACTTAATAGTATACCACAATTTGCAATCTTTCTAAAAAACAAACAAACATTTACACTTTAAAACATGGTAATTAAAACATGTTTTGTGCAAAGAAAGTACTCCAAAACATCTGTAACAACTTCATCTCTATTACCAATATGGACAGCAGGGATATATTAATACTTAAGTGGTCTAATTATTGTCCACTTTCACACTTTCCCTAACATTAAGCATGATTTACTCTCTTCGTTTTGTGTGTCTACAATTACACATTCTCCCTTTTGGAAGCTCTATTTCATTAGGGTGACGGTCTCCTGACAGAGAAGACTCGTTGTTTTACTTTTTCTAAAGGGGGACACTTTTGGTGTCATCTTTCCATCAAATGTCCCTCTATGTTTACTTCTCACCCGTTTCTAAGCCGAGTCACCTAAATGCTCACCTCTCACTGGGTCTTCAATCTTTTTGATCGAGCTGACTCGCATTTACACCGTTCGGGCAGTGTTGCTTCCCGGTTGTGTTCTCTATATCACGGGTAAAGACAAGAGCAGTCTCCCCACTAGTTTACAGCCTTAATCTATAACAGAAGAAATAGGCCTCTATTATTTATCAATGTGTTGACAATAGTCACCTCAACATTCTATTGTATTGAAATGAAGCTTACCAATGAGGTAATCTCTACTGCCTTCGGGTTTCCTTTATTTATATAGGGGGAACTTCATCTTTCATCACCGTTCGTCTAACCGCTCAAGCGTGGTCTAGTTTAAAAGAGAACAATGAAAGGGAACAGGATTAGATTTCCCCTTTATGATGGACTCCTCATTGTTAAATGTATACATCATGCCTATGTCTCACCTCATAGATATGTCTGTAACCTGTCGTACCGCTCGCGATGTATCTGCAACCGGTCGTCCCGCTCGTGATGAACAACTGCTACTCGGCAGTGCAGCGAGCCTACTGTCGGATTAATCCGTCTTAAGTAGCAGGTGTCGTAATGTCACATGGTATGCGCACGTACTCACGTGTCGTAATGTCACGTGATACGCAGCCCACTTCTTATAGGTATTTCCTGCAGCGTGTGGCTGCCACTCTAATGCAGCATAGATGTATAATTACGATTGTTATACATTGAATCACTCCAAGAGAAATTGTCATTTTGTTATCAAGAGATGCAAATATGCTCACGTGTCAAATTCACACGTGACCCACAGCCATCTTACTATGGGCATGCCATCCAACAGTATATTGTTGCAGTGATTACTGTATATGCTATATAACAGCAGCGATGATGGGTCCAGTACTGATGGGGCCAATATAGGCAATCCACAAAGAGGCCCTTTTCAGAACCGGGGCAGACGAGGGAGGAACCGCCAACCAGGCAACCACGGGATGCGCACACGACAGTGGCAGCCGGGTCCGCCGACTTGGTGATCCCCATCTTTAATTTAAGTCACCATATCCTAACACAAGCAGAAATTCGTGTCTTGAGCAAAGGGTTGTCTTTCGTTCCAGTGAATAAAGCCGATCAGTTTACCACGGAAATAGAAATGCAGAATTTTTTTTTCCGAACGATTCGATTAAAGTATTTCTTCAAAGATCATGACGATCAAAGACCTAGAGACAAAAGTGTCTCTGGTTTGAAACCACCTTCCACTTTTACCCCTCTAACCTCGATGGTTTCTCCAGAAATCATCAGTTTTGAGAACAAAATCATCAGTAAGATGAAAACTCTTGTGCAAACCAAAAACAAGCATAGGGATAATTTGTCTAAAGTGGAAAGAATAGCTTTAAAAGATCTAGCTGAGAACAAATTGTTTGTGATTAAACCTGCAGATAAGGGTGGAGGAGTGGTCTTATGGGGTACAGAATTATACCGGACGAAGTAAAGAAACAACTTGAAAGAATCACTTTCTACAAACCTTTACCATGCGATCCCACACCAAGAATTCGAGATGAAATAGCAAGTCTAATGAACCACGCAGAAAGTGAAGGGTGGATTGACATCGATGAGAAAGCCTTTCAGATGCAAGAACACCCTATTACACCGGCCTTTTACTGCTTACCGAAGATTCATAAACATCACAAGGTTCCCCCAGGGCGGCCCATTGTGGCAGCCATTGGGTCTATTTTAGAACCCTTGTCGGTATACTCTGACTTCTTCTTGAGGCCATTTGTTAAAACTATGCGCTCGTCTATTCAGGACACAACTCAAATGATTAAGGTAGTAGACACGATAGTTGTGGCTTCCACAGACATCTTAGTTACCATGGATGTAGAGGCGTTGTATACTAGTATTCCTCAGATGAAGTGTGTCAGAATCATGGGTCAATATCTAGAGAAAAGGAGGGATAAAACAGTAGCAACGGCATTTATTTTGGAGTGCATCAGACTTGCTCTCACCAACAATTTTTTCATGGAAGAAGATAGGTTCTATTTGAAACAACATGGGACAAGCATGGGTTCTAGCTTCGCATCAGATCTTGCAAACCTTTTCATGGACGATTTGGAGATACGCTCCGTCTATGCAGACCACAATCCTTTTAAGCATCTCTAGAAAATCTGGGTGCGTTACATTGATGATGTTTTCATGTTGTGGGGAGGAACTGAAACAGAGCTTGACTCATTTGTTACCTGGGTCAGCGATCAAGAGGAATGTATTAACTTCACCATGAGTTTCAACCAGAAAAAGATCCCTTTTTTGGATCTAGAAATTTTTAAAGATGCGGAGAACAAATTGGGCACTACTTTGTTTAGGAAGGCTACAGATAAAAACACCTTGTTACTGTTTGAAAGCTTCCACCCTCAATCTTTGCAGCAAAACTTACCATTTGGACAGTTCCTGCGTGTTAGAAGGAACTGCACCCATAAAGAGGATTTTGAGACTCACAGCAAAGATTTAACAACTAGATTGAGGGCAAGAGGCTATCCACCATTCATAGTACGCAGATCCATGAAAAGAGCCAAAAACACTCCAAGACATAGGTGCCTGACACCACAACCACGAGTCACAGAGGAAAAGATTACTTGTGTTTCCACATTTTCTCCGATAAGTAACGACTTGCGGAGATGCATATTGAAGAATTGGAATATTATTAACACCGAAGATTTCTCAATTAGTAAACCACGTTTTGCGTTTCGACGTATGCCAAATTTGAGAGACAAACTCGTAGATACATACAAATCACTGTCCGAGGATAGGCCCACCAACCAATTGACACTGTGGAACTTACCCCTGGTGGTCGGCCACTTCAGATGTGGCAAATGCTCCGTGTGTGAATTAACATTGAACATGAAACATGCACACCTTAAAGGGAGAAAATGGCATTTTACGAATTGTAACTCAAAGTGGGTAGTTTATGGCATTGAATGCCCATGTGGCTTGCTATATATTGGCAAAAGTAAGAGATATATCCGCCAGAGAATCTGTGAACACAGATCCTGTGTGAAGAACCAGGTACCCGAAAAACCTTTAGTGGCACATTTTAAAAGTGCCCATCATGGAGTACATGATATTCATTGGTTCATTATAGAAGTGATAATTGTGCAACCCAGAGGTGGTAACAGAGATTTAAAGCTGAGAAAACAGAACAGAAATGGATATACTCCCTGGACACTGTAAGAAAGGGATTAAATGTTTCCATTGAGTGGTCCCTTTTTATTCATCACAAAAAATGAACAAGACATAGGGGCTGCAAGTATTCTTACAAAACATGTACTCTGTGAAGAACGGCATGAATACCCTCTTAGGGATATTTTGTGGGAATGAGTGAGCAGCATATACAGTAATCACTGCAACAATATACTGTTGGATGGCATGCCCATAGTAAGATGGCCGTGGGTCACGTGTGAATTAGATAACAAAATGACAATTTCTCTTGGAGTGATTCAATGTATAACAATCATAATTATACATCTATGCTGCATTAGAGTGGCAGCCACACTCTGCATGAAATACCTATAAGAAGTGGGCCGCGTATCACGTGACATTACGACACGTGAGTACGTGCGCATACCATGTGACATTACGACACCTGCTACTTAAGACGGATTAACCCGACAGTGGGCTCGCTGCACTGCCGAGTAGCAGTTGTTCATCGCGAGCGGGACGACCGGTTGCAGATACATCGCGAGCGGTACGACAGGTTACAGACATATCTATGAGGTGAGACATAGGCATGATGTATACATTTAGCAATGAGGCGTCCATCATAAAGGGGAAATCTAATCCTGTTCCCTTTCATTGTTATCTCTTTTAAACTAGACCACGCCTTGAGCGGTTAGACGAACGGTGATGAAAGATGAAGTTCCCCCTATATAAATAAAGGAAACCCCAAGGCAGTAGAGATTACCTCATTGGTAAGCTTCATTTCAATACAATAGAATGTTGAGGTGACTATTGTCAACACATTGATAAATAATAGAGGCCTATTTCTGCTGTTAAAGATTAAGGCTGTAAACTAGTAGGGAGACTGCTCTTGTCTTTACCCGTAATATAGAGAACACAACCGGGAAGCAACACTGCCCGAACGGTGTAAATGCGAGTCAGCTCGATCGGGGCAAAAAGATTGAAGACCCAGTGAAAGGTGAGCATTTAGGTGACTCGGCTTAGAAACGGGTGAGAAGTAAACATAGAGGGACATTTGATGGAAAGATGACACCAAAAGTGTCCCCCTTTAGAAAAAGTAAAACAACGAGTCTTCTCTGTCAGGAGACCGTCAGCCTAATGAAATAGAGCTTCCAAAAGGGAGAATGTGTAATTGTAGACACACGAAACGAAGAGAGTAAATCATGCTTAATGTTAGGGAAAGTGTGAAAGTGGACAATAATTAGACCACTTAAGTATTGAGTTGCTGTCCATATTGGTAATAGAGATGAAGTTGTTACAGATGTTTTGGAGTACGTTCTTTGCACAAAAATGTTTTTAATTACCATGTTTAAAAGTGTAAATGTTTGTTTGTTTTTTAGAAAGATTGCAAATTGTGGCATACTATTAAGTGTGTGAAAACAAGAACATGAACTAAGCCTGAGTGCCCTGAAGACAGTACCAACAGGATATGCAATAGGGATTATTTGCCTCGCCTATTCTTATAGATACAATTCTATGTTGGTTCTAGAAACACATTCTTGTGAAAGTGTTGGCACAGTCCTTTTTGCCTGGAGAAATTGGGAAGGGCATAAATAAGAGTTGTGGTTCTAAGAGGAGAATACACCATAATAAGGCATAAAAAAGGTTTTCTAAGCATATATTTCTAGGCTTTCAGTAGAAATGAAGAAATATGTACACACAAAGATATGTGGTTGAGCATGTGTTTGGATCAAATTCATGTGTAGTTTTAATATTGTGTATTTGAATTGATAACATGTTGTGATAAATATTAAAATATGTGTACTTTTTCGATAACCACATGGTGAAGTGCCCTTTGTTTTGGTTAAAGAATGCAAAGAATTAAGTATACATACATCTAGGTCGGCTCACTCTTAGCGGTAAGGGAAGGAAGCTGATTTGTGGGATTTTCTTTAATTTGTGTTTCATTATCCTCACCCACTCAGCCCCTAAAAAGGGGATTATTGTAGCTCACGTAAAACTTGAAGCCATGTACATTGTACATGTGTGAAACGAAGTTGTCGGTGGGTGGAATAGCAGTAGGGATCAGGTTCCACAATCTTGAAATATTGACCTGGCCATTTGCATTGGGGCTATGTGCCATATGACTTTGGGGTTACGGAGACTCACTGGCATCATCGGATGTCGCACCTCCCGCCTCCGCATCTCCAACTCCCTCTATGGACTCCATGTGCAGGACGGTGCTGCACGTCTCCTACCACGCATGCAGTTTGATGGGGGATGGTGCTCCCCCTCCTGTTGCCAGGCCCTGGCTGCGCTCTGCAACAAGGAGGTTGCGGACACAGAGACGTAGGCCGCCCCACCTCTTCTTACAGTCTTGCCCAGTCCGGGGTGTTTCCCCCACCGCCGAGACTTTACGGGCTACATCCTCCCATATGACCTTCTTGTGTATTTGGGCTTGGCACCGCAGATCTGCGCAGAATACTTCATCTGCATGCTCCACAAGCGTGTCAGCCAGCATGTTGAGTTCAGGTTCACTGAACCTGGGCTTGCGGCGACGGACAACAGGTTGCCTTGCAGACATGTTCCTCTGTGTTGGTAGGTGCTCAGATTTTGAGTACCACTCCTGTGGACTGCAATGGATGGCTTTTTTATAATGGCCGCTGGTGCATTTCCTGTTCCGGAACGATTATGTTATTGGACCACTGTATTCTCATATTTCTGTGCAGGACACCTACTATGTTTTGAAAAAATCAACAACTCTATGTCCACATGATATCTATTTCACCTATGCAAATTGTTGCATTACACTGTACCAGTGCCTAGTGATTTTAATATTTGAATGTTTTACAGTTTAATTGTCTTTGTATTTTGTCACATAATAAATTTATTTATTACAAAGGCTGACGGATTAACAAAAAATCTTTTAGTATCTTGAACTGTCAATACCTCGTCTCTATCTCAATGTTAATTGTTGAATTGCTAGATCTACGACATCTTTCTAATTTGGGATGGAACACCCCTAGAATTTACACAAAATATCTCAATGTCAATTCTTTTGGACTTTAATAAGTGGGACATTTACATCCTTCTGAGATTTCCTTTCTGGATTTAACCATTTACATTAAGGAAGGACAAATCCATACACTGACTTTTCGCAATCCTACTGAGGTAAACTCATTTTTTGCAACCAGCTGCCATTTGAAACACGTTATTGAGAATGTTCCAGTTGGAGAAATTATTAGAGCATGGGGCAACTGCAGCAAACCATTGGAGGGTAAAATTGAAGTAGAGAATGTTATAAACCGGTTTAAACAAAGGGGCTCCCCGGATAAGATCCTTAAAAAGACTGAGGAAAAAGTAATGTATAAACCCAGATAGGAACTTATTAAAAAAGTAAGAAAGAGATCCAAGACGGCGGCTGGCGGAGGAGGACGTGAGCGAGTGGGTCTCCTCACCGGGCTGCAATAAAAAAAGATAAAGAAGCTATGTGGTGCGCTTACACATCCATCTCCTTCACACGACAAGCCGGGAATGAATGAGGCATCTCACTGAGGGACAAGGGATCCAGCGTTCGTACTGCGGAAAGGAGAATCCAAGCATAAGGGAATACAGAGCCTCGCCCAGTGAAACAGAGATACACAACAATCCGGGCCACAAGTGAGGAAGCAGCAGAGAAGCGGGAGACAAAGGTGCCGGGGTACGGCCCAGAAATCTACCAACAGGGGAGCGGAGGCAGTACAAGGCGGGGTGTGCACCCCAGGTGAAGACGCCAGAGGCGAAGAAACAGAGCGCTGGCTGCATAGGAAGGAAGAAGGGCCCAGCTGATCAGAGGTACGGCCGCATGTAAAAGCCACAACATCAGTTCGCCCCAGGAAAGCAAAACACCAGAAGGAAAGCAGAGAGATCTTCTCTCCCCCCCACCTTCCTCCCACCCGGGAGGGAAGAAAACAGGCAAAAGGTGAGCTGCCCCCCCCCTCCCACCCGGGAGAGAAGAAAACAAACAAACGAAGAGTGGGGATTAATAAGGATCGCCTTATGGGGGGGGGGAGAAGCAATAAAGGGAAGAAAAGTCAAGGCATGAGATAGGGAAGCCTGGAAGTGGGGGTCAAGAGGAGGAGGGAGAGGAGCACAGAAATAAAAAGAAGGCCTCAAATACCAAAGTAAAGAAGAAAGGGGGAAGTTAAGACAATACCCCAGGAAAGCATTAACTCCACAGAAGAACGTGGGCAAAACTTGGTGGGGGAAAAGGAATACGGCAGTAAAGAGTAAAAGAACCCCCAGGAAGGAACATCTAAGCAAACACAAAGTGGAGAGGGAGCCACCCCCCTCCACATTTACCACCTCCATCCTCTCACCATCCATCCCCTTCCCCCACAGGCAGACCTAACTGGAAAAAAGGGAACGATAAGAAAAGAACGCTAACCAAGGGGGATTAAGAGAGACAGGGGTAGTAGATTCTTTTAACAAGAAAGGTCCATCTAATTGGAGCCAGAAAACTGAGTGAGATGAGAAACACAAGCAGGTGAGACCTCAGAAAACTCCCATCCCACGAGAACAATAAATACGCCTGAAATTAGAGAGGCCCTGGGGAAGAGGCCGGCACAGCACTCATGTCCAAAACGAGGGTGAAAGCAGCATCAGCTTCCCAACAAAGCCCACAACCAAGAGAAGAGACAAGCATTAAGCAACTGGGGGGCCAAGGGAATCCCCAGAAGAGGAGAACCAGCCCAAAACCATCCCATAACATCGACAAGAGAAGAAGGTGCAATGGCTAGCAAAGAAGATATGCAGGGGTGGTACTAAGAATTCCAAACTCAGTTTATGTCATCCTTTCAAACACCATTCAAATCGCTAAAAGAAGAAATGAGACAATCATTACAAGAACTCAAAGTAGATGTGGCTAAGCTAGAAGAAAGGATGGACACACTGGAAAAAGCTGTACAAAGCATAGAGGACGATGCACATAAAAATTATGAAACTTTGGACCGCTTCGCTTGCCTAACATATCATCTGGAAATCGAAAACGATGACTTGGAAAACCGATCAAGGCGATCTAATATTCGGATAAAAAATCTTGCAGAAACGACAAAGATTTAAAAAGCACAGCCCAACAACTGTTCGCAGAAATATTGGAAATAGACAAAGAGGAGCTGGTTCAAGTGGATAGAATACACCAAGTACGACCAAGAAGGACAGGCAAACCAGGCACCGGCCCAATAGATGTCCTAGCAGCAATTACATCCTATGGTCAGAAGGAACAGATCCTAAGGAAAGCAAGGGAGATCGGGCAAGTGTGAATAAACGGAAACATAGTTCACTTATATCAAGATCGAGAAACAACCGAGCTCCAAAAAAGGAGACAGATGGGGCCAGTGGTGAGATTCTTAATGGGAAAACAGACGAGATACAAATGGACGTTTCCCTTTGGCTTACTATTTACATGGAGGGGCGAACCCACACGATCACGACGTGTGAGGAAGGCGAGCAGATCCTAAATATCCACAGGAGGAATGCACCTTGTGAGGGGTCTGGAGGTAATATACGAGGGCTGCCACAAAATGAGGAAATGTTTATCAAAGGGCTGAAGACTCTGGCCCTCATAATTCCCGAGCTAAGAATCATGGACTGGAGGATTCCGGCGGAGTTCCTCTTCCGCCCCATAGTATGTCCCAACACAGCACCAGGATCAGTGGTATCGTTAGACTTGCACGCTGTGCAAGTGTCAGCCAAGAGAATCGCTGTGATTGGAGTGGACAAGGAAGGGTGTGAGTGGCGCACAGTGCTGTGCACAAACGCCAACATCGCCCTACGAGAGGTAACAGATGAGGATCTCTTTTCAGACACGGAAGGGGATGGTGAGATAGTAATGGAAATAGCGATGCCCTGTGACATTTTAATACAAGCAAGGGAGACCCCCGTCCAATTGATGACAGTGGTAGGAGCACCACCGTCCTTTTTTGATGATGACATGAGGCTCGTACCAAACAACTTATGGACAACAGGCCCCCATGATGTGGGACTGTTGCATGGAGTACAACCTGTGGTAATAAAGCTAAAGCAAGGAGCAATTTTACCACGAGTTAAACAGTATCCTCTGTCTCGTGAAGCTGAAGAAGGGATAAAAGAGACAATAAATGCCCTACTAGCACAGGGGATAATAGTGCCTTCAAACTCCCCATGTACCACCTGTATTTATCCAATCAAAAAAGCAAAAGGGGGGTCTTGGAGGATGATACAGGACTTACGCCCCCTCAATGATGTAATTCAGAAGGAGTTCCCTCTAGTGCCGAACCAGGCATCAATACTATGCAGCATCCCGAAAGAGGCATCACATTTCACAGTAGTAGATTTGAAAAACGCATTTTTCTCCATACCCCTGGCTGAAGAGAGTAGATACCTTACCGCCTTCACACTGGGGGGTAAAAGGTATGAGCATTGCAGATTACCACAGGGTTACTGCGAGAGCCCGAGCATCTTCAACCGCGTATTACATGAAGACCTAGGAAACCTATCAGTTGAGAGCACCATTATTCAGTACGTAGACGATTTACTAGTCTGCGCACGAAACGAAGAGACATGCAGAACAGATTCCATAACATTACTGACTTTGCTGGCCAACAAGGGGTACAAAGTGGACAAGGGAAAGCTACAATATTGTCTGACAGAGGTCCTGTACCTAGGACAGTTGATTTCAAGAGATGGGAAAAGAATAATACCAGACAGGGTAGAAGCCATAAGATCAGTAAAAGAACCCACAACAGTAAAGGACATGCAGACATTTTTGGGAATGTGCAATTACTGCCGAGCATGGATATTAGATTATGGAGCATACACCAGGCCCCTATTACAAGCATTAAAGGTGGCCCAACAGGAGAATAGGAAGATGGAATGGACGGAAGAGATGAGTTCATCTTTTCAGACATTAAAAGATTTGATTTCAAGCGCCCCAGTACTCGCAAACCCTGATTACGGAGGCGAGTTTTACCTATTCTCACACTGCAAAGAAACACTGATGACAGCAGTTCTGACACAAAAAACGTCCTTAGGACACAAGCCACTGGCTTACTATAGTGGCACTCTAGATAGCGTGATGCAGGGCCATTTCGCGTGCGAGCAATCACTCGCTGCAGCCGCGTTCGCGATTGAGAAAAGTGCCACCATAGTAATGGGTTGCCCGGTAACATTGTTTGTGGAACATTCATTATTTGCAATACTCGAGAGATCAAAAAGCACACTGACCACACAGCGGGCGACCGCCTACAAGATTATACTGTCCAGTGCCAACATCCATATAGTGAGATGCAAGACAGTGAACCCCGCTACATTCATTACAGAAGCGTGCACGCTCGAAGACATGCAGAACCACGATTGCGCAACCTACACAGGAGAAAGAGGGGAGGAGACAGTGGTGTGTGAGAACGCTCTAAGCGAGGGGGAAGTGTACTTTGTGGATGGGTCCGCATCAATTGACGTGGACACGGGAGAAAAACACGTTGGCATGGCAGTGGTGAGGTTAGAAGACGGTGAGTATGAAACACTGGTACAATACCGTCTCCCATCACATTACTCCGCACAGGCAGCAGAACTGATTGCGCTCATAGAAGCACTACATGCAGCAAAGGGTTGTGCAGTGACGATATACACAGACTCAGCTTACATGACAACGACAGTACATGGAGGACTGGCAAGATGGGGGCGTAGGGGATTTAGGAGGGCAGACGGAACACCAGTACAGCATGCAGAATTGTTGAAAGAATTAATTAAGGCCCTGCAAAACCCTACAGCAGTAGCAATAGTAAAGTGCCAAGCACATACATCCAACACAGATGTTGTGTCTTTAGGGAACGCGGCAGCGGACGCTGCCGCCAAGGAGGCTTCCTATTTTCAGAAAAATGACACAGGTGAATACATGCTTAAGGACAAAACAAACGAAGAGCCCCCAGAGGGATATAATATGATGCCCATACCACAAATAATAGAATTGCAGGAAGGAGCCAGTGCAGAGGAAAAACTATTGTGGACAAAGCGAGGGTGCAGCAAGTCAGGAACAGACCTGCTGTGGCGACAAAATAACTCGGGGAAAGTGGTAATGCCAATACAGCTATTAGAAATTGCATTTCAACAGCTACACTTCCCTGCACATAACACCAAACAACACATCGCAGCAGAAATACAGGAAGAATGGTTCGTGCCCTGTCTCCAGGAGCATGTGTCTCGATTGGCAATGGAATGTACAACATGCCAAATATACAATTCGGGGATGACATTACGCACTCTACGGGGAACAATTCCTAAACCCATTGGCCCATTCAAGGAACTGCATATAGATTACGCAGACATGGGGGAAAGGTGTAATGGCGCACGGTACATGATTGTGGTTGTGTGCCCATTCTCAAGGTGGGTGGAAGCAGGACCTTGCGCACGACCGGATGCCAAGAGCGCCGCCAAGTTCCTAGTAAGAGAAGTATTCCCACGCTGGGGAATATGTGACGTGATTCGCTCAGACAACGGCACTCATTTTGTGAATGAGCTTTTTAAGGAAGTCACTACATTATTGGGAATAAAACACAAATTATGTTCGATTTATCATCCTCAAAGTAATGGCGTAGTGGAAAAGATGAACGGACTGTTGAAGGGCAGGCTATCAAAACTATGCTTCTCACTAAAGAAGAATTGGATTTACTGCCTACCGCTTGCGCTATTTGAGTTACGAAATCAGCCAAGCAAAGACCACCATTTGTCCCCGCACAAGATTGTGACTGGGAGACGGATGAACACAGCACACTCGCCACTGCGCGAACACTCAGACGCTCACAGAAGCGCCGCGATATTGGGAGATGAGTTCACAGATTATTTAAAGAAATTCACAAGGGCAGCGCGCGTGATATCAAAGCAACTCTCCCCACCCTTCACTAGAGAAGAGGGAAATGTAACAGGCGCTGTTACGGAGCCGGGGCAACAGCTACAGCTGATGCCAGGCGACTGGATTTATGTCAGAAGCTTTGTACGTCGGTGGAATGCACCACGATTCCATGGCCCATACGAAGTAATATTTTGTACGCCCACGGCAGTGAAGGTTAAGGGATTGAGGTACTGGGTGCACTTGACCGACGTACGGAAAGCATATAGCAACATACAAGAGGAGGTAGATGGGGAGGCACAGACAACAGCAAACAATGCGACTGAGCAGAATGACTGAATATGAACTTATGTGTATGTGCTGGTGCTAAACTTGAATAAGTGCACAACTGATAAAGATATTAACTTTTACCTGGTTGCGTGTATACACAAATATACATATATATGTGTGGTTAATAGAATGCCAAATTATAGCCTGTATACACCCTTGTCTGTGAATACCCCTCCCTGTCCCCCCACCCCTTTCCATTCCCCATCACATGTATATTGGCACTGATGGTGCTAACAAAATGTTTACATGTATGCACTCAATGCACTTTTATATCTTAAAACAGGAACTTCCATGGCATCTAACGGGCGGCTTGCAACGGATAGATTTACTAGAATTAGAGAGTGGTTAACTGTGAAATGTATATATTCGTATGAATGTGGACTATCTGCGTGCATTATATTGTTTTTCACATTATTATTTGGTCTGGTTACATACTGGTTCATAGCGTTCATCTCTATCGAGATGAACGAGGGGGGAGGGAGCAACACAACTACTGGGACCAATACAACTGCCAGTGTCAATG
Source organism: Ambystoma mexicanum (assembly GCF_040938575.1). NCBI lineage: Eukaryota > Metazoa > Chordata > Amphibia > Caudata > Ambystomatidae > Ambystoma > Ambystoma mexicanum. The sequence continues at coordinate 868,374,825 of NC_090924.1, read as the reverse complement.
CAACTACACGGGAAGGTGATTTTTTGATATGGGACGGGACTAAACTTGTGTGGGGCTAATATACTACGTCATCCACTGTTGTCATCTCACAAGATGGAGGGCCAAAGGGTAAAAGGCAAAATAACACACTGTCCCCACCTGAGATGTCTAATTACAATGCTCACAGCTTAAATGACCGAAACCCCTCTGCCATATCCTGGTTGTATAATACCCCCACCAGCCAACCTGCCCCCACGGCCATAGAGAATCAAAGAATGAGAGAAACACATGAAATATTATATGATGACTGGGTGAAGGGGGGCGGGAATGAGAAAGGGGGGTCTAGTTTGTCCCTTGCCCAGGGAATCGGGAAGTATATGAGGAATAAGAATAATAGACGGAAGAGGGAAGCAGGGAGGAGGAAGTATGATGAGTACTATGGGCTAGGTCTAGATAAGATGGAAGACCCACGACACCCCCACCAAACAAATAAGTGGTATGCAGACATGAGTGCCACAGCTAAACAAACAACAAACGAGAGCTGTTATGTTTGCTCCCTCATCCCTCACGCATCAGGTACACCCAAAGTACTGTTACCCAAAGAGTTGCCGATTATAGATGCCCAATGTCTCCTTCATCTCACGTTCTGCAGAATTAAGAACACCTTCCAGGCACATGAAGTGACTTTTCAAATGCTGCAGAACGAGAAAACGTGCTACCCAAAACCATCAGGGGTTGTATGTCTGAAATAACCATTTTTTGCAATCGAAGGGACACTTTTTTCTGATAACAAGTGGAAAAACGAAGAAGTAATGTGTAAAGCTGAAGCACTGAGGGGTGTGGCACCGGAGAAATTGCAATGGATAGAAGAAACGTGCACACCCGTATGGAAGGAACACATTTCAAAACTAACCTGGGTTACGCCCATCGAAAAGCCTTTCAAGTTGCAGAATGAAATAGACTATGAACTATGCTTCAAAGGAGAGGGGAGAACGTCCATGGGGACGAACAAGAAGTGCAACAAAACCCTCACTATCCCAGACCCAAGAAAAGGGACAGCGGCCCTTATGGACACGTATTGGGTATGTGGCAACCAAGCATACCTACACCTCCCCCCATCGTGGAGTGGAAGCTGCTCAATGGCCACACTGCACTCAGCTCTAATGGTAATACCAGAAAGCCACATCGAGGGGAGCCAAAGGACACAGGAGCGCATGCAGCAGAGTGTGGCCCAACCAACTTCAGAGTCACAAATCTATGTCCTGTCTTCTGGAAGCAAGGGAGAGGTGCTGACCCGTAACAGACGAGCATCAAACTATATATCAAAGGCATCATCAGAACTATTGGCTCAGATCCCAGGCAAATATCGATTATTCAGCTCAGCAGAAACATTTTTTGCCTCGCTCGTATCAAGTGTCCAAGCAAGGGCTAACGCAAAATGGCTCCAGATAACCCGTTGGGAATTAATTCAGCTGGCAAACGACACTGAAGAAGGTTTTAACATAATAAAGGTCGAACTAAGAGCCTTGCGACTGATGACCATGCAAAACAGGTATGTCCTGGACCTGTTGACGGCGATGGACGGCAGTGTTTGCCGAAAAATAGGAAGTGCCTGCTGCACTTTCGTACCTTCTGAAGACGCAGAGAACGGCTCCCTGTCCCATGTGATCGAAGCAGTCCACAACCTAGGAGAAAAAATGAAGATGGAAGGCGGAGCAGGAGATAGTACATGGTTCGATAACATCTTCTCCTGGGTCCCCTCATGGCTTGGAACAACGATGAAATTTTCGATGCCAGCTGTGGTGTTCCTCCTTTTGATTTTCTGCCTATGCCAGGTGGGTCTTCGAGTCTGTGCTAACGCAGTACCAAATGGTGCAATGATGATGGTGACAATGGGCAACTCACACGGTACAATAAAAACGATGCAAGAAGCACAAGTACAAACAGGGGTAGACAACACACCCAGGTACCAACTGGTGCCCATGTATCACGACAAGGATATTGTAGATAAGCTGTGGCACACCACCATCAAAGAGCCCCGCATACTAGAATGGTACGAGGAAGTATGGGTAGATTTGGAAGGAGATGGTGGGTGCATATATCTTACGTGTACTCCAGATGAATACGCCAGGAGAGGTGAGAGCTTAAAGGGGGTGTGCAGAGCATGGATGCCTATCAAAGGAACTCCTGCATGGGATGAGGCGGTGATGGACGAAGCAGAATGTAGGAGGATAGAGGATTTAAAGAATTCGTTACTTAAGTAACGAAAGGGGGGAAATGTAGGGGAGGACTGGACCAGGAGACCCCTCTCGCCTGCGTTTCTTCCCCAGGTGAGGGCTATGGCCCATTGGGCGTTCCCTCATGCCACCCGGGCCCAGGTGGTGGAGGGCTCACCCACTGGAGACATTGCCCACACGTATCGAATGCCCACACGTATTGATTACAACACAAATTTAGCTAGGCCCAAAAACCATTCTTTGCCTGGTAAAGATGGTGTGAGCTCAGCGCACTGTAGCGTGGCCCCCACCCTTGGAGAACATCCCTGTTGCCGCAGCACCCTGGCAGATCCGCTGCGAGCACGTTCCCACGAACAAGACGGACATGAGCTAGCGCAATACGCTAACATTGTAACAGTTCACCTCCCGCAGTGTACCATCACTATCAGCATGACCCGGCCATCAGGCCTGAACAATGAGAAGAACGGTAAAATGGTCATCTGATGGCAGACAGTCTTTATATATATGTATATATTAATGTCAAGACCTCTTGCGAAGTATGCTTTCTTCCACAAAATCTCCTATATTACAAACGCCTGTAGAATGTATTAAAATAAGAAAGCATGCTCCCATGATATAAGCAATGGCGAGTTCACACCCTTGCAGGTGGACACTAATAATAAAGGAACGCTCCAGGGATCTGTTTGTTGCGTATATCACTGGGCAGCCTACCTCCCATGGTTTTGCGCCATAACTAAAGCTAATGCTGCTAGAGTACGCGAGAAAGCGAATGCAACTATACTATGAACTCATGTAAAGGATGCGCGAGAATGCACTTATAATGTGTGTATGTCTAAGCCTCTTATGTGCCACCACCGTCACGTACAGTGGCGGGTCGTTTTCTATGTACTCCACTGATCCAATTACTACCTCATTCACTGCGAATGTATATGCATGTAACTAAAACACTGTAGCTGCTAGAATATAATGTACAAATATGGTGCTCGGACTGGGTATAATCGAGACGCATCCAGCAAAGGTTAAATGCATGTTTTGAAGTGATTTTAAATAAGTATTATAGAAAATATTCAAATGTTTGCGATGTCTTTACCTATATTCGGCAACACACGAGGGAGATACCTTTGTGAATGCGTACAAGGTCTCGATGTATCCCCCTCCCTCCCTGCGAAGGCTGCCAAGACATGAGAACAGAGCCCCGCTCTGCGTTATCACGCCTCCCCCGACCCGACTGGAGCCGCTTCAAAGACGTGTAGCCCCACTGCAGCACCCAAGGCCGCGGCCAGCCACCTGCATTATTTACAGCACAGCAGTAAACCTTTGTCTAAACTCAAGCGCCCCCTCGTAAACCCCACAACCCACCGGACTGTCTCAGACTTATGGCCCTGTGCAATCAGGACACCCAACACTTTGACAACACACAGCGAAACATCCATAACCACTTCTAACAAGACAGAAAGACCTGTACCACCCGCCCCAGTCCCCGAAGCTTAGCCCCTCGACCTATGGTCCCGGTCAACCGATCACGAGTAACCAGGCCTCGATATATTACCTCCAGACCCCTCACAAGGTGCATTCCTCCTGTGTTGCATTAACCTATAAAAATAACTTATTGGAAGATTTACTAAAGAGAATAACACTGTAAATGACTGAATGACTGCGGTGTGCATGGCTGAGGGCAAGTAAGTCAGGAAAGGCATTCGTCTCTGCCACAAGCCGCCTTGGCACACCAACACCGCCCGGATGAACTCAAGCCGACCTGCCAGGCCCAGCCCAACCCACGAGGGTGACCAGTGACGTCCTCCAGCCAAGACCAACCACACCGCAGCAGCACCTATAGTTAGTCGTCGCCACCCAATCCCAATGAACTTGTGCCCCCTATAGTATGTAGGTTTTGATGACGTTTTTTGTAAATATATACGCCTGTCTTTGCGATTGTCAGACAGAGCGCTCTCGGAGTTTGCAGAGTTCTTTGCATGCCCAATTCTGATTGATAAACTCCCATTTACGCTCACCCGCACTCTGTCTTGGCCTTATTCCCATTTTGGGAGAGTCCTTCATTGTCTCTCATTGCGGGGAGGATCGTGCTGTTTGGGGACGCTTGCTTTCACTTACTATTTACATGGACGGGCGAACCCACACGATCACGACGTGTGAGGAAGGCGAGCAGATCCTAAATATCCAAAGGGAAGAAGGAGGTACTATGGAAGACCAATGAAGGGGCGAAGTACCCCGCAGGAAACCGTGGGAATGGAAAACAGTATCAAGGAAAGGAAAAGTGGAACATAGATGGTACAACATCAGTGATAGAGGACACTTAGAACACGGCAGCCCAAGACAAAAGGATATAAGAACAGGAGGAGGAACAGACCTAGAAATACCCAGGAAGAAAGGGTAAGACATCAGCACGTAAAATATGATTGCGGCCCAGGGGGAACGGGAATAAGGGGTGCATCTTGGACCCCAATAGTGGGGTTTACCAATCCCCCCAATGATATCTCTGAGACGGAAAGAGGGCTGGGCGCGACGCACACTCCGTCCGAGTGCTCTTAGGAACCTAGTCCCTCCTCAGTGAAAGGGTAAGGGTTTGGGGGAGCAGTTGATGTTGACAAGTTGGGGGAGGGGGAGCAGAGGGAGGAGCCAGAAGTAGGGAAAATAAAAGTCTTAGGCTGGTAGATATTAGGAGAGCAGAAGAAGGAATCCCAGATGAAGGAGCTTAAAGTGCTGACGTACAATGTGAAAGGCTAAATACCCCAGTCAAAAGAAAAAAAGTAGAATACCTTTTACGAGGTGTAAATTCAGACATATGGATGTTCCAAGAGATGCACATAAAAAAAGTAGATAAATGGAAATTCAAACTTAGGGGATACACTGAAATATATCAATCGAATGCAGGGGAAAAGAAAACAGGGGTCCTGATCACCCTACATTATACGCTAGGAATACAAGTTCAGGAGTCGGTGGTGGACAAAGAGGAAAGATACATACTTCTGAACACAGTCCTGAAAGGGCCAAACCATTACACTGGCATCAATATATGCATCAAATACGGGGCAAGAAGGGTCATAAAGGAAGTCATGTCAAAACTGGAGACTTTTGCGAAAGGGGATACAATTCAAACGGGTGATTTTAACATAGCGTGGGTTCCCAAAAACGATAGGTGCGGGAACGTAGCACAGAAAACATTATCCCCATTCAAGGGCTAAAACGAAAGATGGCGATACTGGCTCTCCATGATACATGGCGGGTAGTCAGAGGACAAGAACATGTATATACGCTGTATTCCCACGTACACTCCTCTAACTCAAGGAATGATTACATCTGGGCTTCAATGGGGCTATTGGGGAAAAGAAGGGAAATAAATGTGGGAACGATATTATTGTATCTCGCCCCACTGTGGATGAGCTTGGAGTGGGGAAATACAAAGGGGTGGGGGGTCTCTGGAAATGGAAATTCCCAATAGACCTTCTACATGACCCAGCGATGTGCGAAACAATAAGAGAAAAGATTGAGCAATACTTTAGAGAAAACGCTTCTGAGGAAGTCCATCAGGAAATAATATGGGATGCATTTAAGGCGGTTAACGAGGTGGTACCTAATAGCGCTTAAAACGGGGAAAGAGAAACAGAGAAGACAGTGGGAAAAAGATCTGGAAGAGAAGTTAAAGGCCAAACAAGAGAAAATGACAAAAGCACCAAATAAATTAAAGAAGGCCACGAGACACGTCCAGAGACAATTGAAGACACTAAGAAAAAAAAGGCAGAGAAAGCTTTACTATATCTAAAGCAATGGTACTATGTAAAAGCTAATAAGGCAAAAAGACACTGAGCCAGACAACTAAAGGAAAAAAGGGTGACACAGGCAATTATAAAGCTTCGGAATAGCCTAGGATAGGACAAAACAACAAACGAAGACATGGGGGACATTTTTAGGGAATATTATAAGAAATTGTATGCGTTTGATTATCCTTCAGAAATAGGGCAAGAGGAATACCTTAAGGATCTCCCTATCCCACAGGTAATGGAAGAAGGACAGGCAGAACTAGACTAGGACATACGGGAAGAAGAGGTCAAACAAGCAATAAAGATCTTCCAAAAAATAAAGCCCCTGGTCCAGATGGATACAGGGCTAGCTTCTACAAAAAATATAGTGACATATTGACCCCAATTCTCATGAGATTATTTAATACATTCAAAACTAAAGGAAATATAACCCCATCTATGAATGAAGCAAAGTTGGTAGTATTCCACAAACAAGGGAAAGACCCAACATCACCAGGGTCATACCGACCAACAGATCTAATAAATGTAGATGCTAAATTATATACAAAAATACTTGCTAACAGAATGATTTACCTTCTACCGAAATTAATTGGCCAGGATAAATCGGGCTTTATACCAAACAGACAAACATTTGACAATATTTGTAGAAGCTGACACCTAATAGAAAAAACGGGAAAAGCCCAATAACCAGCAATTTTAGTGTCATTAGATGCAGAAAATAAATTTGACAGAGTCGAAGGGTCAATGTTATATAACAAACTACAACATATGGGGTTTGGGTCAAAGTATCTTAACATGGTGCAGGCTAATTATGTGACACCATTGATTTGCATAATTATAAATGGCATTGTGTCAGGCAAAGTAGATTTAAAACGAGAAACCAAAGAAGGGTGCCCACTATACCTGCTGATCTATTATATAAACTTAGAAACCCTACTAATTAAGATATGTGAATTAGACCAGCTGACAGGAATAACAATGGCGGGAGAAAGTCACAAAATGAGTGACTTTGCAGATGACATGCTAGTAGCACTGTCAAATCCGGAAAGCTCGCTACCAATATTATTGAGAGAACTGGAAGAGTTTGGGGCGATAGCAGGATTAAAAATCAATAAGCAATAATCAGAAATGCTTTACCTATCAGAGGACCAAGAAGTAATGCATAGATTAAAATCAAACATGCATCTGAAACAAGCGGAAAAGGGTATAGCATTCCTGGGCATAACACTTACAAAAAGAATAGAAGATATGTATGAGGCGAACTACCGGCAGTTACTAGGAAAAGTCCGAACAGAGCTGATGAAATGGAACCCGCTTACGATAATGTGGTCGAGAAGAATGACAATAGTAACAATGGTAATACTTAACAGATTATTGTATTATTACCAGGCATTGCCGATTAGAGTCCCAAAAACCTTCCTCCGATCCTTGAAGAGGGCCATTGTTTCCTATATCTGGAAGAGAAAACCTCCAAGGGTAGCAATGACCACACTCACGGCACCGAGGGATAAGGGGGGGGGGGTGTCATTCCCGCACTTCTCAAGATATTATGGGGCAGCACAACAACAGGTCATGAGAGAATGGTTAAGGGGCGATCAAAATAAAATCTGGGCAAGACAGGACAGGGCAGTTGCGGGAACCCCCCTTCAGGGACTCTTGTGGATCGACAAAAAGAAGAAACATCTGAATACCAAGATAAGCAAGATATTGGGGGTAGGAGTGGAGATTTAGGACATAGCAACGGAAAGGGGAGTACTATACTATGGGTAAAACCATCCCCATTTCGTCCTATGTTTGGAAACCCGGAATTCAAACCAGGAATGGAAAGAGAGTCATTTAAGAAATGGGAAAGAGTAGGATGTCAGAAATTAAAGAACATTTGCCTGGGAGAGTCACTCAAAACGTTTGAGGAATGAGTTCAAGAAATAGGTTTGACAAAGGAGGATAGATTTAAGTATACCCAAATGAAACACTAGCTTAGCTCCCCAACAATTAAAGAGGCAGCCACAAGACAATTAACGCCATTTGAACAATTTATAACCACAAATACAGGAACAAAAAGCATGGTATCAAATATATACAAACATCTGAATGATCAAGAGGAGTTGATACAATGGAACTATATGAGGAAATGGGGGAAAACATTGGGAGAAACCATATCAAGAAACCAGTGGGAATATTTGTGGGGAATAATCCCCAAACTAACGCATTCTATTCAACTAAGGGAAATGTGGACCAAGGTACTTCAATGGCATTACACACCAGAGATGATCCACGTACTGTTCCCCCCTAACATCAGATCAGTGCTGGAGCGGGTGTAAGGTGGTGGGAGACTGGCGACACATACAGAAAACATGCCATATAATACAACCATTCTGGGTGGAGGTCAAGAAACAGGTGCAAGGAATACACCAGGGAATGGAACATATGGAGGATAAGATCTGGTTGTGTGCAATGTGGGAACCGGGATGGACAACTCCCACTAAATCTCAGAAAAGAGGACAAACGACAATGCTGATCGCGGCATGGTTGGCGATTGCACAAAAATGGAAACAGACAGCCCCCACGATACAGGACTGGAAACAAAAAGTATTGAACTTTGTGGCCCTGGAATGGGTAACATACAAAATCCAAGGGGACCAGGAGAAATTTGCCAAGACAAGGCAAAGGGAGAAAGAGACAAAACCCACTTCAAAAGGGGGGGTGAGAATGTTGGGAAGTTAAACGAAATGATGTTAAAGTGAAGCGATGTATACTTGAAAACAATAAAAATATTTTTAAAATACAAGTACGAAAACGATATTTGGCTTCACGAACGCAACACCTAATCAGGGTTGTCACACAGTATAGCTGTGGGAGCTCACAGCTATACTAGACACAATTCTGTTGAAATATTGGTATTTGTTGACTATGGATGAGTGTCTAAGACTGTATGTGGGGAATAAACCCAATATTGTTTACAAGAAAGCACCAACCTTACGCAATGTCCTATGTCCTGTCCAAGTAATATGGAACAACATAAACCTGCAACCAACTGGCTGACTGCATCAAAGAGGGAGGTTTTAATAAATGTGGTTTTTGCAACATGTGTTCATATGCATTGGACAACACACACAGACACCTAACCAGGGGTTTGCCTGATATATATATATATATATATATATCGATCCTTTCCTTAACTGCCATAATAACTTTGTGGTTTATATTATAATTTGTGTATGGCAAATACTATATTGGTAGTACTATCCCTGAAGTGCAGACATGAATCAGAGAACACATCAGTACTATCGGCAGCCAGGATCTCAGCGTTGCACTGGAACAGCATTGGAATAAGATGCATCCAATGGACAAGAAGAGTGGCTTCAGATTCCTGGCCAGCAATCAAGTGAAGCTATTGTTGAGGGGCGGCGACAGGGAGAGAAACTTGAGGAAAATGGAAGCTAAATACATTTGCAACTAAGAACTGTCAATCAAGGCTGAAACACAGACAATGGACCTCATTACGAGTCTGCCGGTCCGGAAATAAGGGTGCTTGTAGCAACGGACCAGCACCCTTTCTGGTCCGGCAGACTACAACTCTGCCTTCCTGGGCCTGTGCGTGCGGCAGGTCTGACCTGCCGGGCGCAATGGCCCTGGAAAGCAGAGTTGTCATGGAATCACTGGCACCATTAGCAACGGTGCCAGTGCTTCAGTGTCGCCACTCTGATGGAGTATTATGGGACTCCATCGGAGTGGGGACTAATATTTTCCAACGCCTGATATTCCGGGCCGCCAGGACTTTAATGTCGGTGGAAACAGTGTTTCAGTCCGGCGGCAACTGTGTTTCAGTCCGGCGGCAACCCGACAGTAGCACCGGCGGCTTACTGTCAGACTTGTAATGAGGCCCAATGAAATGGAGGTGCTTCTGTGAAATTGAATCTCTCGTCCTGTGGCTTTCCCTGACCAGGTTTTCTGATAATTGCCATCATATTGTAACGCAACTATCAGAAGTACTGTTTTTAGGCAACAGAGAGTCTTAATACGTGGCAACTTATGAACAAGTATTCTGTTTAATTGCGGATATATGGTAAAGTATATATGCTTTTTCTCTATAAGAGCACTACAAATACTGTTGTATACAAGCAACATACCCTATTAGAAAACTGAAATAAAGTCGAGTTCCAGTTAATAGTTTTCTCTCAGCTTTATTAGCATCTTGTTAAGTTACAGTTCATTAAGACATATAGGACAGGCACTGGCTCCCACTGCGCAGGCAGGTCTCTCTCTCTAACTGCCTCGGCTAGGAACTATCCTGATCTATCCTGATCAACATTCTATCTTCCACACAGTAACATTCTAAATGACATCACAAGCTTATACCTACATACAACAGCACATTACAACAGATCTCCTTTTCTTCGGGAGACACTACATACACACATGAAGCACATAACAACATATCTCCCTTACTTCTGGAGACACCATGTACACACATACATACACACAAAAAAGACTAACCTAGATGTTATACCAATATGAATATCACTTAAGATCGATTGTGAGCAACATCATAATTGGGTTTAGGCTTGTTTATTCAAACAGTTCTCTTGACACAAATAAACAGATAGTATGAGAGCTCTCAAATAAAAATGTGATTATTATGACAGTAATTATCTGTCACTATGACTATCACCTTTATCCTTTCGAAAATATCTATCAGGTGTTATATGCTGTTTCCGTAACCTTTTTCAGTACAATCTGGTAACATAGCAATACTTTAACTTATCATTAACTGATTGTAGGCGTTACTGTCACTGTACCAGTAACTGTTTGTACAAAGCAGTTTGTTATACTTTCAGCTTTCTAACCCTCACAAGAATTAATGCTTATGATGCAAGTTTGGCATTTATGACAATTAAAAAAATAATAGTTTATACAGAAATTCTACTGTTGGTTTCCATTTGACAACAGCGCATGCATTTAGGGGATTTATTTCTCGCAATCAAAGAGGCAGGACTGTCTGGGTCTCTTAATGACAAATGTCCTCCTCACATCACAATCAATTTGGCTGAAACTGTCCTTCATAATCATGAATAAATCCTTCCAAGAAGGGTAGTTTCACTTGCTACTTAAACATGCTGCCATTAAAGGAAACCCTCTCTCCTGTCTGATCTAACATGCCATCTCAAACCTTCCTCACTTAGACAAAGTAATGTAAACCCTCATTGTGAAACAACTATAATCCCACCTCAAGCTAAACTACCTCCTTGATATTCATCAATCAGCATTTAGGCCATCACAAGGAGCAGAAACAACACTGCTCAAAATCCGGGAAATCATCCTGGAGCAAAGAGATGCCTACCAAACTGTGATTCTAATTCTCCTCGATGTCGGCAGTGTTCGACAAAGTCAATCATCAGATCCCGATCAATCGTCATTACTGGGTAATTATTTCTGGTGTTGCTTTATATTTAATCAACACCTTCCTGGACCAAATATCTTAACAGGTCAGATTGGGTACTTTCATTTCGCCTTCTCACATCCTTGACTGTGTGGTTTCCCATGGCTCCACTTTCCAGAACTCTCAATGATCACGTGCACCCATTTGCCAATCTCTCCAGAGTTTTTGGCTTGCTTGTATGCAGATGATACTCCTCTGGTCCTAAACCTCCCTCCCCTTACTGATGGCCCTTAAACCTTAACACAAATGATAAATCACTGTCCCTAACTGCATCAAAGAGTTTCCAAGCTGGGTGAAGAACAAGAAACTGGCCTTGATTTTGAACAAATCGGAAATCCTCATCCTAGGCTCTCAGCACCCCCAATGAGCTTAGAACATCACACCGCCCAACAACTGCCAACATAAACCTTGGAGCAATTTTTGATAAGACATCTCTGGCCAGAAAAATGAATGCAGTGAGCAAAAACTTGAAAGACCACCAGACTTGCAAGAAACATTATTACTTTTTCTCCCAACTGATTATCAAGCAACACGTATGAGACATTGTTCTCTCTTGGCTTGTTCATACAAACACTCTCTACAATGGCCTCCCTCAATATCATCTAGACAAACTACAAGGAAATCAGAACAAAGCCGCCTGGCTCACCCTCCAACTGTGCACCAACAAACTCACCAGTGCAACAATAAAGCAATAGAACTGGCTCCCAATCACCACATCATATTTAAAGATCTCTATATCACTCACAAAGCCAATTACGGAATTGAGCACACCTACTTACATGATTGTTTCAGGAAATCCTGCGCAGCCAGATCGTTACCTCTACCGGTTTCTCTTTTGTTCAAGTTTCTACCCTCAAAAAAGTCAACTTTGAAGTCTGCAGGCTTACAGTTCTTGACCCAAAGATATATAACAGCCTTCCAATTCACCTTCGGAATGAAGACATTTTGCTTCGGTTCCGAAAATACAGAAGACATCAGACCCGCTTTTCCACTTATTTATAATTTAGGGGAGAGAAACGGATGGTGCTAGGTTATCAAAAAGCTCTATTGGATGCTTTATAGACTAGTGCCATATACAAAACTTTTCCACGAGACATGCAGCAGCTTCAATGGGTTTGCAAGAGCACTTGGTGAGAGCAAAGCCTGTCTCAGGGGCCTTCCAGGGAAATGTTGCCCTCCACGCCATCTGCAAAGCTGCAATGTGGGCTCAGGTTCTTCTACATGAATTCCACAAACATTATTAACTGGATTATAGCTCAAGGGCAGGCATAGTTTGGGCAGGCTGGACTATGTACACTTTTTTGTTAGCATTTATTCCACCTTTTTTAATTTAACCACTGCCATCCACCATGTGATGAGGACTGGACAGTCTGGGCATAAGGATTACGGTTGCTGCAATTAAGAACGAATTACACACCATAGTGTCTACTGAACTCATAGAACATAACTCTTTTCCTCCATGCAAATGGGCCTGGCACAATATTTTTAACTTGCACTACTTCATATCATGCTCCGGTACCATTGCCACAAGCACTGAGAAAAGGGGACTATGTCATAAAAGCATATTAGTCACTAACCAAAGCAACATTAATACACATTTCCAGCCACTTCAGTCTATGCAAAGCCAAGTCACACAAGGCTTGAAAAGGGGTGATGGGCATTTTACCAATGCCCGGTAAAAGTTTACAATCAAGGTGGCCCTGTTATTGTGGCCAATGTGTGGGCCGATATTGATGCAAGATCCACAGTGCACCAATGCAACATTACAATGTGGCTATCTTGCATTTTGTGGCATGTGAGCACTTGGAACGTTGCACTGATGGTTAAAACTCACAGCAGCAGACCCGGCTCATTTGCACAAACCAGGATAAGACAATACAACAAAAATAAGAAAGTTAATTTACGCCAACTTAACCCCACCTAAAAAGGCAAGCAACCAATATGATGCTGCAGCATATTGGTTGCTTGCCTTTTTAGGTGGGGCTAGAAGGTGGTTCTTAGTGCCATGTATAAGCCAAAATATTGCATTGGAGTACAGGTATTTTTGATGAGGCATAGGCATGGATTGCCGTTAGTGCTAGGGTGACCAAATTTGAAAAGTAAAAAACCAGGACAGGCCAACTAATATAAAAGTAGGACTTCTTGAAAGTTGCTGTCAAGGCACTACACCTCAGTAGCGGTTGGAGGAGAAGGGTCTTTAAGTGTTACTGGTGGAGTACACACATGACACATGTCGTAATTCATTTATCACAAACTATCACTATATTAATTAGTAAAATGCAGCATTTCATCTGTGTAGGATTGTGCATTCCTGCCTGGAAAAATAATCCTGAGAGAGGGGGACATAGCACCCAATTCAGGGACAGTCTTGGCAAAACTGGGACGTCTGGTCACCCTAGTTAGTGCGCAAACAGAAGGAAAGAACTGCCTTGCTACGTGCTGGCACTGCTGGACACTCTGCAGTGCATCAGGTATTGCATAGTTCAATGTCCCTGCTCCAGCGGTCTATGCAACCTCATGCCGACAGCACACTGCAGTGGGGGTGTCACTGTCTCATCAGCATCATGCACTTTTTGGCATTATTGAGTTGAGGCAAAATATATCTCTTTAGTGGTAACGGCAAGGCAGGGCCCGTTCACACAATAACATTCCAAAAATGTACAATGGTTAAGAGCCGGGTAGCGGGAGCGCAGCCTTTGCTGCCTGCCTCTCTATTGCCTAACAGCAGTGCTGCACTATCTGTCGAGCCAGGCTCACAGGGCCCCGCCACGCCTGTGCAAGCTCAGATGTCCAACCCCCTGCTCAGCCACACTGTAACATGAATCACATTTCCAACTGATTGTCGTCGTCTTCTGTCATACTATCACGTTGTACAATAGTTGGACTTCACCGCCAGGGTGCTTGTTTCACACTTCTGCAGAGTGCAATACCCTACAACCATATAACCCTGAAAATAAATGAAACCACTGATGCACATTGCAAAATCACACTCCTTGTTTAATGACTTGAGATGCTACACCACTGTCACCGGTAAGATAGATCCGTGGGTGAAGGGCTTAATGCAGCGATCTGTGTGTCATTTGCAGGTTGCAGGTTTGAATCCCGTCTCGGCCAATTCAGCCTTACATCCTTCTGAGTTTGATAAATGAGCGCCAACCTCGGTTGGGTGATAATAATTGTATGTTAATTTGCCATGCACACCTTTCTAGTGAAAGTGACGTATCATTGTACTTTGTAATTTGGGCCTGGCTCGGGCAGGAATAACATACGCTAGACCTGACCAAAATTCTGCCACAGTTAAACCTGAATACCCCACTTCCAGCACTACAGGCCAACAGTCAGCCACTGTATACTATGCAGATGGAGCAAAGTGCTGCACAGAGTCCATCTCTTCCATTGCCCGGGTGTGCTTCTATATCAGATGACAGAGGCATACCTGGTAAAAACCACAGTGCAATTAATGCCGCTCAGGCAAGCAAAATCGTACGAAAGGCTTTTCTCATTGCATCTGCCGGCATATGTTGCGCTCCAACTGCTGAAGGTAAGCCCATTTGGGCTTCATTTGTTACCATGATGCCTGCAACTATACCGAAATGGCCGCCGCCATTACCAGCTTGGGCTGGCCTTGTGTGCTCAACCCAGAGCAACCCCCCCCACCAGAGCTCAGATTGGCTGTTTCTTCTTCATACAGCCAATCGGTCGTGCTCGTTACGCTCACCTGGTATCCACGGGGGGGGCCA
This sequence comes from Ambystoma mexicanum, assembly GCF_040938575.1. Classification (NCBI taxonomy): domain Eukaryota; kingdom Metazoa; phylum Chordata; class Amphibia; order Caudata; family Ambystomatidae; genus Ambystoma; species Ambystoma mexicanum. Next base: position 868,359,650 of record NC_090924.1, on the reverse strand, counting down.
TGCGATACTGGATGGAGGTCTAAGTGCTATCCCAGACCCCTCTCTGCTTGGTTATGTGCCAGACGTTGGGTAGCGCCTATAACAGGAGAATAGAGGGTTAAGATACTGGTTCTGTGATCAGTGGACTCCCACCTCCCTCTGATCCAAATCCCCTCCCTTGGGGTTATTGCTCACCTTAGGTTTTTGTGTGTTGAACTCTCTGTCCTGCGTCTCTGTGCAGGGGCGCGTGGTTGGTAAGGGCGTTCTGTGGACCTAGTTGCTTCACTGGTCCGTGTGCCCTTATGTCGAGTCCAGACCGGCTGTGACTCTGACTCTGCTTGCTGTCTTCCAGGTGAGTTATAATGTCTTTTCTGTCTTTATTCTGTCTCTTTCTTTCCCTCCATTTTCTTTGTCCTCTCGGCGTCTTGCTCCACTACGCTGTTCCCTAACAATGTCTCTTTTTGTTTTTACAGGGATGGTTGCGATCTCAGAGTTACCGTGCCGATGGCGAAGACCAGTGAGTTATTGATGCACGGAGCACTGCGCTGTTTATTGCCGTTAATTCCTAAGAAGCACTGCTCGCCCAGGTAAGTGCTTTGTTAATGCGGACCTTGTTCCTTCTCCCTTGGAGGTTGCGGTGAAACAAGGAGATGGGCGAGGTAAGAGAAGCGCAGGGTGCTGCCAGGACTCGCTGCTTGCCGAGGTAAGAATTGTTATTAATGCTGTCCTTGTTTCATTACCTTTGCAGGTTGCAGTGAACTCCGGAGATAGACGAGGTAAGCGAAGCGCAGGATGGATTCAAGACCAGTTACTTCACAGGTAAGTGTTCTTGTTCGCTAATTCTGTTCTTGTTCTTCCAGGTTATTAATGGAATCCCAATCCAGGGCTTCAGGATCGGGCCGCCGGAGAAGCAGATGAGCAGGAGCTGGACACGGTGAGCGTTATGCTGCAGGAGTGCAGAATAACAAAAAGCGTGTTCTGCTGTTTGGGTGAAGTAGTTCCAGGCCAAGTAGTTCCAGGCCCAGCCACATCCAAAAACACTAGACCGCATGGCTTGGTTCTAAAGAACTGAGCTGCGTAATAGGCCTCCATGTTGTATTAAAGTCCAAAACTGGTATTGCTTTATTCCTGATAATGAGCCTGGCGCCAAAGGCGCCATGACTGACTCCAGTTAAGTTTTTAGCCCCACTGCTGCCAGGGGGCTGTTATACCTGAGGAGGTCAGGGGGATGGATCGTAACAGTGCTGGCTGGCGAAGCCGGCCCCTGCCTCAAGGCCTACTGTTTGAGGTCGCACTGTTTAAGGCCCTTCTACGCTCCTGTCCGGCCATTGCCGGTGTGCCGCGCCAACCTCCCCTTTATCCTTGCTGGCCCTGAGTTTTCAGCCCTCCAACCTCATGTTTCTTTAAGTCTCCATGGGTCCTTAAGATAAGCGCAGTGTCTCTCACCTTGCAGCAGCCATGCACACCCTTCTTGCCCAGTCTCTCGCCTCTCTTGCCTCCACTTTTATGGCTGTGTCTCGCTGCCCGTTCCGACTCCACTACTGCGCTCTGATGATCGGCCGGGAGCCTGCTTTCGACTCTTTCAACTGACCCACGATTCTGGCTCTGCAACCCTTACTGGACTTTCGTTCTCTCACCTGAGCCGCATCGTGTCTTTCTGCATGGTTCTATTTCAAACAGCCTAGCCATGTTAAAAAGTATTCTCACATCGCGACCAATCCTCTAAGTCTGACTCATTGCTGCGTTGCTACTTGCAGCCATCTACTCTGCTACCATGGCTTCTAGGAGTACTCCATGATTCTGGTCTAATGTTCCTCATTTTCTTTTCTGTCCGGATTCCTTGCTGATACTCCTGCAGTGTTGCTGGACTTCCTATCTGCAGCCTATCACTTTTGTTGTTGCCGACTAATGTTATATTCTGTTTTTTTCTGCATTGTTGTGGTCTTTCGCTCTCTGCAGCCATTTCACACTGCTTGACAGTTGAAAGAGTAGGAGGGAAGCAGCAGCCACCATGGTACCGTCCTTGGCTCCAAGATCAAAGAAATATCAACACAGCCGGTGAGTTGGGGAAACCGATGCAAGATTGGTCAGTTTTGAAGGCAAGGTTGCAAGCGGCAACATTGTATACAAAGAGCAAGGCTAATGACTGCTGAACACGTGTGATAAAAGACGCAAGGACAGCCTAGCGGCTGATGGATGTTTGAACTGTAGCAAGATAAAGATAAAGAATAAGAATTGGTGTGAATCAAAGTGTTCCTGCGATGGTTTAAGCAAACCCATCGCACAATCGAAAGTCTTTGGTTTTTTATACAAAAGGGACTGAGCCCGAACAAGGGGGATCCGTGGTGTGAGCCTGAACGAGGGAGACCAATTGCGAACCTGTGACAGTGAAAATCCTGATAAGAAAGGCCCTCTGCAATAAGACTGTCATTGGGAGAGAGACATTTGCAACGGCATTGCAACGGCATTTGCAACGGCACTGATACATATCCATTGAACTGTTTACTTGTGGCCCAGAAGCCAGAGTGTGTGTGAAGCTCAAACGTGCTGTCTTGTCACGTCCTGAAAACGGGAAGCCAACTGCTCAACAATCCTGACATATAATTTGTTGAACACTTTTCTTTTGTCTACAATGCTGTTGCACACATTTTATATTTAGAAGTAAGGATTGGCAATAGGTTTATTAATAAGGCCCTTTTATTTTGACAGAGACTCCACTAGGACTGCGTAATTATTATTTGATGGTCGTAGCATGCTCCCACCCTTCGATTTAGAATTAGATAGGCATTCAACCAACCCATTGAAGTTCAATAGACACACTCAAACTGTGATCACTTATGTTTGTCTTCACTGTTTGATACCATGCCTTCCTTACAGAGGATTCAGATTGGAGGTGAAGTGGCAGATTGTTCCATAGATTGGCCACGACCAGCGGGAAGCTAGAGCCATTGGCTCGTTTCCGTCAAAATCGAGGGGTTGGGAGTCAGTGGCTGGAGGAAGATCAGAGTTGTTTGGCTGGTGAATACTTCTTGATCATCTGGACAAGGTCAAAAGGGGCTTTGTCAGTTAGGCAACGATGGGAATTTGCGAGGGTTTTGAATTCATTTATTTCCCGGATGGGATCAGATTTGCTCAAGTCCAATGCTGCTCGGAGAGCATAATTTTGAATAACTTGAAGCATGGTCAAATTCTTTTCCGAGGTGCCTCAGAGTAAGGCATTACAGTAGTCCAGCTCGGACTCCACAAGGACGCTGCCCACTATAAGTCGGTTGTCAGCAGAAAGGAGCGAAGATAGCTTCCGACAAGGGTTGGAAAAGTTCACGTGGTAATCCTCATTACGGGGCAGTAAGAAAAGAGACGTATCCCTCAGAGAGAGTGACAAGACAGCTGTCATTTCTTGGGGTAATGATATGTTGTAAAATAGCTAAGGGTTTTTACAAGTGAATTTTGTATATTTTGTATATTTGTGAAGGATGTGAAGTGGTGGTGTGGACCAAGGAGTGTGGCCCCATGTGGGAGCAGTGAGGTGGGGCTGCACATGAGGATGATTGGCATTTGTGGTTCCACTCAGAAGGATTGAGTGACGTAGAAGGCGTGGTCTCAGAGAGAGGCACAGGAGTGTTAATTTATGGGGAAATATTGTTGGGGAGGGGTGCCCAAAGGAGGAAAAAAGGTGAGCGAGAATTGAAATAGAGTTTGGGGATCATTGGTAAGTTGTGTTAGAACTATTATCATGGGGAACACTCCAATCATTCACTTATGTAAGTCACTTCCCAGATATAAAGCCAAAATAGTCAAGTACCACACGGAATGGGTTAAATATATGGCAGGCAGAATGTTTATGCCCTGGCCACAAGAAGGCACCCATTAAACTGCAATACATGTGCACCTATTTACATGCCATTTATAAGGGTAAATGGTTATGGAACACACTAAGTATACCCGAGCTATGGAAAATGTTCAGGGAAGATGTGGCAGAGCCAGACACGAAAGAATGGATGCTTAAACCAGCATGACGAAGGGTGTATGACGGGCAATCCTCCCAAGAGCAGTGATCCGTCCTCGACTGCATAAGGATTATACCCATTGCATGCAGCAGCACGGTAAAGTTATGCCACATATGTGCCCCCTGGATACAGTAGTGAAGACATTATAAATGGAGAGAACAAAAACAAACAATGATCAGTGTGCACACACGTATAATATGACAAGCGCCACGGCTTGCAAGAGAAAGGAACAGAAGCAGAGGAAGAGGATCAGAGAGAGGCAGGCAAGATAAGACCACAATTGTACCAAATGAATGGATAGGAGGACAAATAATGCTTTAACTGGATGGAAAGGTCATCAATGATTCTAAAGAAAAGGTAAGGGAAGTTAGAGAATAACAGGAGAAAGAATAAGAGAAAAGAGTGGAGGAGGAGAAAGAGAATAAACAGAAGAGAAAGAATAAAGGAATGAAGAAGAAAGAAAGAAGTAAAGGAAATGAGAGGCAGGAAAAGAGAGGGAGAGTAGACAAGAAGAAGAATGGAAAAGATAGGGGGAGAGAGAGAGAGAGGGACAAGAGGAAGAGGACATTAGGGAGAGGCACCGAAAGGAAGTTGATGACATTATTCAAAAGTATGCACTTCCAGACACAGTAGAGGAAGCAACTGTACAAAGGAATATTGGCAATCTGTACAGGAATAGGAGAGATGGCACCAATATAAGAAAGAATAGGGGAGGGTTCCCGCTAGATGAAGGAAGGAACGTATTGGAAAAGGGAATGAATGGAACATATGGGAGACAGCCCCATAGCAGGTTAGAATTCGAGAATGAAGATGAGGAGGAAGAGAAGGAGGAAGGAGGAAGAAATGTTAAATTGGGATGAAAGTAAAGAGAGCAGGGAGGAGGCAGTACAAGCCTCATCCACGTGTACCCAAATAGGGAGAGAGGTAGCGTGGACAGAGATAGAGAAACCAGTGAGGATGTCAGAACCTACTGAATATCTGAGATGCCCGAAGGTGCGCTAAAACAGTTCAGAAGGGAGGGCGCCATATGTGAATAAACTGAGAAATTTACCAGAATGGAAGAGAGTTAGCATGACAGACATGGTGACAAATACAAAGGGTGCGGCCACGTTTGGATGTGGCACGGGGCTAACACAATTCCCCTTATTAGAGAAAGGGGGAGGACTGCCACAGTATATCCCATGGACACAAACGGATACAAATATTGTAATTTGCAAGCTACCATCACTCACATCAGGAGCAGGCAACTGGATTAATGAGTTGGAAAGAATGAGGGCTGGTATGACATTAGCAATATGCAACAAGAAAAGCCCGTTTCCTACCACGGAGAGCAATCAGACGACATTTAGAGACTAGCATGGTATCCTGGGGTGACTGTACAAAATACCAGACATGACGCCGTGCCTTTTAATAATGTTCAAGTGGATTTATGGAGGGCACTTAGGGTACAGTACCCAGATCGTCAGATATAAGCGCAAATATGACCCGTAAAATGGGAGCAGACGGGGATATGGCTGCATATATATAGGACATTCAAGAGAAATGGAGACTAGAGACCAGGGAACCGTGGGACAAAAACAAAAATATTATTTTCACATTTTTGGCAGGTACTTTCTGAAGAAGTGCAAAGACAGCTGAGAAAAATTGTGCGAATGGAAGCAAAAGCATGGCCAGAAATACAATTGATTATTGTTCATCATTGTTGACAAACAAGAGAAGGACAGAAAGAAAGTTGAAAATAGAAAGATTGAGGAAGAAAAATTGGTTCAGAGAAAACTGTCAAAATTGACAGTGGAAGGAACAATATTGAAAAATAGGGAAGAAAGTTATAGTGCAAAGGAGCGTATCAATTACAGCCAGGAATTAACTGAAATGTTTGTTACACTAACCTGGTATCAACAGGGACGCCATCCAGCCCTGGTTGGATGATTTGCACTCTCGAACCCTCTCCCGGTCCCTTGGTAAGGCCTCGGGTTAAAGATGGGTCTGCAATATAGGAGAGCTGGATTCAATACCAGATTGTCTTTATGTTTTCCCACCTCCCTTGGCCTCATCCCCTTCCTCCTCCTAGGCCTTCTCCTCACCTTAATATTGTAAAAGGTGGATTCTCCGTCCTGCTACTCGTGGCAGGGGCGCGTAGATGTGGGAGGCGAGCAGCGACCAAGTTACTTCACTGGTGCAAGCCCCCCTGTGGGAATCCAGGCCTGCTGTGACTCCGTAGGTTTGATGCTTTACAGTCTTTATATGCAGTTCTTATGTTCCTCTTAGTTCGAATAATAATGTCTTGCTTCTTTCCATTTAGGTATGGAAAGGTATTTTGGTGTTGTCATGCAGTTTGCAGATGAGCATGGGCCGGTAGGCGAAAGCGCAGTGTGCGCGATGCTGTCCGGTGAGTAATGCGCGATGCACAGCGCTGTTTCGCCTTTTATATTTCTAACCTGTGTCTTTTTTCTCCTTGCAGGTTGCGATGTTCCTCGCTGAGCGCCGTAATGTTCCAGGAGATGACTACCCAGGTAAGAATTGTGTGGCTTTCTTCATTCAGGAGGAAACGTGAGTAAACGCTTACTAATGCTGTCTTTCTTTCTCCTCTTTCCAGGTTATGGTATTCCAGGATGCATGCAGTGCCGGATGATGGAGTTCGTACCTTCAGGTGAGTGGAACTGAAGTCAGGGATGGATTGAAGACAGGATACTGTTCCAGGTAAGTTTCGTAGTGTTCTTTCTCTCTCTGCAGGTCCTTGGTTTCAGGTTAGCTGGCATCAAAGAAATGGACACAGTGAGCGTTACACTGCCCACAGCAGAATAACGCAAAGGATGATCTGCTGTTTGGGTGCGGTTCAAAAAGTCTCAGGTAAAGTAGTCCCAGGCCTGCCACACCCAAAAGACTAGACCGCATAGCTCAGTTCCTTGTAACTGAGCTATGTGTGTGCCTCCATGTCGGCTGAACCCCCCCCTCCAAGTTAAATAGTCCCAAGTAGAGGGTTTGGATTTCAAGCTCCGCAAGGAGGGTTTATAATGGAGGACAACTACGATTAGGAGGACAGTCACAACAGTGTTGGACATGGGGGAAATGGGGCACATTTCATGCATAGGCAGAGGTAGGGGAAGAATACAATAGAATTGGTAACTAGTAGACACAAAGGGGGGTCAGCATACCCCCCACCATGTAGTGCCGAACCACCAGTATATCACGCCCAAGCTCACATGCAGTATCAGACACAAGCGCCACAAATACAGCAGATGCAACAGGAAATGCAGCCACAGACAAAGCAAGGACCAATGCAGGTGCCAGTACTACAGAATGCAGTGACGCCATGGAACGTAAACATGTTGCCGCAGGCACCTGCACCTAGAATAGGGAGTGGGACAGTAGTGGGAGGGAATCCTTTCACCAGTACATGACTGAATATGTACCCACATTAGGACTGCCCACATAAAGACTTGATGTGTTCCATCCTATCAATTACACCAGCCCCCCCCAGAGGAACTGAGGGTTGGGGTGACCATAAGGCAACAAAACATTTTCCTTCTCGGTAGATACAGGGGTGACTCGATCCTGTGTTAGAGAGGGACGATTCCCGATATTAGATATTTTCATGGACACACAAGGATGTTCTGGGGCGACAACAGTTCCTTTTACAGATAACTTACCCATAAGCATAGGAGAACACAACATGGCTATGCCGTTGTTATATTCCCACAAGACACCAGTTAACATATTGGGGAGAGACTTGAAGAGTAAACTATACATGACAATCTTGTTTACCGAAAAAGGGATAATATGTTCTACCCCAGGGATCCATTATGTGAATGCACAAGGATGTAGAACAGCATTCTGCGGCCAAAGGGTACCAAGAGGGATGTCACTAAGCCCAGAGGTATTCCTCTATGGAGTACACGTGTTGTCAACATGGCTTTCAAGAATACAGCACAAATTATTGAGGGTACCAGCAGAGTTTTTGTTTAGGCCAGAAGTACCCGTGGATGTGGTGGAAGGGCAGATAATTACAAATGAGCTAGAAGCTGCAATAGTAAGAGAGGACAAGGTAATCGTACATGGGATAGACAATGAAGGGGTAAATTGGAGCATAGTAATAGCACTCAACGCAGTACTCAGACTGACTGACTGACTTGAAACATGAATCTTTTTGTACAGATGAGGACTCAGATGATAAGGTGATTTTTAGCAGCAGTCTCACAAATCAGTCACAAATTGAGGATACGAAGATTCCCCAGAGAATGATATTAGTGAGGAAAGTACCACCTTTTCTTCAAGAGGATTTTGCACATTTACCAGTTCACTATTGATATGATATGATATGATTGTGTATTGTGTATAGGCGCTATATTAATAAACTATGTGTTTCAAAGCGCTTCAAGGCAAGGGAGGGAACAAGGGAAAATACAATTACATTCTTACAGGCCATGAACAGTAAGGATGTGAAATTAACTATCGTACTCGGTACATCCAGTAGTCCATAGGATGTGGGTCTATTAAAAGGAGTAGGCAAAGTCAAAATTAAACTGAAGGGAGCCATTTTACCACAAGTAAAATAGTATCCCATGTCAAAGGAAGCTGACGAGGGTATCTATGAAACTATCACTGCCTTATGTGAGAAACCAAAGGGTGTCTCACCCACTAGTCCTCAGGGACTTTTCATCCAGGTGGCCAGGACATAGTCATCACTTTTGGATCCAGTTCCTGGGGTCGGACCAGTGCGGTTAGATACCCTGGGTGAAGGGTCTTTGGGGGGTTGTGGGGGTAAGGAAGCCGATGGTGAGATGCTGCATTGTCCCTTTTTTGTTTGCCTAACCCGTCCTATTGTTTATGATTCTACGAGGTCCCAACTCCCCCGCCCCTTTTTACACAAACATTGAGCAGAGGAGGAGGGTGACTGGGAGTAACAACACAAACATGCATACATCGTACTGGACATGTCCCGCTAATCGAGTCAGGCAAAATCAAGCACTTGACTAAGTGCATGCACCTGCTACCCATTGGCTTTCCTCCCACAAATAAAAGGCAGAACAGAGAGACACACTGATCAAGGTGGAGCGCGAGTATGAGCAGATTTTCCGGGGCGAAGGCAAACCTACTGGAGCAGAGCGATGGATGAAGGGTCGAGAGCAGCGGGTTCAAAACCTAAAGTGTTCCCTACTGGAGGTTGTTGTTTCCACCAGGCCATGAAAGACATGTGTAGAAGACCCGATCCCACATCCGGACGCTGCATCATGTTTCAAGGATGCCATCAACCCTCCTGGGTGAACAGCAGATTTGGTGAGGCACGGCCAAGCCTGTGGTACAAACCTTGACTCATGAATTGGAAATCGTAAAACCAAGAAAGAAACGCACACAGCCTTTGAGTCAATAAGCGACCTGGGAGACTGGTGTGTTAAAGAAAGTTTGAAGAGGCAACATTATATCACAAATGAAGGGTGCAAGCGTGTGGATGAGACGCGAAGAAAGGCAGACCTGTGAATGTACTTTGAAGTAAGGACAGCTGTGAAATTAGCGATACCGAATAACGGCGAAAGGAAGTAGCCCACTGGAAAGTCTCAGTGAAAGGTGCATTGTTTGTGACAAGCAAAATTAACTCCTAGAGAAGGGGAAAGTGAACGTTGAATCTTGAACTTTGAGTCGAAGTGGTCCTGCTGAGGTCTGTAAAGAAAGCCATGCACATTTGAAAGACTTCAACATCCGAAAGCGTTCTGAGCCTGACTGAGGGAGACACAAAGTGTAATAAGCTTGGGGAAGGGAGACCCTTACAAGTTTCGTTGAACTTTGGTCTGAAGAGGTCTGAGCCAGACAGAGGGGGACCTACGAGAACTATTTGTTGGAACATTATTTGGAAGTCTGGAAAGAGAGACTTTAACATGGAAGGCTGGGCGGGCCTCGATCCACGTTTTGGAACTATTTATTGTGTTTAAAACCTGAGCCAGAGTGCGTCATCCTACCTACAGGGACCACCTTACTCCGTGTGGTCTAACGTGGGGAGGAGAGCTGATTCAGCCACATTTATTCTGTTGAACACCGATTTTTCCTTTACATACATTTCTCCTTTATAGTTTTGATAGCATAGGCCATTTTGATTTGACGGACTCCACTAGGACTGTTTTGTTTATCGTTTGATGATCGAGACTATTCCCCTCTTAGTTATAGGGCAAGGAGTTTTCCAACCACAGGAACGTCAATAAAGGTTTTACAAATTGTACCTATTGTGTCAGTTTCATATGTGTGAAACCATGCCTCACCTACACTTTGTGCGACTAGGGATATTAGTGCCTTCAGAATCACCCTGCAAAATGGCAGTGTACCTGATTAAAAAGGCGACAGTTGGTTGGTGGAGGGTGATACAGGATTTACACCCCAAGAATAACATTGTTGAGGCAGAGTTTCCATTAGTGCCAAACCCAGCCACAATATTATGTAACATCCCATCTTAAGCCTAATACTTTAGAGGGATCAATTTAACAAAAAAGTCCTTCTTTTCAATTCCCTTGCATGAAGATTCTAAATATTTAACAGCATTCACTTATCGTGGAATCCAATTGCAACCTTCCCATTTGCCAGAGGGGTATTGTCTTCAACACGGTCTTGCAGATGGAGGAGTGCAGAAAAGACTCAGTGAAACTATTGACAGTGTTGGCAGAAAAAGGGTACAAAGTGAACAAGGAGAAATTACAATATTGTCAGGAGGAGGTCCTATACATTGTCAGCTAAAATCAAAAGAAGGGAGGGTGACCCCTGAAAGAGCAGAAGAAATCACCAAAATACACAGGATGGAAACAGTGAATGAATTACAGCAATTTCAAGGCCTTTGCAATTATTGTACTGCATGGGACTTTGACTACAATACATATGTCAGGCCACTTTTACGAGGACTTGGAGAAGTACAGAAAGACAAAAGTGAAATAACCTGGACAGACGAGATGATAGATTCCTTTGATGAATTGAAGCTGGCAATTAGTACAGCTCCAGTGTTAGGGATTCCTGAGAACAAAGAATTGTTTTCTACTCTCCCATTCAAATGGAGTAGTGATGACTGCTGTCCTCACACAGAAAACCTCTATGGGATATAAACCATTAGCATTCTACAGTGGGATCTTAGATCCAGTAACTAGAGGTCATTACCCATTTGAGCAAGCATTGGCTGCAGCAGCTTTTGCAATTGAGAAATCGGTCAGCATATGGGGTGTTCATTTGCATTATATGTTGAACATGTTCTTTTTGCCATCCTTAAAAAGCCCAAAAGTAAATTGAGGACACAGAGAGCCTTGGACCATGAAGTGATTATATTAAATCTATCAATCAAAATGTTCAAGTGTTGAATAGTGAACCCGGCCAGAGTCATAGCAGAAGTAGCACAGGAGGCAGACCATATACAAGATTGTACTACCTACACTGATTATTATGATGATGTACCTCATGTCAAGGAAAATGGCCTAGGATAGGGGATAATTCTCTTTGTTGATGTATCATCGATGATAGATCGGAGCTCTGGAGAGAGGCAAAGTGCAACAGCAGTAGTGCAAGCAGGAGAGAAGGACAGCTTTGAGATAGTAACAAGCGCAAGAATGCCAGTGCATTTTTCAGCACAAACAGCAGAGCTGGTAGCTTTGGTTTTGGCGCTTGAAACGCATGGGGACGAGGCGGTAACAGAGTATTCCGACTCCGCCTATCTGACGTCAACAGTACACACAGGACTGTCACGTTGGAAAAGGGGGGGTTACAGCGCGCAGATGGAACACACATACAGCAGGTGCGATTATCAGAAAGGCTCATAAATGCAATTCAACTTCCATCTGCGATCACTGCGGTGAACTGTGCAGTGCCTATTAGAGGCGCTGACCTGATCTCTCACAGCAGTGAGGCTGCTGACTTGGAAGCCAAAAGGGCAACATATTTCCCAAAATTATCTGATATCGAATCTGCCCAAAACAAATATATCCATGTACGCAAATTGGTAAGGAAGGAGGGCTTCAATACACTACCCATAGCACAAATTATCGAATTGCAGTGAAGGGCACAATAAGAAGAGCAGGAATTATGGAAGAGAAGGGGGTGCTCATTGTCCACCCACAGAAGCAATGTGGTGGCGGGACAGCACCGGGAAGCCTATAATGCCCTTAGGGCTCCTTACAATAGTACTAGAACAACTGCACTATCCATCTTACAGTCCTGAATTCAGAGGAGTGCACAGTGCAAATTTTGTTATCAGTTGTCCAGTATGTCAAAAGTTCACGGCCTGCCATAGTTTGAGAATGGTGAGAGGAGCAATACTCTGTCCTACTGGACCATATCAGCATGTGCATATCGACTACATGGATATGCTCCAAATTCGTAATGGCTACAAGTATATGACAGTCGTGGTATGTCCTTTTTCATGCTGGATCAAAGCCAGTCCATGAACACATCCTGATGCCTCATCTGCTGCGTAGTTCCTCATATGAGAGGCTTTTCCAATGTGGGGGGTGAGTAAAGTGCTACTTTCCGACAACGGACCACACTTTATAAATGAGGAGTTTGAGCACATATTTCTCTTTTTAGGATTAAAACACAAATTCTCATCTGCCCATCACCCACAAACTGCATTTGTGAGCACCTAATCTGCCTCTTAAAAGGACGTATTGCTAAAATAATGGGCACTCTTAAAAAGAATCGGCTACACTGCCTTCCTTGAAGCCATATTCGCCTTACGTAATCAGCTAGGCTCAGACCATCACCTCACTCCACATGAGCTGGTGATGGGATGCCGAATTCACACTCCCATTGCTCCTCTCACACAGACTTTTACTGACACTGAAAATGTTGCCACTGTGCTTGGACAGCATATGCATGATTATTTGACAGCTATGATGGAATCTCTTAAATGTAGGTCTCGACAGGCAGACACACAGCAGGGGGGACTCAAAAAACACAAAGCACATGAACAAACTGACCCAGACAATTTGTTGAAACCCCTCTTGTTGTATCCCGGGGATAGGGTGCTGTGCTGCATTTTTGTTCGTAGATGGCACAGCCCCATTTGCAAAGACAACATTGTGGAAGCTGTCACCCCATCTGCGGTTAAGAGAGTAGATTCAGTTGTGTCAAGCTATATAGCAGTGAGATCCCCCTGTATGCGAAAGTTGAGCCCGAAGGTGAAGGAGATGTGCAAAGACCGCAGACAAGATCGGTGACAACAGCCAAACAGCAGCAATAAGAAACAGTACAAGTGTTGCCCCAAAGACTGTTTTCTAACAACATCCAGAAACAAGCGTCATCTTCTTTCTTTGGTCTATATATATTTAAAACTATATGAATAGTTTATCATATCAAATATTCCTGAAAGAGCCCTCAGGGTATATACGAACAGCATTTTTTTCAAGGACACTTTCAGTGTGGCATTTCTTTTGTGTAACAAAAAAAGAATTCCCTAAGACATGATGCAACTGTTTAGCAGTGCAAATGATTTCCTTTTGTTGCCCAGACGAGTGCACCGAACCATAGTCATTCATTCATGCACTGGAGTGCGAGGACCGTCATCCCTGCTCTGCTGTCATCCCATCAGCGCACTTGGAGGTTGCGTATGGCCTTTTTTGGCCACTACACAAGGTAGGATTACCATGCTGGGTAATGACACTGCCTTGAGCATAAAAAAAAGTAATTGAACATTTTTGAAACTGGGGCCAAAATGTCTTTTTATTAGCACCTGCCACATGCTTGCCTGACATTTCTCCACCTACCCCCACTAATTGCATTTTGCAGTAATTAGTGAGGTGATCCTCATTGCTGTCTGCATTTCCACTGGCCTTGCAGCACTTTGTGTCAAGGAGATCCCCCCCTTCTCACCTGAGTCCGATCTTTGCTGGATTTCTTGGTCGATGTCTTCTTGCGGACGGATCGGGTCTTGAATAAGGCTGCACGAGTCTCTTCCGACTCCAGCCTGCGTTCAAAGTTCCGGGATGCAATGATCCAGAAATCCGGGAAATTAAGAAAGTGCACTACACAGCACACAAGTCCAGGAAGTAAGAAAGAAAGGAGAGGGACTAGGAATGGAGTTAGTAGGGACAGAATCAGGGAAACAATACCGCGAGCTACGGAGCAGACGTCTGGTCGCTACTTCGCAATAGCATTGAGACGCGCGGAGCCGCGGTCTATTAGTAGAACACGCTACGTTCAACGTGTAGAGCAAGGAAGGTGTTTCAGGCTGGACGGCCATGTTGGGAGTACTAGGGAGTGTAAGCCCCGTTGTGACAAGGACCAGGAAGTCCAAAAGGGGTGAGTTCTGTGGGTCATGACACTTTGAACATGGCCGCCGATTTCTATTTGTGTACATGATGCTGCTCTGACTTTATACTTCATCCCCATTGGACTGCTGTGTGCTTTTCTTAGCCAATAGGGGACCAGCAGGCTTTAGCAGGCACCCCCTCACTAAGTCCCACGATGAAGGCCCCTGTCTGCTCCCTGTCCCCTACCAGAATGCTACTTGGGTCCTCTCCGAAGCACCTTAACAACAGTGATTCTGTCTCCTCACTCCTGTAAGAATTCCAGACTGCCTTGACATTGTCACCTCCTCAACTATGGGTTAGTTCCCCCCTTCTGGACTTACTCCTACCACCTTTGACTGTCACCGTTCTTTCTTGTTTCTCCCATGTTGTCACTCGGATTCGCATTACTTCTAAAAACCCTTGCTAACATCTGAACCCAATTTATTTTAAAGTCACATTTAGCTGTTTTTGCTTTGTGTTTGAAAGTCAAATTGTGCTGTTTTTGCTTTGTGTTTGAAAGTCTAATTTTGCTGTTTTTGCTTTTGGTTTGGAAGTCACATTTTGCTGTTCCCATGGTGCTTTCTGTCTCTCCTATCTTTTCCAACTGCTTCTCCATTGACTATCCTTCCCTTCTCAATAAGTCTGGTAGGAAGAAGTTCAAAAAGGATATCTTGGCCTCCAACCCTGGTCTTCCTATCGCTGACACCTACTCTAACGTTTCCTCTAGACAGACCCTCACTGACATCCTCTTTGTCGTTCCTTCATCAGATTATGGACTCCTCATATGATCTCTATGCTCTGTTCTGTCTCCTCCTCTCCCATTAATGGTGGCACTTGCTGGAAAGTTCTCATGGCTTCCTTCGACTCCTCTAAAGTCATCATTAATGTCTACGTTAATGGCACGGTTATTGTCCAAGGCCCTCAGGCCAATCTCCTCCTCTTTGAGAGCGCTTCCCTCGCCTCATCAATTTCCTTTCATCTCCTGCTGTCCCCTTCTCTCCCCCCTTGGCTACCTTACCCTCTCTCTTCTCCTCCTCCTCTGCCCTACCTAGGGCTCCTTCTCCTCCACAGGGCGTATCTCTGATCTGTACCCCTCTGCGGAAGGACTTTAAGGCTGGCAACCTTCTCCACCTTGCCAATCTCGACTCTTGCTCTGCTGTCAAACATTCCTCTGACATCTGCCACCCCCTGGAAGAACTTGACCTCAATGTCCTTGGTCTTACTCAGACATGGTTAACGGCCAGCTCTGTCACAAGCTTTGACAATCTCCTCCCTGATGGCTACAAGATCCTCTCTGCACCCAGATCCTCCAGGTCTGGAGGGGGTGTAGCCCTGATCTTTCCTGAGTGGATTCCTGCTTCTATCATTCCCACTTAGACCTACTCCTCTTTTGAATGCCTTGTCTGCAGGCTCTCTCTCTCTTCTAGCTATTCTCTTACCGTGGCTACTATCTACCGGCCTCCTGGTCAAATCACTTCATTTCTCTCTGAGTGGGCGGACCTCTCCTCCTCCCTCCTGGCCTCTACCACTCAACCCCTCCTCAGTAAACTCAATATATATCTAGACTCTCCTTGTTCCTCCTCTGTACTCTTCCATGACCTCTGCGACTCCCTTTCCCTTTCTATCCTCCCCCTTGCCCCACTCACTCTGCAGGGCACACACTTGATGTCTTGATCTCCTCAGACCTCCCCCTCTCCATCCCTCTGACCACTCCTCTCTCCTGGAGCAATCATTCCCTCCTCTCCTCTCATCTCATCTCATCTCTCCCTCTCTTCCCTCCAGGACAAGCCTACCCCAGCACTGCCACCTACCTTCTCAGACATCCAGCCCATGAAGTGAGTGTCAGTTGAGGCTTTCGCTGCCATCTCCCCATCCCCCTCCCCCTCCCCCTCTGGCTGGCTCACATCCTGACACAGCCCTGTCTCTGCTTTACTCTTCTATTTATGATACACTTGATGTTCTTGCCCCGGTGATGAGGATCCGTTTGAAGTCCAAAGCCAAGTGCAATTCCTGGTATGACTCTGATCTAGCTACACTTAAACGTAAGTGTAGGGCGGCTGAGAGGAAATGGAGGGCTTCTTGTTAATCCTCTGACAAACTGACCTGTCGCCTGCTCTAAAGGCAATACCGACTCTCTGTCCCCATCAAGAAGAGAGCCCACATTCAAGCCTGTGTCTCTGCAGCATCTAACAACTCGGCCAAACTTTCGAAAATCTGAAAGGAGCTGGCCAATCCTGCTGCAGTCTCTACCCCCCTACCCCTGTGGCCTCCCAGTCTCTTTGCAATGCCCTTGCCTCTCGCTTTATCTCAAAAACCCAGGACATCCTGTCAACCCTCTCCTCCCATGTCCCTCTTCTCCCCTCTCCTTCTGTGCATGCTGACCCTCCATCAGCCACCCCCCGCCCACTTTCTCCTTTCCTCTATTCTCCCCTGACGATGTCGCTGGACAAGTCCGATCTATGAAAGCCTTATCAAAACAGGTTCATCCCTGTTCCTCTAAAACCATCAAGGAGCACATTGATACCCTCGCTCTGGCCCTTGCCGATTTCTAAAACTTCTCCTTTGCATCAGGAGCCTTCCCCTCCCCTACCCTCTGGTAGCACTCCCTTGTGCATCCTCTTCTCAAGAAACCCACAGCTGATCCTTCCTGTCTGGCTAACTATCGCCCAATTTCCATTACTCCTTTTCTAGGCAAACTCCTGGAAAAGCTGGCCATCTCTCAGCTTAACCTTCATTCTGATTCTGCTGGCTGTCTCCACAACCATTAGTCTGGCTTTAGAGCTGCCAGAAGCACAGGAACTGCTCTCCAACCTTGACTCTAACATTCCCTCTGTCCTCATCCTACTCGATCTATCTTCTGCCTTCGACACGATCAACCATACCATCCTGCTGAACCGTCTCCGTGACAATCTGGGTATCTCTCCTTTCTTTCTTACTTCCTGGACTCTTTCCTCTCTGGTTGACACTCACAGGTCCAAATTGGGTCCTTCCAATCATCTATCTTCCTTTCTATCTGTGGTGTTCCCCAGGGGTCTAACCTCTCGCCCTGGCTTTTCAACCAATACCTGGCACTCTCGCCCACTGCTTTGCCTTTTTCTGCTCCAATTTCCAGTGCTATGCTGATGACACTCAACTCATTTTCAGGCTTCCCTCTGCCACCTCCTCTCCTGACTGCCTAACTGCCATTCAAGATTGGTGTGCCGCCAACGATCATTGCCTGAATGCCAGCAAGATGGAGATCCTCCTCATCAGCACACCTTCACCCTCCTTTCGACTCCACACTTTCCTTCTCTGCCCACATCTCTGATGTCTCAAAAAAGTCAAACTTCCTACTGCACCTCCTCAGAGGTATTCTGCCTTTCTTCTCCTTCCCCCAGAAACTCACTGTCTCCCAAGCCCTGGTTCTCTCTAGGTTGGACTATTGTAATAGCCTCTTTCTAAATGTACTTGCCTCTGCTCTCCACTGTTTTCAGCCAATCCAGAACAGGACTGCCGGACTTGTCCTTGGCCTCAAGCCCTGGGATTGTATCTCTTCAGCCCTGAAATCTCTCCATTGGCTCCCAGTGGATGCAAGGATTACATTTAAAACCCTCTGCATTGTCCACAAGGCTTTCTGGGGCTTGGGCCCAAAATACCTTCAGCTATCCCACCGCAAATACCTCCCCTCTAGAGCTCTTCGCTCCTCTACCTCGAACTCCCTCAGGGCCAGTCGTTTTTCAAAGAAACGAGCTGGGGGTAAATCTCTGTCTTCGGCTGGGGCCTCCCTCTGGAACAGCCTCCCTGCAGCTCTGAAACTTAAGGAGAACCAGCTCCGGATCCGGAAGCACCTCAAGACCATCCTCTTTGCTTCTGCCTTTGCCCCTCCTCTCCCCTGCTGATCGGTTCTCTCTCGGCACCGTGCACATGGCCTACCCTCTGTCTTCCGGGCCCAGGTACCTGCTCACCCTGCCACCCACCCGCACTGCCTCCGGGCCACCCATTGTACCCATACAGACCCCACCCCCCCTTTTCTTCCTGCACTTATGAGACATACACTGTCTGCTGCCTTAAACCCAGCACTTGCCACTTGCTGGCTGCACTACCACTGTTTGTTGCCTTTATTAGTTATTTATTATTTATCTTTTTCCTTTGCGCCGCACCTTCCACTTCTCCCCCCATCCATGCTCTTTTCCCCATTCCCTCTCCCATGCACTTGTGCATTCTCAATGTCACTGGGCCTAGTAAGATCGTTGTTTATGTTCTACCTTGTTCCCCTCCCTTGCCTTGTCGTGCTCTGAAACACTTGTGTACGAGCGTGATACAAATAAAATATCAATCAATCAGAAGTCAGAATCAGTAGCCATTATGGTTGGAGCAGCATTTTCCTATGTTGTGTATTTATATTTTAGTTAGTGTTCCGCAGTGCAAACTTTAGCACGTAAAGCAAGGCAAGACCAGCCTGTCATGTGCTTCATGATATTAACACTAGCACAATACATACAGCAATACCAAATTAAACCACCTCTGGGAAATATCCTAAACACAGCACTCCAGGGAGGAGGGAAAAATGAAATGTAATTGATGATCAACGCTTAATGGGACCAACTTTTGATAATATTTCTCATGTCTTAAATAATATATGGTCTAGACATACGAGTCTAGTGGGGAGAGCGACGTCTGATGAGAGCTTTTTTGTGTGTGCCCTCATCCCCTACGCCATGAGTGTCTATTGAATATCTATAGCCAACGAAGTACCCACACACGTAGCACACTGTGTGACACTTCGCAGCATGCATGACCAGGGGGCAATTTCAGGGCAGAAGGTCCTTCATGCGCTGGGTAACAAAGGAAGATTCTCCATATGAGGATAATTGCATTTAAAAAAGTGTCCCTGATGAGCGATGTTGAAACACAGTATGTTACTTACCCCTGGTTATGTTCTTTCGATTGGATGTGCCCTACCACGTATTCCTCCTCTTTGATATTTGTCTTCCAGCTTCAGCTGCTTTGGAAAGATTTCTTGACAGAGCACGCCATGCGGTAGCGTCAATGACTCAATGTCCCTTGAAGGCCTCTGTCTGATGGTCGACGTCATCCACAGTATATGTAGCACTCGCAGCGCCCGTTGGCTTCAATTCTTGTTTTTCCATTTAGAGGAATTACTAGTGCCTTCGTTATATTTTCGACGATTCAGACAGCGCAGCGTGTAAAGCACGTAAATTCTGTAGTGGGGTATGTTGGGAGTGGCGATGAGGAATACGTGGGAGGAACATCCAATCGAAAGAAAGAAAGTTACCAGGGGTAAATAACTTGCTCTTCGAATGGACTGTGTCCTCCCATGTATTCCTCATCTTTGATAGCCTCCCAAAGTAGTATAGTCTTGGAGGTGGGAAAAGAATTTAGATCTGCCTTTAGTAGTTCCCGAAAGCTCCCTCTTGAGTAGAAGAAGTGTACATGGACTATTGTTTCACAAAGGTGTGCACGGTAGACCATGTGGTAATGTCGCACAAATGTCTCTATTAGGTACTCTTCTCTGAAGAGCAAAAGAAGTAGCTATGCCCTTGGTTGAGTGAGCTCTTAGACCCTCTGGGGGATCTCTACCAGCCAGTCTATAGCATTATTGGATAGCCAGAATGATCCATCTGGATAAAGTCCGTTTAGTTATTGCTAACCCCAATTTATGGCCTGTATATCCGATGAATAATTGGTCGGTTTGGTGAATTTTTGACATTCGCAAGATATAAAAACAGAGAGCCCTCCTAGGGTTCAGACCCTCTCCTCCTCCTTTCCAGGATGAGGAGGGAATAGAAAGTTGGTAAAACTATCCTTTAGGGCAAATGGCAGTCAGAGACTATTTTTGGCAGAAATGACGGTCTTACTTTAAAAATAACCTTATCCTTCTGGAAGACCATATATGGAGGTTTACACAACAGTGATTGCAATTTGCTTACGCTGCAGGCAGATGTGATTGTGACTAGCAAAACAGTTTTTAGTGTTAATAGTCTAAATGGACATGAATGAATGGGTTCAAAAGGAATCCATGTTAAGAATTGAATACAAGATTTTAATCCCAAACAGGGACCTGATAGGGACTATGAGGAAACACATTAGTGAGTCCTTTAAGAAACTGAATGATTAAAGGGATTTTAAAGTATGAGGTTTCCTCTGATGAGCACCTGAAAACTGAAAGCGCTGCCAGATAACCCTTTATTGTTGTGATCTGGAGCCCCAGATTTGCTAAGTGAAGTAGAAAAGATAACACTGTGGGTGTATCACACTGAAATGGATCCACATTCCTATCTCTAAAATAGCTGCTGAACTTGTTCCAACAAATGTGGTATAAACATTTTGTTGCTGGCCTTCTGGCCAAAAGGAAAATCTCCATTACGTCTTCTCGGAGGTCCCAATCCTTGTACCTCAACCTCTCAGAAACTATGCGTGAAGGCTGAGTGTTTTGACCTCTGGATGGAGAACCTGACCCTCCTCTCACGAGAGAAGGTCCTCTCTTTGCGGAAGACATAACAGAGGGCAGATGGACATGTCCAGAAGGTCTTGGTACCACGTCCTCCTGGCCCAATCCAGGGAAAATTAGGATCATGGACGTACCAAACTATCTCAACCTCCTGATCACGTGAGTAATGACGGGGACTGGAGGAAACGCGTACAGAAGTGGAACTCCGAGTCCACCACAATACACGTATCCTAGAGCTCCTCTTGGGGGAAATTCCCTGGAGCAGAATAGTTTGCACTTCCGGTTGACACTGGTCACCAACAGATCCATTTGATGGGTTCCCCAAAGAGTGAAGATCTCTTGAAGGACGCCCTAAGCTAGTTCCCACTCGTGGGAGACTGTGCTCTCCCTGCTCAGAGCATCGCCACCATGTTCTTCTCTCCGGCTAGGTGAACTGCTGATAGGGAGATTCCTTCTTGAGTTGTCCAGTACCAGTACAACTCCTCTCTTATTGAGGTAGTACATGGCCACTGTGTTGTCCGTTATTATCAGGACATTCTTTCTCTGTACAGAGGCTAGAAAAGCCTTCAGCGCTAGTCTGAATACCCTCAGCTTCAAAAGATTGATACGTAGGTTTGGACTCCGATGGAGACCAATGACCGTTGATTGTCAGATCGTTGGTATGGGATCCCCACCCTATGAGTGAGGCGTCCTTCACTACTGTTAGCTCGGCCATGGTTGCCAAAAAGGTTCTCCATTCAGAATATTGTCCTCACAGACCCACCACAGAAGGTCCTGTGCGACTCTGCTGGGAACCTGAAGGAGGTCTGACATCCTGCCTGAGAATTGGGACCATTGAATCCTGAGATCCCATTGGAGAGATCTCCTTCTCAGATGAGCCTCTGGCACCAGGAAAATGCTGGATGCCATGAGGCCGAGCAACCTCAAAAAATCAAAGGCCGGAAGACTCTAGGCCCTCTGAAATTTGGTGACCATCTGCAGAATGTGATGAGCTCTCACCTCCGGTGGCAAGGCTTTTCCCGAGGAGGCATCCAGGACTGCTCTGATATATTGGAGTCTTTGAGACGGCATCATGTTTGACTTCTTGTAATTGAGGGAGAACCCCAGTTGTAGAGAAAATAGCAAGTCACGCTGAGATGATACAGGGTCTGTTCGGGAGAACGAACCCTGATCAGCCAATCGTCCTGGTAGGGGTAGGCATGAATCCCCCCTCTCTTGAGACTCGCTGCCACGACCGCCATCAACTTGGTGAAAACCCTGGGGGAGGAGGTCAGCCCAAATGGCAGAACTCAAAACTTAAAATGAGAACCGCCAACTGCGAACCTCCGGTACTTCCTGTGCTTGTGATGGATAAGCACCCATGCTCCACTTCATCTACTCGCCCGCATTCTGTAGATTAATCCACTAAGCGCCAGTAACTGCCTGAACCATCTCCATGCGCTATGCTTAATTACTGCAATACTTTGCGATCATTGCCTATATGCTCGCTGCCTGTATGCTTAGCCGCACTCACACTCTCTGCCAACCTACATCTAACATAACTCATGTGCCGTTCTATGTATTGGTAGCCAACTGTTGTCACCTGGTGTTACATATTACATACGGCCACGTTCGTGTCACCTTTTGTATTAAGATTAGCCATCACACCTGCCAGTCTGCCTAACCTGAACTACGTGCTCTCAATTGAACTTATGTACTGCCTGTGCCACTAGCCTTATGCCATCACCTGATGTTATCAGTTGATGCCTTAACCTGTACCACGTGCTCTTAATTGAACTCATGTACTGCCTGTGCCACTAGCCTTATGCCATCACCTGATGCTATCCATTGTATTCAGACATAGTACTCACTACACACTCTAAGTCCTCCATCCCTGCCCACTGGCTTAGCTTACTTCGACTATGTATTGGTGCCTGAACACACTCCTCCACCTAATGTACATTTACACTAGACGTTGGACAGGCCAGCCCTACCTACATAATAACCAACACACACACACTAACACACCTAAGTTAGCTATTACCCACACCTTGTGGACTACTACTATGGACACTGCCAACCCTTACTTGGATGATCCAGCACTCTGGATACGCCACTTTGCTACCAGACCAACTCCCAATCAACCTTGCGCTATTACTAATAGAAACCTCAGACTCAATTCTAGAACCACCCCACTAAAACAACGTCCATACTTGAAGCTTTATAATAGCTCATCCCTATCCTGTAACAACATCACTAACAACTACGCCCCAACCTTACCATGCTCTTACCACCCAAGCATCTCAATTAGAAACTCCAGACTAGGAGCACGATTGCGATTCAAAAACCCCCAACCACACGCCCACAAGAGCAACAAATTTTGGCGCAGTAACAATACTCTAGCTAATCTGGCCACTGATTTAGACAGCAATCTAGCCCCATCACCATACATGGCCCATCTCTACCATCGCAAAAAACTCCTGCAAAAGACACATTCATCAAAGCAGCCTTGCAATAGAAACACCAACCAAGTGAAGGGAGGCGGACTTGCCCTCATCTTCAGAAACACCTACGACATTAGAGTCATTCAGGACGCTCAAATTCCCTCTGCCGAATCCCTGTCCATCAAACTGCCACTATCACCTAACCCCACAGCAACAGTGCACCTTATCTACTGACCACCAGCACCCATTTCCTCATTCATAGAGGATACTGTATCCCTTGTATCCACCGACACTAAACCTAATTCACAAACTATACTACTAGGGGACTTCAACCTTTGTTTTAATAACCCCACGAATAATAATGCTCGTGATCTAGCTAACGCCCTATCAGACTTGGGTCATACCCATATTATTCATGAGCCCACACATATCAAAGGAAGAACATTGGACTGGCTCACCAACCTTAACTGCTCGATCGATCTTCTATCCAATGATCCATGTATTTGGTCGGATCATCATAAAATAACGTTTTCCATCAAAGCCAACACACAACACCCTGCTCCTATCATAGCTCCAGCCACCCGCACTAGAAATAAGAAAGACATTACACCAGATAAACTACTACCGCTATTACTTCCCCTTCTTGACAACGTGGCCACCTCCGACCCCACAGTTTTAGTAGACATTTACAATCAGGCAATACTGAAAGCCTTGAATACCATCGCCCCCCTAAAATTGTGGAAACCTAAACCACAACGTCACCTGAATACATGGTTCACGCCACATCTTAGAGAACTACGTAAAACTAAGAGAACTGCAGAAGCACAAAGTGCCCTACTGTAAATAATAAAAATGAACTAATTCTAGCAACTTCTAGCTATAAACAAGCAATTATACTTGCCAAAAAAGACACCTATAACAAAAGGATCGAACAAGTGGAATCTAACACAAAAGAACTTTTTAAGATTCTAAAAGAATTAGAATCCCCGATTGCCCCTATTGATAAATGTGTCACAGATGCACTATGGTGCAGCAACATCCAGAAGGCACTTCTAGATAAAATAGCCTGTTTACAATCTAAAATCAATGCAAAAAAAGATCTGTTACTCGCTGACCCTGATCACAAACAACTTCCTAACAAGTCACCTACCTTTGAGCCAACCTGTAAACCATTTAGTCTCTCTCCCCTCTCAATTTGGGAAGTAGAAAACATCATTAAACCATCGAATTGCCAAGGCGACGCTAGTCCTGCTCCGATTATCAAAGCAGCAGCTCATGAACTGGCACCATTCATTACTAACCTTATCAACGCCTCCTTCAAAACGGGAGTAGTGCCTTATAACTTAAGACGCCTGGGTCATCCCACTAATCAAAAAACCCACTCTTGACCCAGCCAACCCGTCTAACTATAGGCCGATAACAACTGTACCCTTCTTACTAAAGATACTAGATAGAGCAGCCTACCTGCAAATACAGGCTTATCTAGAAACAAACAATCTTCTGGGACTAAGGCAATCCGGCTTCCGACCTAGACATGGCACGGAAACTGCCCTAATAGATCTCACTACTCAGATTCAAATTTTAAAAGACACTGGCAAACTAGCACTGCTCTTATTGCTTGATCTGTCAGCAGCTTTTGACTTGGTCAACCACCAAACGCTTTGCCACCACCTGAAATCTGCAGCTCACTTTTCCGACGCAGCCACTGCCTGGATCAGCTCCTTCTTGGCTAACAGAACCGTGAGGGTCTTTTCTCCCACTGACTCGGCTGAACCCTCACCAGTCCCCGTGTGGTGTCCCGCAAGGCTCTTGCGTGTCCCCAACGCTCTATAATGTATTTACGAAGCCCCTTTTCGATATCCTTGACTATCTGGGTGTCACGTATACTAATTATGCGGATGACACCCAGATACTCATTCCTATCTCTGGCGACTATGAAACTGACAGCAAAACCCTCAATGAAATATATGCAGTAATACAAGCGTGGATGGCACACCATGGATTTTGTCTCAATGACAAAAAACGGAGTTGATTATCCTTGGTACTCACGGTAAACTAAAAAAACTAAATACTGCTTTCAAATAGTTCACTATTGATGGTAACCCCATCCCTGTCTCTAATAATACTAAAACCCTTGGTATCTACCTCGATGCCACATTATCCTTCACCAAACAAACCAATGCAGTAGCGTCTTCAGCCGCCTACACGTGTAAACTTATTACCGCATGTAGGCCATTTATCTCCACTCCCAACTGCATTACTCTTGCTAGAACGTTAGTCTTGTCCAAAGTAGATTATTGTAATGCCCTCTACTTAGGCACTAGCCGCAAAAACATATTCACAAACTACAAGTAACTCAAAATAACACCATTAGGGCAGCCCTCAACATCCCTAAGAAGTCACATATCTCTGAGACTAGACGTAATCTGCATTGGCTCCCAATAAAGCACAGAATATCCCTCAAAGTTCTTGCCCTTACCCACAAAGCCAGGGCTAACCTCGCACCATCCTACATCTCTAACCAACTTACCCCACACACATCTACAAGACCACTTAGAACAGCTCAAGTTAACACTATGTATATACCAAGATTCAAACTCCATAACTCGGGAGGAGTTAGTTTCCCTGTACAAGCCTCAAAGCTATGGAACACACTACCTGTTCCAGTCAGGTCTGTAACCTCCTTCAACCTATTTAAACGCAACACCAAACGTTGGCTTCATGACCTGGACACATTAACAGCTTAACATCTTAGAGCTTAGATTTACTGCCTACCCACTGTACATATTGTAAATAATATTACTATCTGTCTCACCTTCGGCCCACCGCCTTAATTGCAACATGTATGCTTGTACCTGTAATACCAATGTATGTATTTATTTGTAACCGCAACTATTGTAATTGTTGCCTACTGCTTGCTAATGTAACTGTACTCTTAACATGATCAAAAAACATACGCGCCCGTATGCGCCTGGGCCTGGTTGCGCTTTATAAATAAACCAAATACAAATACAAATACAAGCATCCTGAAGGTCCAATGATACCATCCAGTCTTGGAGTTGGAGGGCCTGAAGGATCTGAGAAAGGGTAACCATATTGAACGTGTCCTTCCTAAGGAACTTGTTCATGTTTCTTTTCTTTTTGTGGTAGAGGCTTGTAAGATTTCTCTAGTGTTGCCTTCAATTGGCTCTGAGAAAGTAGACTTTGAGGCCAATGGCGTCAAAGTCTTTACCCGTCGGCGTCGATGGCTTTGATATGGGTGTCGAAGGGTCCGATGTGGAGGGCATTGATCAAACTGATTTAGTTTTCTTCGAAGATGTCTTTGACAAAACTGTCGAAAGGCTTATCTCTCGACTCGTCGAGGTCCTCTACACTTTTTCACTCTTACCAGCCTTCAAAGGCTCTTGATGTTTGTCAGGCTTGTGTCTGGGACTCGAGGGTCCACAGGATTTTGCCTTAGACTTTCCCTTGTCGTCTTTATGTAGGGCGACTGGGATATGGTCTTTCTTCCAATCTTTCGAGGGAGTAGGGGCTTCAAAGATTTTCATCATCTCCCTCCAAAACTCTTCCCATTTTGCTGGGGAGTCGGATTTAGTTGGACATATTATTCTTACGGGTGAGGAATCACTTGTGGAAGAAGGAGACGTTTGATGTCTTTTCTACGAAGAAGGATGCGAACGACTTCTCGATCGATATTTCTTCGATATTGTTTGACGAGGAGAATCTCTCGACTCATTCAAAGTACGTTTTTTCAGGGCAGAATGGGATTTTGGAATTCTACCCACCGCCAATTTACCTTTGCGCTCTCTCAGAGCCATGTCAGTCATCGCCTAACAGGATTTGCACTCCTTCGTAAGATGCTTCGTACCGAGGCACCACAGGCAAACGTGGTAGGGGTCGGTGATGGGCATCTTCGACCCGCAATCCTGACATTTCTTAAAACCCGTCTTGGGTGTCGATTGAGTCAACGGCGGAGACATGACGTTTTTTATTTTATGCACCAAAGAGCGCCATCATTTCTCTCGAAACGAAAGCTGGGTCGGAAAAACAGAACTGAAGCCAACTGGCACTGCGCGTGCTACACATAAGGCTGATGACGTCGACCATCGGATGGAGGCCTTCGAGCGACATCGAGTCATCGACGCTACCGCACAGCGCCCTTTGTCGAGAAATTTTTCCATAAGCAGCTGAAGCTGGAAGACAATTATGAAAAATGAGGAATATGTGGGAGGACACAATCCATTCAAAAATACGTTACATATTGTCAGGCCCGAGAAGAGGAGAAATAATAACAGAAGACCCCCAATTTTTGCAAGAATGTTGAGGCTGTTTAAAATCGGCACTGAGAGATGTAGCCGCCGCTTTCGAGGTCTGCCGCTTTTCCAGACTTTCATCAGCCTTGCTGCCAAACAGCCTAATGCCGTCAA
This sequence comes from Ambystoma mexicanum, assembly GCF_040938575.1. Classification (NCBI taxonomy): domain Eukaryota; kingdom Metazoa; phylum Chordata; class Amphibia; order Caudata; family Ambystomatidae; genus Ambystoma; species Ambystoma mexicanum. The sequence goes on along the minus strand of NC_090924.1, from coordinate 868,332,113 downwards.
AAGGCATATTGAGGAATCTAGATTGTACATCCGGAGCAAATCCGGACTGCCTCAACCACGCAAACCTGCGTAGCACGGTACAAGTTTCCATGGATCTGCCAACACTATCTGCAGTATCCAGACCTGACTGAATGCACATTGCCTCCTTACCATCCTTGATGAGAGCCAGGAAGCTGTCTCTTTCTTCTCCTGGGATATGGTGAACCGCCATAGCTAGGCAATCCCACAGGGTAAGCCTGAGTTTCAATAAGGCACAAGTAGCATTAGCTGATTTCATTGCCAAACTTCCAGACGTAAATATTTTTTGTGCCCAAGCATCAACTTGCTTGTCATCCCTATCAGGAGGGATTGTGTGGTATGCAGATTGCTTTGTGGACGTGGCTGCTAGAACCACTAAACTCTCTGTTGTGTCGGATGTTTTGTCAAACATTCTGGGTCACTGCTGGGAGGCCTTGTTTACTGCTGTTGAGGTTTCTGGTGTTTCCCAATTGATGTAACCCTTTTCTGGAGGGAAATATGAAATAGTAATATTGGATCTTTCTGGGGACCCTGATCCAATAGATCAATCAAATCATGCTGCTCAAATGGTGGTGCAAGCCTACTCAAACCCAAAAATTCTACCACCTTGCTCATGAATGGTCTATATGAGGCATCAGCGTGATCAGTAGGGTCTGGCTTTCCAAAATCTAATTGTGGAGAAGTATCTACTGCACTGGCTGTCTGCAAGTTTTCATACAAGTCTTTCATTCTAGACTCTTCAGAAATTAATTCATCCGGCACATTTCGGGTACCAAATTGTAAGCCAAAAGGTGGTGTATTATCATCTGCTTCATGGTCTTCATGAATTGAAGTTAAAGATTTAAGGAAATCCTTTCTTGGTAAGGGTTTGACAATCTTATCCTGTGTTATTGGGGGCTTTGACAACTTCAAAGTAATCGTGGACGGCGACTTCAAAGTTAACAGTGTCGTAGACTTCGACTGTGTCAGAGTCGACTTTGACACTGGCATGGACGGCTCCCACACCGGCGACAAGATTGATATTGCTGCGTACTTCTTCCTCTTCGAAGGAACTTTCGAAGGACTAGACTCTTGGCTTGTCGAAGCCCTCAATGATTTCTCGTTGGATCAGGATTTAGATAGTTCTCAATGTAAATCCAGTTTATGTCTCGGACTCGAAGGTTCCTGGGTTTTTGCCTTCGGGTTCCCTTTGTTGTCTTTATGCAGAGCGACAGGGGCATGGACTTTCTACTTTTCTTCCGAGGGGGACGGGTCGCCTTCTCGAAGATTTCTATAATTTATTTACAAAATGTATCCCATTTGGCTGGGGAGTCGGATTTGGTTGGACATTTGATTACCTCGGAGGAAGAATCACTAGAAGTGGAAGGTGACCTGTAATGTTGTTTCTTTTCCTTCTTGGAAGAAGACGGAGAATAACGCAATCGACTTCTCAATCAAGATCTTTTAGATATTTTCCGTCGAGGAGAATCACTTGACTCTTTGGACTTTCTTTTTTTCAAAGTCTTCAAAGGAGACTTCAAAGGACGCCTACCCACCGCCAATTTACCTTTACGCTTCCTTAGAGCCTTGTCGGTCATCGCCTGACAGGAGCTACACTCAGGCGTACGATATGCAGTCCCAAGACACCACAGGCATATGCGGTGGGGGTCGGTGATCAATATTTCTGACCCACAATCCTGGCACTTCTTGAAGCCCTTCATAGGCATTAATAGGGCCAACGTTGAAGACATTTTCTATTAGAACATTTGTGATGAAATTCAGTGAAGAACCGTAGCGCGTCGTAATTCTTCAAAGCGAAACCTCAGAAAAACAGAACTGAAGCCAAGGGGCACTGCGTACGCTACTTACACGAATGACGTCGACAGTCGAACGGAGGCCCTCAAGGGACATCGACTCAACCAGACAGCACACAGCACCCACTATCGAGAATTATTTTTCCAAAGCAGCTGAATCTGGAAAGATATTATCAAACGATGAGGAATACGTGGGAGGACTCAACCCATTCAAAGGACAGGTATTTACCACAGAAGGCTGGGTCAAAGGACTGATCAGCTGTAAATCAGAGGTGCTTGTAGAGCAATCACGAGTGGTTGAGCAAAAGGTAAATAAGGAGTGCCTTACAGAATGGACAAATACGCTAAAATACTAATGTGGGTAGAGGATGAAGCAGGGCTCGGCCACTACACATAGACCCCTTAAGAAATGCCTCCCTTTGCATAAGAAATACAGGCATAGTAAAAATAGGAGAAAACAAAGGGTGCAACTGCATTTTCGATGTGCGTTGAATGAAAGTAGGCAATATTAATGGACCACTGTTGGGCTTGTGGTTCCGGAGCTTACATGCAGCTCCCTCCGAACTGCGGAGGCCTTTGCTCCATAGTGGTAATAATTGTACCATCTCTAGTAGCGCCCGAGAGTGAGGTGCAGCAGTCCTCCAGCTAAGCCTTGTGCCTGGCCTTTTTATGCATTAAAATCCTGCAAATACAACCTCTTTATTCTTTTCCTGTGTAATTATATGCACCAGTTTAGAGCAGAGGGCAGTTCAAAGGTCCGGTCACTTGACAGAAACCAGAACGCTTCTTAGTTTTTTATCTACTTGGATGTAATTGCAGGCCATGGAGAAAACCCTCTGAAACATACCACTTGTTCTCTGAAGCCTTTCAGAAAGGAACCGCACACAGCAACATAAGGAATGCTTTCTTTCTATTCAGCTTCTGTGTGGCTCATATTGAGATGCCCATGGGGCAAACTGAAGCATAGTACATATTTATTTTCCTAGTATTATAGCATCATATAAATAATACATTGGAAAACTGAGTTAAAACTGAGAATTATAATTTCAACAAAGTATGCTTTTTCAGTGAAAGCAAACCAGTATGGTACAAAAGTTTTCAGAGTTTTTGTGCTATTCATTTATCATTAAGATGCATCTATATGGCGAGTTCATTCACATTGTATAGGAGAAGGTTTTCCACAAATGTAATAGTTTGAAACCAGACATCTTTGCTGAACAACTATTTTTTTTTTCATGGCTCCTATTCATGTTTACGTTTTGTCATGTTTCGCTTGGCTTTTGCATACTTTTAACACACTTGCGGAGGCAAATAATGTGTACTCTTATAATTTAATTTACACGCAAGTTATAAAAACTGTGTGTACAAATGATGAGGACGCAAGGTCTATTTTACATCCATTCAACCTTAACTTGTACATTACTATGAATGGTCAGTGGCAGCATAGTCAATGCTCAAGGGTGAGCGATTGTTATTACACCAATGACAGGAGTCACAGCCTCGGTCAAAACTTCAAGATTACAAATAAAACATCCAAAACCTGACTCTCCATGAAATGAATGAAATAGTTCCATTTGTAATTGAAATATAAACTAAGCACAATCTATCCTTGTAGTGATAATCCAGATCGGTAATATACTTCTTTATGTAGCGCTTCATGTACGGTTTGTCCAACTTCTAGGCACAGTGATTATAGTACCTCAGTTTATAGTCAGTATACCGACCTCTGTAGAATGTTAGCCGGTAGGATAGTTGAGTCGGTTGAACGCTCACTGCTGCAATCTGAATGTGATATGCAGGTCACAGGTTTGAATCCCAAGAAGGCCAACTCAGCCTTTCATCCTTCCGAGGTCAATAAATGATTACTAACTTTGGTTGGGTGATAATTGTATGTAAATATGTTCTATGTACAGCGCTTTAGCAAAAGTGGCATATAAATAACAAATCATTAACACTGTTTAACCAAAATTTGACCATGAGATTAGATATAGAATTTGTCATACCGGTCGTATTGATACCTGTTGTATCATAACAATGACATACCATTAAGGTAGTACTAGTTCCAGGAAATGAGGACTTTCATTAAACATCAAAAGACAATTCTGCTATCGAATCTCAAAACACACAATACAATTCATGTTTGCTTAACTGTGTAATTGGCTACGTGTTTGTGTCTTAAAAAATAAAAAATGTACAGAAGTGGTGAAATGGCCAGGCCTTAGAGAAAGAATGAAAGACATATTAAGTGATTTATCGTTCTGTATTAAATTAACATCCCCTTCTGCAACATGTTTTAGGAAGTGAACCAGCTGTAGAGTGGCTGGGAATTGGTATAGAAATAATTTGGTTTTCTAAGGCTGAATTCCTTCTAATTGTGGTTTACTGAATTCCTACTGCTACTGAAAAGCTTTTTTGATTAGAGTTAGTGTGCATTTTGTGTAGTTGCTATCACTGTTGTATTACTTCTATCTTTGAGGATCTTGCACTACTGGGGCAATTAACTGTTCCTGTTCCATGTGGGTGGTTCTCCCACTGCTGTATCAGTGAAGCACATCTGGGCATGTTCTTTGTGACAGAAGAACAAGTTACTTCTTACCTGGTAACGTTCTTTCGATTGGATGTTGCTCCAACGTATTCCTCATCTTAGATGTATTCCATCCAGCTTTGCTGCTCTTCGGAAATTTTTCCGGCAGAGGGCGCTGTGCGTCGATGTCGTTGAGTCGATAGTCCCTCGAGGGCCTCCATCGAGGGTGACGTCATCGGGTGTATAAGCACACGCGCGGCGCCCGTTGGCCTCAGTTCTGTTTTTCCCCTCTTTTGTATCTGTGATCTTGTACTGTGTAGATTGTGCCGGCAGACACAGCCTTGCGAGATTTGAGATGGCAATAACCCAGAAAAAATCTACAGAGGGGTAGGTTGGGAGGCCGATGAGGAATACGTTGGAGGAACATCCAATCGAAAGAACGTTAGCAGGTAAGAAGTAACTTGTTCTTCGAGTGGATTGTGTCCTCCAACATATTCCTCATCTTAGATAGGCTCCCAAAGCAGTATTTTGCATAGTTCCTCTGGAGGAGGGGTCAGATTTATTTTTTATTTTTATTTTTTTAAATGCCCTTAGATGGCAGAGTAAAGCACTGCTTTTCCAAAAGTTAGCTCCCTAGACTGGGAAGCATCCAGGTTATAGAATTTTGAGAAGGTGTGAAGCGAAGACCAAGTTGCTGCTTCGCAAATGGACCTTATAGGGACACCTCTTTGAAGGGCTGTGGAAGAGGCGATGCCTCTGGTGGAATGAGCTCTTAACCCTTCAGGTGGGTCTTTTTGTGCTAGTCTGTAGCATTCTGAAATGCAAAGCACGATCCAGCGCGAAATTGTTTGTTTCGTTACTGATTGATCCAGCTTTCTTCCAGTGTAGCCTATAAACAACTGGTTGTCCACTCTAAGTCTAGAAAGCCTAGAGATGTAAAAGCTTAAAGCTCTTTTTGGGTCAAGTCTGGGTAGTCTTTCCTCCTCCTTAGAAGGATGAGGTGGAGGATAGAATGAGGGTAAAACAATTTTCTGATTTAAATGAAAATCAGATATTACCTTCGGTAAAAAATGATGGTTTAACCTTCAACACAGCCCTGTCCTTATGGAACACAGTATAGGGTGGCCCAGAAGATATTGCCTGCAATTCGCTCACTCTTCTTGCTGATGTTAGAGCAACTAAAAATGCTGTTTTCCATGTTAATAATCTTAATGGACACGTGTGCATAGGTTCAAAAGGGGCACACATTAAGAATTTTAGTACTAAATTTAGATCCCAAATCGGTACTTGAAATGGATGAGGAGGAAACACATTAGTGAGACCTTTTAAGAATTGTGTTATCAAAGGAATTTTGAAGTAGGAGCATTCTTCCTATGAGCGCTTGAAGATGGAAAGCGCCACAAGGTAACCTTTTATTTTTCCGATATTCAGACCTCTATATGCTAGGGTCAGAAGGAAAGATAGTACTTCCGGAATAGAACATAGAAAAGGATCGACATTCTTTTCCCTGCACCAGTTGCAAAACTTTTTCCAACGGCAACGGTACATAGACTTTGTTGCTGGTCTTCTTGCCGAAAGCAACACCTCCATAACATCATCTGGAAGGTTCCAATCCCTGTATCTCAGTCTTTCAGATACCAAGCATGAAGGTTGAGTGTTCTGACCTCTGGGTGGAGAACCTGACCTTCCATTTGAGAGAGAAGGTGCTCTCTCTAAGGAAGAAGTACTGGAGGACAGATGGACATATCTAGAAGGTCCGGATACCACATTCTCCTGGCCCAGTCCGGGGCAATTAGGATCATGCGGTTCCCAAAGCGTCTCAGCCTCCTGATGACCTAAGGAATGACGGGAATCGGAGGGAACGCGTACAATAGTGGGAAATTCCACTCCACCACGAATGCGTCCCCCAGGGCTCCTCTCGGGGGAAATTCCCTTGAGCAATACCCTTCGCATTTTCGGTTGGTACTGGTTGCAAATAGGTCTACCTGAGGGGTTCCCCAAAGGGCGAAGATCTCTTGAATGACTTCCTGAGCCAATTCCCATTCGTGGGACACCGTGCTCTGCCTGCTCAGAGCATCTGCCGTCATTCTCTTCCCCGGCTAGATGAATTGCCGTTAAAGAGATTCCCTCTTGAATCACCCAATACCAGAGCTGCATTGCCTCTCTGCACAGGGGTAGTGACCCCACACCTCCTCTTTTGTTTAGGTAGTGCATGGCCACTGTGTTGTCTGTCATTATCAGGACATTCTTTCCCCTGACAGATGGCAGGAAGGCCTTCAGCGCTAGTCTTATTGCCCTCAGCTCCAAAAGGTTGATATGTAGTTTGGACTCCGATGGAGACCAGCGACCGTTTATCGTCAAATCGTTGGCATGTGCTCCCCACCCCAGGAGTGAGGCGTCTGTCACTACTGTGACCTCCGGCCATGGTTGCCAAAAGGGTTCTCCCTTTAATATGTTCTCTGCACAGGTCCACCATAGAAGGTCTTGTCTGACCTTGTTCGGAATCTGAAGAAGATCTGTCATTTGACCCGAGAACTGGGACCACTGAGTCTTTAGGGCCCATTGAAGGGATCTCATCCTCAAGCGTGCCTCTGGCACCAGAAAAATGCAGGATGCCATGAGGCCGAGTAACCGTAGAAAGTCGTAAGCCTGGCGATTTTGGGCATTTTGGAATTTTGAAACCATCTGAAGAATGTCTTGAGCCCTCGTCTTGGGAGGCGAGTTCTTTCCCAAGGATGTGTCTAATACAGCTCCTATGTATTGAAGCTGTTGGGAAGGTGTCATTTGAGACTTCTTTAAGTTGAGGGAGAAGCCCAGTTTGTGGAGGAAGTGGCAGGTGACTTTCAGATGATCCAAAGCTTGCTCGGCAGAGCGCGCTCTGATCAGCCAGTCGTCCAGGTAGGGGTAGACATGAATCCCCCCTCTCCTGAGGTGCGCTGCCACCACTACCATTAACTTGGTGAAGACCCTCGGGGCGGAGGTCAACCCGAATGGCAGGACTCAAAACTGATAGTGTGAGTCGCCAACAACGAACCTCAGGTATTTTCTGTGCTTGTGATGAATCGGCACATGAAAATAAGCATCCTGGAGGTCCAATGACACCAACCAGTCCTGGAGTTGAAGGGCCTGGCGGATCTGAGCAAGAGTAACCATCTTGAACTTGTCCTTCCTGAGGAACTTGTTCAAGCTTCTTAAGTCCAAGATGGGTCTCAGTCCTCCGTCCTTTTTGGGGATCAAAAAATACGGGGAGTACCAACCCTTGTTCCTCTCCGCTGCAGGTACTGGTTCTATGGCACCTTTCTCCAGCAGGGTTAGAACTTTATGCTGTAGGAGCGGATTTGAAACCTTCAACGGGTGTCTCCCTGGTGGATTGCTTTGAGGTTGCTTTAGAAAAGGAAGGCAATAGCCTTGGGCTATTATTTCTAGAGCCCAAACATCTGAAGTAATGGCTCGCCATTCTTGCAGATGCTGCGACAGCCTGCCTCCTAAAGGTGTTTTGTGGTGCAAGTCCTCAAAGTGGTTTTGTGGCGGATGTTGCAGCAGCTGATGGCAAAGAGGCTGCAGCTGGTGCTGGTTTAGCACGTTTTCCTCGTCCACCACGAGTGGCTTTTCTTTGGCACCTTTGACTGGCCATTCCTCTCGTCTTCCCGTATGAGGTATAATAATGATAGGATCGTCCCCTCCATGATTGTCCTTGCGCACGAAAAGGCTGAGGTTGCCCAATAGCAGCTGCTAAAGATTTGGCCGCTGCTTTTGAGGTCTGCAACCTCTCAAGGCTCTCGTCAGCCTTGTTGCCAAAAAGTTGACCTGTCAAAAGGCATGTTCAGGAGGCAGTTCTGTACGTCCGGTGCAAAACCCGACTTCCATAACCACGCAAACCTGCACATTACCGTGCTAGTGCCCATGGACCTGCTTACACTATCCGAAGTGTCCAATCCGGATTGAAGGGATTCCTGCATGGCCTCCTTTCCATCTCTAACGATGGCTAGGAAACCTTCCCTTTCTTCCCCTTCTGGTATGTGCTCCGCCGCCATTGCGATGCACTCCCACAGAGTGTACGAAGATTTTGCCAAGGCACATGTGGAATTGGCAGATTTTAATGCCATGCTCCCGGCTGAAAATACCTTCCGTGCCCAACCATCCACACGCTTATCGTCCCTGTCTGGAGGGATAGATGGGTATGCAAGTTTGTTGGAAGCTGTGGCTGCCTGTATGACCAAACTCTCGGGAGTTGGATGTTTTGATAGCCGGGGTCGCTACTGGCTGGGTGGTATTTTGATGCTAGGGATTTATTCACCGGATTAATAGAATCCAGAGTTTCCCAATTCTTGGCCACCCTGTTTTGTAAGGCTACATGAAAAGGTAAAACTGGGTCTTCAGTGGGACCAAGGTCCATTATGTCTGTCAAATCGTCCTGGACGAATTGGGCTGTTGGTTTAGCCCATCCCAAGTAGTCTACCACCTTTGTCATTAATTGACGATAAGATTGACTGGCATGCTCTCCTCGATCTGGTCTACCAAAATCATTCTCAGGAGAGGTATCAATGCCATATTCCAACCCAAAAGGTACATCTTCCTCTTCGGATCTCTCCTGATCCTCAAAAATTGAGGTCAAGGATTTGAAAAACTCCTTCCTAGGGAGAGGCTTGAAAACCTTCTCTGGGAGAGGAGGAGGAGGAGGAGGTGTAATACTAGATTTTGAAGAAGATACATGTCTTGCAGTTTTCTCCTTCTCCTTTTCTAGCTGCCTTGGCTTGGTTGGAGCCTTTGGCGCCGAAGGTTTCGGCGTCGACGCCGATAAAGGCGTCGACGGCGTTGATGACATCGTGGTCGTCAACAGGGTCTGCTTCGAGGGCATCGAGGCGGCCTTCGACAGTTTCCCCTTCGAGGTGTAGAAGGTCTCGGACGGAGTCGGTGACTTAGAGCGGTCGACTCGACTCGAGCGTTTTTCGTTCGGCGTCCGGGAAGGTTCTCTATCCTTCCTTTTACGATCACCCGGGCTTGCGGGCGCGCGAGTCTCGGAGCGATGACGCTCCCGGCCGGCTTCCGAAGAAGGCGCGGACCGAGGCTTCGCTTTCTCAAACACCTCCATCATTTTGACCCTAAATGCTTCCCACTCTTCGGTAGACAAATGTTTTGTGGGGTATTTCATTTTCAGAGACTCGTCTGACGACGAGGTGGAGGGAGATCTATGGCATCGTTTCTTCAACTTTTTGACGAAGAGGACGAGCAATGAGAATCGCTTCAAGATCTGGATCTATGCCTTTCGCGTTGAGGAGATTTTTCCCCATGGGGTCTCGACTCAACGCTAGAGGCTTTCCGATCCTTTTGACCTACCTGTAGCTTTCCTCTCCTTTTTCGCAAGGCCTTTCCCGTCATCGCCTGACACTTCGAACAGGCCTCCATGTCATGGCCTTCCCCGAGACACCACAAACACTCGCGGTGCGGGTCCGTGATCGACATTTTTGAGCCGCACGGCTTGCATTTCTTAAAACCAGATCTCGGGGTCGTGGTCGGCGTCGATGACGAGGACATTATTTCTTCTCGTAATATTAAATTTACTGACAGAACTCGAGGCGCGCCGAATGTCCGAAGCAACCTACTGCGGAAAAACAGTACTGAGGCCAACGGGCGCCTTATACACCCGATGACGTCACCCTCGACGGAGACCCTCGAGGGACTATCGACTCGACATCGACGCATGGCGCCCTCTGCCGAAAAAATTTCCGAAGAGCAGCAAAGCTGGATGGAATACATCTAAGATGAGGAATATGTTGGAGGACACAATCCACTCGAAATGTGCACTGCTGAGTCCTATGATGTACCAGTTATGTGAGTGTAGTTTGCACTGCTGTGGTGAGGCCCTACATGTACCTCTTCAGTGTGGAGGTGCTTGCACTGCCCCATCCTTTGCAGTTCTTTCTCTATGCAAGTGGAACTTCTACTGTTGTGCCCCACAATTAACCTGCTCCAAGTGTAGTAATCTTGTATGGTTGACTCACATTGTTCCTGTTCTATGTGAGGAAAGCATGCTCTACTGAGATCCATGTTACTACTGAAGGCTGTTACACCTGTTTCATATGAGAGAAGCTTCTACTGCAGAGACACATTCCTGATCGATTCTCTGAGTGGGGATCTTATAACCTTGCTTTAGACCTTGCAGTGAGTTCCACCTGTTCTACAGGATTCAAGCTTGCATTGGTGTTGCTCTGATTCGCCTTTTATGTGTGTGTGGGGGATGCCTGCACAGTTTCAACTCAAGCTGCTCTGAGTGGGTGAAGAGTTAAAAAGCTTATACTGCTGTTGTAACCTTGCTTTAAATGCAAGGAAAACTCAAGAGTGTTAGTGCTCATCTGTTCCATTTGTGAGGATGTTTGTGCTACTGAACCATGTGATTTATCCGTTAATTGCGAGAGAAACCTGCTTTTCTGTCACAATACAGAAAGCTGCCGCATGATAATGATTTCCATACAGCTTAAACTCTTTGCACACAACGGCTGGATGTCAGATACTTTTTACTCTTTTGCGAAGGAGAAAGCTCAGTTTTACTCATTTGAAATCACATTTACTCTCAAAGTTTAAAAATAGGGAGTAAATGCCTCAAAATCTTATCTGGAGCACTGAGGTGTAGATTGGCGATTTCCCTCGAATGAATCCACACCTAAGAAATAAGAAGACACTCACCCTGAAACGCACAAAGAAGGATACCTATTCCTCAGTTAAAGCAGCAAATGCACATGACGACATACCAGATGAGCATATATTGTTCAGTAGAACATAAATGTTCTTTACATCCTTCTTTACTCCTGGGTTGCAGGCATACATACGAATGCCAAATGGTTGCAAATAACCCAATGGGAACTGCAGCAGACAATAAATACAATTGTGAAAGGCTTTAATGCCATAAGGAAAGAGCTAAGAGCAGTCAGGTTCATGACTCTCCAAAACAGGTATGTCCTTGACCTTATTACGGCCATGGAAGGTGGTGTGTGTGCAAAAAATTGGCCCTTCTTGCTGCACATACAACCTGCCCACATTACAGAAAAGGGGACCCTCGCAGAGGCAATAGCCACCTTGAAAGAATTGCACACAAAAACGGTGGAAGACATTATGAATGATGACTGCTTTACCCACCTGTTCTCATGGATACCCACCTGGTTGGCCAACACATTCCAAATACTAGTGGCCATACTGTTAGTAGTGCTACTAGCTTTCTGCGACTTGAGAATAACAATAAGCCAATCCAAAAAAGACTGCCAAAAAGGCACTGGGAATGAAAATGGTAACAAACTTGGATACTCCCATGCATAAGTATGCACAAATGGATGACTTCCCCGTTCCCAAACAATGCAGAGCCCTATTGCACCTGCTGGGTCAAAATTCACATAGCCCCAGGAGCCCCTCAAATGGGGAATGATGTTATAAGACCTGGAGTCCAGACGAACATGTAAGACGTGGCAGTAGCTTGAGTGGGTGAGCAAGATATGGATACCCAAACTGCCCTATCTGGGGGAGAGCAGAAGAATGAGTGTGGTCAAGGACTCGACCAGAGGGAGGAATGCTGGGAGTCAGATGAATACATCATTCATGGCTTCTGCCCCTCCCCCACACCAATACTGCAAAGGTGAGAGATGTTACTCAGACAGCCATTCCAGCCTTATCCCTCACAGGTACAGCAGAGCTTGGGGACAACGTGATCAGAAAATGGCAACAACATTCAATCTAATGTTGTTAACAGTAAAAGAGTATGCTATAGACACAAAGCAAACATGCACTCCACGTGAAGAACACGTACAATAGGTAATATATGCATTTAGACATGATGAATATTAACATAGGATCCACAGACATGAAGAACACCAACATGACCAATGTATAAGGTGGCTGCAACATGAATGCCACGCAAATACAGCTCACTAATATGGAAACAAAAGTGTAACTAGGCAGCCATCTTTCCAAAGATGGAATCCACAGAATGTTTTTGAATGAGCACATGCATCTAGGGCTTGAAAGAGCTCAAAAGGATGAATCCACAGAAATACATAATTGTGCAGCGCTTAGACAGTGGCGGGCCACTAATGCCAAGGTAAGAGTGAAATAAAGGAGGATTGGAACAACAGAACAAAGGCACAAGATAGCAATTCCCAAGATGCAAGCAGTAGACTCCCAGATTAATTAAAGTTTAATAAGAGCACAACCAGGCTTTGTTAGCCAGGTACAGTAAAGCAGTAAGCCAAAAGACTCTATGAAGAATATCTCAAGAGTGTCCTTAGCGGTAAAAGAAAACATAACACGCACAGTGATAAAAGCTGAAATCTCAATAAATAAAGAGAATCTATTCCAAACATGGTCCTATCACATGTGACCCATAATTGGAGAAAACTGACTATTCATTAAACGTGAACATAGATAAGACACCTGCAATACTCCCTAAACGCACACATAGACACAACGCACCACAAAAGGCCAAGTACAAAGGGATTGCACAGTCTCATGGCCTGAGAATGAGGGATGGTAACTTTTTAATGGGAGGAAAAGCAGTCCATGGGCCTCTCTCTCCCCCTCTACTCTGTCTGGCTCATATCTTGAAGACCTGTCAAATGTCCAAGGTTGGTTAGCAGGGAGCCAACCTATCAGAATCCTTAGTGTCAGGCCGCCCATCAAGTAGTATGCCAACCAACCACTTGTTGTGGAGATGATTTATTTGAACCTTTATCAATTTAGGGGTGGGTCCAGGTGGAGTCATCAGATACTTGTAACCCAATGAAATTTATATGTAGCCAAACCCACTAGCCTATCCCCATACAGCATATGTTTTGTAGGATGAGATCATGTTGTGACATCATTGATGACACATTTATACTACTTTAACAACTTTTCTAGATTAACATGTTGAGAGTGACGAGATTCAAATGCTTGTATGCTGTCCCAGCTTTGTTTTGATCATAATAAAGCTGGAGTTTGCAATGCAAGTTTGTCTACACTTTCATTGAGTCTGATTTGGACTGAATCAGAGTCCTATAGGTCTATTTGGGATTTTGAGGCCTCCTTAACACCATGCTCAGGGCTTTGCAAAATGCAGAATCTCTATTTAAGGGGGCCATATTGCTATGTGCAGTTCTCTCCTGCTACCCCGCTACTGGGAACCTTCATCAATAATCACCAAAATGTTAGCGATTTGGAAAGTCACTGTTAATGACTGAAGCGAGAAATGTGTATGTGTGTGATGTGGGACCGGCAGCTGGATTGCCCAGACAAACCATTCACAATAACACTTCACAGTGTACAATGAATTGGGCTGAGGACGAGTCATTAGCGATAATCAGAATAAAAAAATGTATCTCTTGATGTACTGTGCTATTACTTAAGGCACATCCAGAGCTTGTTTAGCCCCTGGAGAAAATAGCTATGCAATCCCCTCACTCTTAGGATGCCTGTCCTTCCTGCATTCAGTGAAACTGAACCACCATCACAGCACAGAAAGCTATCTCCGTAGCCTGAAGGGGCTTGCACTATCCTACCAACATAACTAATCAGCTGAATGGGAGACACCCTTCCCATTTCTAATCAGTAGCAATGCACAATGGCAACCTATGCTGCAGTCTATCTTTTGCCTATCTCAGCCAGTCTCTTGAAGTGTCATTGACAATTAATTGGGATCCTGATGCTTTCCCAATAATTACAGAAAACATTGTTTTTAACAAGCACAAATGGTTGCAAGCATGTATTTCAATGTAGTGTTGTGATTAGTCACACATTGTTGGAATTCATTAATGTGTTGTCCAACTACGGCCCTGCTTTACATTAGTTAACAGTTTCTGTACTTTAATGAAATTGACTAGTTTGTGACAGATTTAGTGTTGTAATTTCAGGTAACAGTTTACCATAGTGAATGTGTTATAAAAATTGTACCTAGCATGCGCTTCCCCCGGTAATTCTAGACAAGGACCAAAACATGCAACATTTCTTAAATACATCAGGAAAGAAGCCTGCAGCATTGGAAGCTGGCCTAGGAGAACAACTCTAGTGATTCATTCTTCATTGAAACCCTTCACTGTAACACTAAATCCAGAGTCAATGGCTGGTCATCAAATGTCACATCTTGTAATCCTACCGCCCAACCAAGCCAGGCCAGGCAATACTTGTTATCCAACATTAGACTTTCAAGGCATCTAGAGGGATTATGGCCTTGGTCTTCTTCAAATTCAATCCCCAACAAGCCCAAACAAAGGGGTCTCAATTGAAGTCGACATGGAAGAGGCTTAACTCAGAATCAGTAATTCATGGTCACAAGAAGCTTTTATATGTGTGATTCAGGATGATGGGCATACAACACATTCATAGTCCACACAATGTCAAAACAAAAATTACTAAACAGGTGACTTTGTTTTATGGCCTCTTTCATCAAGTGTCTCAAGGATCTATGGAAGAGCGATACAAAACCTGCATGCAGCCATTCGTATCATGATCTAAGCTTAAACAGATCAGGCAAGTGGCAAAAGAATTATTACTCATGAGTCACAAAGTTCTCTGCCCATGCATCACTTTTCATGTCTCTATGCAGAGTATGTGTGGAGTGAAGGCTCAGAACCATGAAAATTAATTTTTAAATACCAACACCGCTCAGAATAAAGCAACATAGAGGAAAGTTGAACAGTAGAAGAACATGCTACTTTCCGCTGGTAACGTTCTTTCGACTGGATGTTATTGCCACGTATTCCACATCTTTAGATATCTTTCCTTCCAGCGTCAACTGCTTCGGAAAAACATTTTCAACATAGGGTACTGTGTGTCGTTGTGGTCGACTCGATGTCCCCCGAGGGCCTCCATCTCGAAGATGACGTAATCAAACGTATAAATATCACACACTGAGCCCGTTATTCAGTTCAGTTTTTTCGCCTTCAACCCACAGGATAACCAGCATTAGCGTAACCAAGACAGTATTAGTCTTAGAAGGATGTGTAATTAGTGGACATTTGTGGGGTAGGAGGTGAGGGGCAATGAGGAATAAGTGGGAGGAACATCCAGTCAAAAGAACGTTACCAATGGTAAGTAACTTGTTCTTCAAATATATTGTATCCTCCCACGTATTCCACATCTCTAGATAGATTCCCAAAGCAGTATGAGACTTGAAGGATGGTGTAAGACCTTTTGAAAAAGAATACTAATTTTCACATTTTGTCACGAATAGAATGTAGAAACGCCCTTCCAAATCCAACCTCCTTGGCGGAAGCAGAGTTCAGGCAGTAGTGTTTTGTGAAGGTATGAATGGAAAACCAGGTGGCTGCCGCACAAATGTCATTAATCAGCACCCCCACTGTAAGGCAGAAGACGTAGCCATGCACCTTGTGGAGTGAGTTTACAGACCTTCTGGGGGATCCTTTACTGCAAATTTAGAACATTTTGTGATACACAGAATTATCCATCTGAATAACGTCTGTTTCGTTACTGCCAGACCCAATTTATGTTCTGTGTAACCCATAAAAAGTTAGTTCTTATGCCTGAAATTAGTCGTGATATGTAAAAGCTCAGTGCTCTTTTACGGTCTAGTCTGTGCAGTCTTTCTTCCTCTTTACTAGGGAGGCTGACAGACTGTTGATAAAACAATTTTCTGTGAGATGTGAAAGTCAGAAACTACTTCCGGATGAAAAGTGGTTTTAACTCTAAGGACAACTTTGTCGTTATAAAAAGTTGTAAATGGTGGCTTATATGATAAGCAGGGCTTTAAGTGGGCCGGGGCCTGCCGGGGCTGGGCCCCGGCAGGCTCCGAAATTTCGTTTTGAGGCGGGGCCCTGCCGGGGCCCACTAATCTCCCCTGGCAGCCCTGGCCACTACACGAAAAGGCATTTTTTTCTAAAGCCTGAAGCTCTCACTCGTGAGCGAGAGCTTCAGGCTTCAGAAAAAAATGCCTTTTAGCCATAATGGTGGCGCCGCACCTGCGAGGCATCCCTTTAATTAAGTGATGCACGTGGGCCGGCGCCACATTATGGAGAAAACATGAGGCCGCTGGAAGCAGAAGCCTTGCTTTCTAAATACTGAAGGTCCCGCGGATTCGCGGGAGTTTCAGTCTTTAGGAAAAAGGCCTCTGCTTCCAGTGGCCTCACCCTTTCAGCCTTCATGGTGACGCTGCCCCTCTCCAGCTGCCGAGGGGCAGCACCACCATTAAGACTGAATAGGCGAGGCACTGTCCCCTGGCAGGCAAGCCTATACAAAATAAATGCAGAGATCAGCAACCTCTCCCCGATTGGGGAGAGGGTGCTAACCTCTACAAAAGCCTGCCTGCAGGGGTGCCAGTAGCCCATTGAGCCAGGGCTCGTCAAGGGGGCATGGCCTAACGGGCCATGAAGACCCCCGTTGCTAGGCCACGCCCCCTCGATGAGCCCCGGCTCGATTTGTAGTGCCACTTAAGGCACTGATGATAAGGCTTGTAATTCGCTCACCCTGCGGACTGATGTTAAAGTTATTAAATAGATTGTCTTAAATGTCAAAAGCCTCAATGGACAGGAGTGAAGAGGCTCAAAGGGAGCACACATAAGGAATTTTAGAGCTAGAATTAAATCCCAAACTGGGATTAGACATGGGACTGGAGGGAACACATTTGTGAGTCTGATTAGAAATTGAATAATCAGCGACATCTTGGGGTGCGTTTAATGAATGTACGTTAATATCACGAAAACCAAAATCTCGAACTACAAAATCACGAACACAATAGGTTTGCAATTTTGTAATTCGAGACACATTTTTTCTATGCGGGGGACACCCCTGCAGACCAAAATACAGAATTAAGGGAGCGGTGGACACCCCCACTCTCATAATTCAGTATTTTGGAATACGATATTTTTTTAGTCCCAAAATGCTGGACTTTTGGGTGATGCAGGATTAGAAATAGAGTATTTTCATTTAATACTGTGTTTAATTACCTTTATGCTTAGATGTTTACAATTTTGCCCTAAGGTTTACTTAATCTGGCCCCTCACTTGCATCTGTGTGTTGTGGTTTCTCTTTTTTTACTTTTCCTTTCTCTCCTTCTTCTTCTCCCCTTTTATTTATTTTTAATTTTCGACTTTTTTTCCATTATGAATACGATGGTTGAGATAAGGTCACATCTGTTTTATAATATGTACGAAGAAATGACTGATCTACATTATCTGTTCATGTACCATTTAAAATAATATAAACAATTTGAAAAAACATTTAAAAAAGAAAGCGCTGCAAGTACCCCTTGATGGTTCCAATCTGGGGAACCGGATTAGTTAGATGCAATAGGAAAGACAACACCATAGGGGTATTGCACTGAAAAGGATCCACATTATTCTCTCTGCACAAGCTGCAGAACTTGTTCCAATGATAGCAATACAAAGATTTTGTTGCTGGTCTACTGGCCAAAAGCAAAATCTCCATTACATCTTCCAGGAGGTCCCACGCCTTATATCTCAAGCTCTCAGAAACTATGCATGAAGGCTGAGTTTCTTGACCTCTGAATGGAGAACCCAACCCTCCTCTCATGAGAGAAGGTCCTCTCTTTGTGGAAGACGCATTCAAGGGCAGATGGACATGTCCAGAAGGTTCTGGTACCATGTCCTCCTGGCCCAATTCCAAGCAATTAGGATCATGGATTTTCCAAACTTTCTCCACCTCCTGATCACTTGAGGAATGACGGGGACTGAAGGAAACGCATTTAGGAATGGAAACTCCCAGTCCAGTACGAACGCGTCCTCTAGAGCTCCTCTTGGGGGACATTCCCTGAAGCAAAACACCTTGCATTTCCGGTTGACACTGGTCGCAAACAGATCTACTGCAGGTGTTGCCCAAAGGGTGAAGATCTCTTGAAAGACTTCCTGAGCTCGTGGGAGACTGTGCTCTGCCTGCTCAGCGCCTGCTGTCGTGTTCTCCTCTCCAGCCAGGGGAACTGCCGATAGGGAGATTCCTTCTTGAACTGCCCAGAACCAAAGCTGCATTGCCTCTCTGCACAGTGATAGTTATCCTACACCTCCTCTATTGTTGAGGTAGTACATGGCCACTGTGTTGTGTGTCATTATCAGGACATTCATTTCCCATACAGAGGGCAGAAAGTCCTTCAGCACTACTCTGATTGCCCTCAGACCAATGGCCACGGACAGATTGTTGGCGTGGGCTCCCCACCCCACCCCGTGAGTGAGGCGTCTGTAACTAATGTTACCTCCGGCCATGGCTCCCAAAAGGGTTCTCCCTTTAAAATGTCTTTGCAGGCCCACCACAGGAGATCCGGTGCAACCCTTTTCTGAACCAGAAGCACAACTGACATCTTGCCCGAGAACTGAGACTTCTGGGTTCTGAATGCCTATTGAATGGATCTCATCCTCAGGCAAGCCTCTGTCACCAGGAAATGCAGGATGCCATAAGGCCGAGCAACCTCAAAAAGTCAGAGGCCAGAAGACACTGGGCACTCTGGAATTTGGTGAACAGCTGCAGAATGTGTGGCGAGACTTTTCCCGAGGCCGCATCCAGGACTGCTCCAATGAACTGTAGCCTTTGATGTTGTATCATGTGGGACGATACACTTCTTGAACCCGGTCTTCGGGGTTGAAGAAGCAGATGAAGAGGCCATTCTCGAAGCTATGTTGCAGTTTTGTGAGTAACCAAAACCGTGATGGCCATGGCTAACAGCGGTATTGCGCAGCTTCAGTATGAGGCCAATTTACATAAAATGGGTACAGCTGCTGTATAGCAGCCCACAACCTAGAGTCAGGATAGGAGCCCACATTTCGGGCCAATGGCAGTTGGAGAAAGGTACCAGATAGGGCTTCCCATGGTCTTGTATGCTGTTTATACTGGCTTTCGAATCGCTGGCAGTGTACCTTCGGAAGAAATATCACAAAGCAGGCATAGTTATACAGGGCAACGTTAATTTAATCTCTCTATATGCTGACAATATGCTTTTGTACTTACAGCACCCAGACTCCAATTTACAGTATATTTTGTATGTGTTCGAGCGGTACGCAGACCTATCAGGCATTACGATTAATGCACTGAAATCATGAAGCATACAAGGGAACTTCTCCTATTGCACTGCCTACACTATCGTTAAAGTGGGAGGTCAACTCATTTAGATACCTGGGAGTAGATATATTTCACGGCCAGAAGACAGAGTATTTACAGAACACACTAAAGGCAGTGGAAAAAGTAGAATGGTCCATGGCTTTCTGGGTCCGATTGTCGCTCTCACTGATGGGGAGAGCAGCATTATTAAAAATGGTAGTGCTCCCAAATCTACTTCATTTCTTTACTAATATTCCGTACAACATCCCTAAAGGCTACTTTACCAGGCTCGACTGCATATGCTGAGGATTCCTATGGCACGTCACAAGATGCAGAGTAGCACTAACTGTTACAAGAAGATGACACCATAGAAACACTTTATGATATTTCAGAGGGGGGGGGGGGACATGTGGTGTCTAGGATATATGAGTTACTAATGTCATGGAGTGGGGATATGCTGAGTCAGATCAGGTGCAGCTGGGAGGCAGAGTTGCAAGAGCAATTAACAGACGCAGTCTCGGGTATAGCATTAACCTACCATAAAAAGGTGTCTAGAAAAGCAGAGCTCCAATGAATACAGTTGTACATAACTCATAGGGAATACCTAACCCCGAAGAGGATTGCTAATTTCAGCAAGGCAACAGAACAAACCTGCCCGAAATTCGGACTGATTAATGCAGATTTGGTGCACATGTTCAAGGCTTGCTTGGAGATCCAACAATATTGGGAAGAAATAGCGCAGACCTTGGCCAGGGCTGGTATAGCGTTGGACACGAGTACCCCGGTAGCCTGTATGCTGGCCATTTTTGTGCGACTGAAAAAGGCGAGACATGTCAATAAGCTGAAGGACTTAGCATACATCCTGGCGAAACGAAGAATAGCAATGGGGTGGAAAAAACACAAGAGACATGAAGTGCACCTATGGTGGAGCGACCTCCAAAAATGGATGCTTGCAGAAACCTCAGTATGGCAGGAAGCAACCCGGGGGGGGGGGGCCAAGGCGAACCAAGTGTTGACCTCGACTCCTGGAAGCATATGGTACAGGAGTTGAGGGCCTTACCGTATAGCAATATTGGCACAGCAATAACCGTCCCGTACAATCAGTAGCGAATGTGAATGCATATATCTAGAGTCAATGTAAGATGTTAGCATGATGTCAGTGGATAGGGTGGGATGAGGGTGGGGGAGAATTGTGGGATGTGGAACATACAGACACAATTGACCGGACAATCTTATGCAATGTACATAAGAGTCTGTAAGTTATGCTGTTGTTTAAAAATCAATATAAAATTATCAAAAAATGATTTTTTTTTTAAATAAAAAAATGTGCCATATCCGAAGCGTAAGCTATTGCGGAAAAACGGAACTGAATAACGGGCGCAGTGCTTGCAATTTATACCTTCAATTACGTCAACCTTGAGATTGAGGCCCTCGAGGGACATCGAGTCAACCAAGATGATGCACAGCGCCCTCTGCTGAAAAATACATTCCGAAACAGCTGATGCTGGAAGAGGAAGATATCTAAAGATGAGGAATATGTGGGGGGACACAATCCATTCGAAATATACTTCAGATTGAATTATGGTCTGGTCAAAATAAAACTGATGAAACGCACAAAACAAGATGCAGAAGAGTTTTGAATATCTGGCTCTGATAGTGGTGAAAATAATTCTAGAAAACTGTTTTATGTGCACATAGGAGGAGGCATGTAAAGGGCTTAGTTCTTTTCTGGCATATATCATGGACAGAAGGCATAATGCTGAGATAGTTGATGATGTTATAAATAAAATTACAACCGTTCTGTCTGAGATCTATTTCACATTCAAAATGGTGGCCAATCGGATCAGAAACTGCATTAAAGGGTTACACATTAGTTCTTCTGATACAATTACAATATTGTAACTATATAAAGGCTTTATTTTAGCAAGTATTCATATTAAATATATATATTTCATACCAGTAAAGAGGAAATTAATGTAATCAACTAAAACAAAGAAGTCAATTATAGAAAACGTATACATACTCAGTCAGGCCAAGATTCTTCCATTTCTCAGATAGTTCATATTTTGGCTTCCCAGTGGGCTTGCCTTTTGCAGACGTTTGCTTTGCCTTCTCACGCTCCACTTTTTGTTGATATTCAATGGATCTCTCTGTTTTGCTAGGGTCTTCAGCATCAACTACATCCAGGTCCTCAATCTCTTCAGATAGCTTTAGTTCTTGATGGAATTTAAAGTCCTAATAAAAGGAATCCACATATACAGATCTACAAATTGGCAGTGTAAAAAGCACATAGAATACTGCACATTTAGATATTTAAAAAGATGAAATTATGCATACATATTACATAATAGCCAAGAACTAGGTTTATATAGTTTGTCATAATTAGAAATATGTTATCCACTATTTAGGAATCAAACACATGGTATCCACTGCTGTGGCCAGGTTCTCGAAGGACACCGGCAGAGGGATGCTCTGGATCATACAAAAGCTTGACACCACCTTAGGGATGAAGGAATAGTTTCTCCTACGCATCACCTCTATGAAGCCTCATAAAATGGTCCTTCATGGAAAGGACCTGCATCCCTGACACACTCTACGTGCTAGGGATGGCCAGGCCAAAAACCTTCTTCCAAGAAGGAAACTTCAGATCTTAGGAGTGCACGGCTTCAAATGATGTTAAATAACCGGCAGATGATAGTTATTGAGATGTACTTTCACCTATGTTTAATTGTGTATAGATCTATAGCTGCATGTATTTACTTAGAGACCACATCTCCATAGTCCCTTAATCAATATAGCCTTATCAAAGTCAGAAAGTATTCTTGTGCTTGTAAGATCTACAAGTTCGTTTATTTACATATAAACAATATGTTGAAAAGGAAAGAAATTGGGTTGCTCGAATTGCTAACAGAAACCAAAGTGAAACCTAAGTATTAGATAATTTCAGTGTCTTTCATTAATATAGATTTAAAAAATACATTGATATGGTTGTCTAAAAATAGATCTTCTGCTTAATATTTCTAATAAGTCTTGCTGATCATCCAAATACAGATTTGCTTTTCTTTGCCTTCATCTTTAAATGTAAATTAAATACCCTTATTTGCTTATCAATGTCTTCACCCCAGAGTGTCCTTGCTGTTTATCTTGATGCTTATGATTATTGCAGATATCCTTAATAACGTATCATTGTCCATATTTTCATTCACTTAGTTTGTTATATGTGACAATCATATCTTTGTACAGATATATTAGACATGAAGTCCAACCTCGAATATCATGTTGAGAAAATTGATAGGACTTCCATTGTTCTTAGAAACTTTCAATGTTCTTAGAATCTTTTTCCTAAAAACTAAGTGGTTGGGTTTAATATTTTGATTTTAAATTTTTGATGTGGTTTCACATCTTATTAATCTATATTAAATGCAACTTTAATTAGAGAGAAAATGAGGATGCAGAAACTGACCCAATACTTTCAACAACCTTTTGTCTTTCTGTTTGTATTTACCTTTAAAGATGAGGACAAAGAAAAGCAAATAAGGATATCCAATTAACCCTATTTTTTGGCAATCAACAAGTCTTTTTAGAAATATGAAGCAGAAGATCTATTTCTGAACAACCATTTAGAATATATAAGAAACACAAGGGTTGAATGCGTGGAAGGACTAAAACTAACAATTTCACCTCATTTACAGGCCGATTCATGGAATTCCTCACAAAAGTGTTGCACGCGGCTGGCGCACAGCGTGCCCGTGCGAATGTCTGCGCCAGCCGCGTGCGATAAAATCAATTTCCGTGCACAGCATATTCATGGATTTTCGCCTCCAAAAGCAGACGTGGCGCAGAGTGGCGCAGCGACCCTGCAGCAACGCCAGTTACGCCCCCAAGAACGCCCTCGCGCAAGGAAAAGCCATCAAGATCGCAAAACCATCGAAAAGGGCTGCGCCAACCCTGTACCAGTTTACCGGACTGGCAAACAGCAAACGCAAAGCAGGGAACGCGTATTACGGGTGTTTCGCGTGCGCAAGAAGTTTCACAGGCGATCTGGCCTGGGGGAGCGTGTGCGTGTATTTCAGGGGTGCGCGAGAAGTATTACACGCAAATGGCGTGGGTGCGTGTATTTCAGGGGTGCGCAAGAAGTTCCACACGCGAATGGCCTGGGCGCGTGTATTTCAGGGGTGCGCGAGAAGGTCCACACACGAATGGACTGGGCGCGTGTATTTCAGGGGTGCGCGAGAAGTTCCACACACGATTGGCCTGGGCGCGTGTATTTCAGGGGTGCGCGAGAAGTTCCACACGTGATTGGCCTGGGCGCGTGTATTTCAGAGGTGTGTGAGAAGTTGCACACGCGATTGGCCTGGGCGCATGTATTTCATGGGTGCGCGAGAAGTTCCACACGCGATTGGCCTGGGCGCGTGTATTTCAGAGGTGCGCGAGAAGTTCCACACACGATTGCCCTGGGCGCGTGTATTCCAGAGGTGCGCGAGAAGTTCCACACGCGATTGGCCTGGGCGCGTGTATTTCAGAGGTGCGCAAGAAGTTCCACACGCGATTGGCCTGGGCGCGTGTATCTCAGGGGTGTGCGAGAAGTCCCACACGCGATTTGCCTGAGCGCGTGTATCTCAGGGGTGCGCGAGAAGTTCCACACGCGATTGGCCTGGGCGCATGTATTTCCGAGGTGCGCGAGAAGTTCCACACGCGATTGGCCTGGGGGAGCGTGTGCGTGTACTTCAGAGGTGAGTGAGAAGTTCCACACGCGATTGGCCTGGGCGCGTGTATTTCAGGGGTGCGCGGGAAGTTTCACACGCGATTGGGCTGCGTGCGGGTATTTCAGAGGTGCGCGAGAAGTTCCACACGCGATTGGCCTGGGGGAGCGTGTGCGTGTATTTCAGAGGTGCGCGAGAAGTTCCACATGCGATTGGCATGGGGGAACGTGTGCGTGTATTCCAGGGGTGCGCAAGAAGTTCCACACGCGATTGGCCTGGGCACGTGTATTTCAGAGGTGCATGAGAAGATCCACACGCGATTGCCCTGGGCGCGTGTATTTCAGGGGTACGCAGGAAGTTTCACACGCGATTGGGCTGCGTGCGGGTATTTCAGGGGTGCGTGGGAAGTTTCACACGCGATTGGGCTGAGTGCGGGTATTTCAGGGGTGCGTGGGAAGTTTCACACGCGATTGGGCTGCGTGCGGGTATTTCAGGGGTGCGCGAGAAGTTCCACACGCGATTGGCCTGGGGGAGCGTGTGCGTGTATTTCAGAAGTGCGCGAGAAGTTCCACACGCGATTGGCCTGGGGGAGCGTGTGCGTGTATTCCAGGGGTGAGTGAGAAGTTTCACACGCGATTGGCCTGGGCGCGTGTATTCCAGGGGTGCGCGAGAAGTTCCACACGAGACTGGCCTGGGCGCGTGTATTTCAGGGGTGCGCGAGAAGTTCCACACGCGATTGGCCTGGGCGCGTGTATTTCAGAGGTGCGCGAGAAGTTCCACACGCGATTGCCCTGGGCGCGTGTATTTCAGGGGTGCATGGGAAGTTTCACATGCGATTGCCCTGGGCGCGTGTATTTCAGGGGTGCGCGGGAAGTTTCACACGCGATTGGGCTGGGTGCAGGTATTTCAGGGGTGCGCGAGAAGTTTCACATGCGATTGGGCTGCGTGCGGGTATATCAGGGGTGCGCGGGAAGTTTCACACGCGATTGGGCTGCGTGCGGGTATTTCAGGGGTGCGTGAGAAGTTCCACACGCGATTGGCCTGGGGGAGCGTGTGCGTGTATTTCAGAGGTGCACGAGAAGTTCCACATGCGATTGGCCTGGGGGAGCGTGTGCGTGTATTCCAGGGGTGCGCGAGAAGTTCCACACGCGATTGGCCTGGGCGCCTGTATTTCAGAGGTGCGCGAGAAGTTCCACACGCGATTGCCCTGGGCGCGTGTATTTCAGGGGTGCGCGGGAAGTTTCACACGCGATTGCCCTGGGCGCGTGTATTTCAGGGGTGCACGGGAAGTTTCACACGCGATTGGGCTGCGTGCGGGTATTTCAGGGGTGTGCAGGAAGTTTCACACGCGATTGGCCTGGGGGAGCGTGTGCGTGTATTTCAGAGGTGCGCGAGAAGTTCCACATGCGATTGGCATGGGGGAACGTGTGCGTGTATTCCAGGGGTGCGCGAGAAGTTCCACACGCGATTGGCCTGGGCACGTGTATTTCAGAGGTGCATGAGAAGATCCACACGCGATTGCCCTGGGCGCGTGTATTTCAGGGGTACGCAGGAAGTTTCACACGCGATTGGGCTGCGTGTGGGTATTTCAGGGGTGCGTGGGAAGTTTCACACGCGATTGGGCTGAGTGCGGGTATTTCAGGGGTGCGTGGGAAGTTTCACACGCGATTGGGCTGCGTGCGGGTATTTCAGGGGTGCGCGAGAAGTTCCACACGCGATTGGCCTGGGGGAGCGTGTGCGTGTATTTCAGAAGTGCGCGAGAAGTTCCACACGCGATTGGCCTGGGGGAGCGTGTGCGTGTATTCCAGGGGTGAGTGAGAAGTTTCACACGCGATTGGCCTGGGCGCGTGTATTCCAGGGGTGCGCGAGAAGTTCCACACGAGACTGGCCTGGGCGCGTGTATTTCAGGGGTGCGCGAGAAGTTCCACACGCGATTGGCCTGGGCGCGTGTATTTCAGAGGTGCGCGAGAAGTTCCACACGCGATTGCCCTGGGCGCGTGTATTTCAGGGGTGCATGGGAAGTTTCACATGCGATTGCCCTGGGCGCGTGTATTTCAGGGGTGCGCGGGAAGTTTCACACGCGATTGGGCTGGGTGCAGGTATTTCAGGGGTGCGCGAGAAGTTTCACATGCGATTGGGCTGCGTGCGGGTATATCAGGGGTGCGCGGGAAGTTTCACACGCGATTGGGCTGCGTGCGGGTATTTCAGGGGTGCGTGAGAAGTTCCACACGCGATTGGCCTGGGGGAGCGTGTGCGTGTATTTCAGAGGTGCACGAGAAGTTCCACATGCGATTGGCCTGGGGGAGCGTGTGCGTGTATTCCAGGGGTGCGCGAGAAGTTCCACACGCGATTGGCCTGGGCGCGTGTATTTCAGAGGTGCGCGAGAAGTTCCACACGCGATTGCCCTGGGCGCGTGTATTTCAGGGGTGCACGGGAAGTTTCACACGCGATTGCCCTGGGCGCGTGTATTTCAGGGGTGCACGGGAAGTTTCACACGCGATTGGGCTGCGTGCGGGTATTTCAGGGGTGTGCAGGAAGTTTCACACGCGATTGGGCTGCGTGCGGGTATTTCAGGGGTGCGCGGGAAGTTTCACACGCGATTGGGCTGCGTGCGGGTATTTCAGGGTGCGCGAGAAGTTCCACACGCGATTGGCCTGGGGGAGCGTGTGCGTGTATTTCAGAGGTGCGCGAGTAAGTTCCACACGCGATTGGCCTGGGGGAGCGTGTGCATGTATTCCAGGGGTGCGCGGAAAGTTTTACACGCGATTTCAGCAGGGTACGTGTATTTCAGGGGTCCCGGGGAGTCCTACATGTGATTTGGCAGTGTGGGTCCTCCCAGGTGTTCCCTGTACACCCTCCACGGCCCCTGCAGGCAGCCCACACCACAGGGGACTACCCTGCATCCCTGGTCATGTCCCGCAGGCAGCCCACCCAACATGGGCATGCCCCCCAGCAAAGGCACATGTCTCCTTGCACTAATGATCACCAACTCATGTCCCCTTGCACCCCCACCCCCAGAATTGCAGGGAACCTGCCAGCAGGCCCCCACTCATGTCCCACTCATGTCCCCTTGCACCCCCACCCCCAGCATTGCGGGGCACCTGCCAGCAGGCCCCCACTCATGTCCCACTCATGTCCCCACCACCCCCACCCCCCAGCAGTGCAGGGGCACCCTCCACCACGCCCCCACCCATGTCTCCCACCACCCCCACCCCCCAGCAGTGCAGGGGCACCCTCCACCAGGCCCCCACCCATGTCTCCCACCACCCCCACCCCCCAGCACTGTGGGGCACCTGCCAGCAGGGCCCCACCCATGTCCAACTCATGTTCCCCACCATCCCTACCCCCCAGCAGTGCAGGGGCACCCCTCCACCAGGCCCCCACCCATGTCTCCCACCACCCCCACCCCCCAGCACTGTGGGGCACCTGCCAGCAGGGCCCCACCCATGTCCAACTCATGTTCCCCACCATCCCCACCCCCCAGCAGTGCAGGGGCACCCCTCCACCAGGCCCCCACCCATGTCTCCCACCACCCCCACCCCCCAGCAGTGCAGGGGCACCCTCCACCAGGCCCCCACCCATGCCTCCCACCACCCCCACCCCCCAGCACTGTGGGGCACCTGCCAGCAGGCTCCAACTCATGTTCCCCAGCCAACATGTCATCACAATCTAGATCCCTGGTCCCTATGGTCAGCCTCCAAATGCAAAACACCCACCCGAGTATTGCATCCACCCACTCAGAAATGGCAATTACATGACAGAACACCAATTGCAAGTTTCGAAACAAACACATGTCCCTCACATACACCCAATGGGTGTCAGTGAATCTCAAAACCCATATCATGATATGCATGAAACCAATGAGATGATACTACACATTGAAGTTCGATAAAAAAATATGTATTAAAGGAAACATAAATAGATTCAAAAATAAAGAAACAGAAATGGGAATGTACAAAAAAGAAAAGAAGCATGTCCGTGAAAAAAAGCAAATCCAAAAATCATAATCCAAAGTAATGGTGTCCAAAGTCACTGTCCACAAAAGCAAATCCAATGGGAAATAATAATAGAAAGCCATTGCTCCGTGGGTAAGTTGTGAAAAAAAAATTAAATCCAACAGTGAACTATGCACAGACGAACAAGCCAGGGTCCATTATCCCAACAAAAGAAATGAAACCTATCTAACAACACTAACTAATAAAATAAACTATATACAAAAATGTGGCCAATGTCCAAAAGGTCCAAAATAAATAAAATAAACAAAGGAAACCTGACAGTACCTACATAACTATGTACAAGGGCAGCAGGCTAGTCTGACGGCTCACTTTTGGATGTCCCGGCCCAGGGCATCATCGAACTCCTGCTCAATGTCCCGGAGGTGGTCCTCCTCCATGGCCCTGAGGGTCCACAGGGCCGTCGACGTGTCCACCTCCAAACCCCTGCGGATTGCCTCGAAGCACTCGGCCCGCCTCAGGGCCCTCCGCATGGAGTTCTCCACCCTGACCATTGTGAGCCGTGCCTCTTCCGCCTGCTGCCGCTCCGCATCTATGGCGTGGCCCAACCGCTGCCACACGGAAGACACTCTCTGTCCTGGGTCCTCCTGCCCTCCGGTCGATGCCTGCCCCTCCGATGTTGAAGGCCCCGAGCCTTCATGGCTCCCACCACGTTGCTGCTGCTGCTGTGCCTCTGCCCGTGCACTGCCTCCTGCTGCCTGCACATCCTCCGCCGGCTGGGGTGCAGTCGTTGATGTGGCCACCCCTGCTGGACGTCCGACTCTCGACTGTGGCAAGGATGCCTCCTCCACCAGCCTGACCGCACCGTCAGAGGCAGCTCCACAGGGCACCCAGGTGACTGATGGGTGGGAAGATGGCACGGTGGACGACTGGCGCGTAGGGGGTTCAGTTGAGGAGGGGGTCGTAGCAAGCCCCATCAAACGGAGGAATCCGGCCTGGGTGACCTGTCCCAGCAGGCCGACGTGGTCAACGAGCCATTCAAGATGACGTGCAATCTCCTCATGAAAAGACTGCAGGTCACCTCGCATGGCCCGTTGAAGCAACGCCACACCAGTCAGGACAGGCTCAACCCGGACCCGGATAGCCACGTCCGCAGGCAGAGGAAGGCCAGTTGTCGTTTGCTCATCCCCTGCCTGAAAACGGGTCTGGACGTAGGCATCCCTGCTGGTGCAAGATGATGCAGGGACAGGATCAGGGACAGGATTGCACACAGGCACCTCCGCGGCGGCCTGTGCTGCCTCCTGTCCCTGGTCCTGCACTGCACCACTAGCACCAGTGGGATCCCCACCTCCAGACCCCGTCTCTGATGCTTGCACGGCCTCCTCCTCCACCAAACCCCCCACCAACCTGGATGGCTCCGTGCCATCTTCCCCCGTTGGGCCCTGTGGGGTCCCAGCTGCCCCTTCTGCTGCCGAGGAGTCCAGCTCCAACCTCCACCTCTTGGACCTCCCCCCGGCAGCTGCGGCCTGGGACGCGGCACCAGACTCCTCACCCCCAGACGAGATGGCAACATGGGAGGGGAGCCGGGCCTTGCGTCTCCGGCTGGCGGTGGGATCCCCGCCGCTGTGCTCCACAGCACCTTCTCCGCCCTCTTCATCAGTTGACGCTGCAGACAGGGAGAAATAAAACACAGGCATCAGGGCACTGTACAATGGACACATACACACATGACAGTTGTACATGAGTGGCATTGGCAAACCTCAGACATGCCACACAATCCCCAACACACATGTCATTTCAACTCGCACACATGAGCCATACCACAGCCATATCGCAACTGCCAGCACCATCCATACCCATACAACAGCATGAGCAGGCAAAGCTGAGCCAGACATCACATGCAACACAGGAAGTGCACCACACATGTACACACACCACCACACTTGCATGCATGTGTACACCTCTGCCAAGTGTCGCAGTGTTCAGATGGGCATCCATGTCACATCTGCCAATCAGGCTTCCACATCCCGCTGTCACATGCATCCATGTTGCATCACTGTTGCACCCTTGTCAAATACACACAAATGCACATGTACACAGTGCTGATACATGCAGCTGAAAACAACATACATGCGTGACATCACAGACATGTCTACTTACATACACATTCATCCAAACATGTGTGCCCACACAACTGCATTTGGCATGCAAGCCTACACACACAAGCACCATCCATGTCTCACACATTACAGCCCTCGCATGTGTTAGCCCCACGGCCCTGTACACCCCCACCCATACTCGACCCCATACAAACAGATGTGCAACCTGCACACTACTGAAACATCACCACACGCACAGCTCACAATCAGTATGCATGTACACTTACCGCTCGACTCCAGACGGGTCTGCCTCTCAAGGACCTGGACGTGGAGCGCTGGGGATATGCGTCCCAGGACCCTCATCTGATCTTCTGACAAGTGGCCCCGGCGCCCCTTGGCATCCGCTGCCTTCAAGAGGCGCCGGGCCTTGTTCAGGGTCCTGGACCTGAAGTCCTCCCAGCGCTTCTTGACATGTTGGAAGTTGCGGACTGCCACCCCCTCCGCGTTGATGGCAGTCACGATGTCAGTCCAGATCCGAGTCTGTCCTTCCTTGTCGGTGCGGGAACTTCCGAAGAGGGCATCATACTGCCCCAGGACTTGCTCTACCAGGACACCAACTTCGGTGGCACTGAAGCTGGTGCCCCTCTGCCTCTCTGGCCGGGGGTTGTCAGTGGTGCCAGATGTTGCAGTGCCCGACATGACAACCCCAGAGGCAGGAGTGGGTGGGCAACTGGGTCCTGGGGCTGGGCTGTGGAGCGATGGAATCCCAGTCGGGAGTCTTCGGTTCCAGCAGGGGTGGTCACAGCAACAGCACCCCTGGCTGATGTGCAGGCAGCAAATGGCAGGGCACGTGGGCAGCAGGTAGTCAGGCAGCAGCAGATGAGGTGGGAGCGTGCTCGGTGCTCTGGGGGGCAGTAGTTCGGCCTTCTGGGCAGGAGCGTGGTCTTCCGTGTGCTTACGCGTGGCCAGCTTGATACGGAGTAATTTGGCACGTGAAAATTCTGCACGTCAGCATGTAATTCGAGGAAAGGCCCTTAGCGCGTAAGCGCGTCAGCACGCATACGCGATTCCATTGGACCAAAGGCCCTTAGCGCGTATGCGCGTCTGTGACGTATCGCGCACGGGCGTTGCTTTTCGTGGGGTGCGGTGCGTGTGTTTTGCAGACGTTGGGGTTCACACGCTATCACTTCACAGCGGGTGGGTGTTGGCTACGCATTCTTCTACACGCAAGGCAGACGGGTGAGTGGTACCCTGCTCCCCCAGGCCCGATCACGTGTGAAACCACCTGCAAGCCCCAGAAATACACGTACCCCGCTCCCCCAGGCCTGATTGCTTGTAAAGCCACCCGCAAGCCCCTGAAATACACGCGCCCAGGCCAATCGCGTGTGGAACTTCTCGCGCACCCCTGAAATACACGCGCCCAGGCCAATCGCGTGTGGAACTTCTCGCGCACCCCTGAAATACACGCGCCCGGGCCAATCGCGTGTGGAACTTCTCGCGCACCTCTGAAATACACGCACACGCTCCCCCAGGCCCAATCGCGTGTGGAACCACCTGCAAGCCCCAGAAATACACGTACCCCGCTCCCCCAGGCCCGATCACGTGTGAAACCACCTGCAAGCCCCAGAAATACACGTACCCCGCTCCCCCAGGCCTGATTGCTTGTAAAGCCACCCGCGCACCCCTGAAATACACGCACCCAGGCCAATCGCGTGTGGAACTTCTTGCGCACCCCTGAAATACACGCGCCCGGGCCAAATCGCGTGTGGAACTTCTCGCGCACCTCTGAAATACACGCACACGCTCCCCCAGGCCTGATCGCGTGTAAAACCACCCGCAAGCCCCAGAAATACACGTACCCCGCTCCCCCAGGCCTGATTGCTTGTAAAACCACCCGCGAGTCCCTGAAATACACGCGCCCAGGCCAATCGTGTGTGGAACTTCTCGCGCACCTCTGTAATATACGCACACGCTCCCCCAGGCCCAATCGCGTGTGGAACTTCTCGCGCTCCCCTGAAATACACGCGCCCAGGCCAATCGCGTGTGGAACTTCT
The DNA here is from genome assembly GCF_040938575.1 of Ambystoma mexicanum. Classification (NCBI taxonomy): domain Eukaryota; kingdom Metazoa; phylum Chordata; class Amphibia; order Caudata; family Ambystomatidae; genus Ambystoma; species Ambystoma mexicanum. The sequence goes on along the minus strand of NC_090924.1, from coordinate 868,299,951 downwards.
CGCGCACCCCTGAAATACATGCGCCCAGGCCAATCGCGTGTGGAACTTCGCGCGCACCTCTGAAATACACGCACACGCTCCCCCAGGCCCGATCGCGTGTAAAACCACCCGCAAGCCCCTGAAATACACGTACCCCGCTCCCCAGGCCCGATCGCGTGTAAAAACACCCACGAGCCCCTGAAATACACGTACCCCGCTCCCCCAGGCCCGATCGCGTGTGAAAACACCCGCAAGCCCCTGAAATACACGCGCCCAGGCCAATCGCGTGTGAAACTTCTAGCGCACCTCTGAAATACACGCGCCCAGGCCAATCGCGTGTGAAACTTCTAGCGCACCTCTGAAATACACGCACCCAGGCCAATCGCGTGTGGAATTACTCGCGCACCTCTGAAATACACGCGCCCAGGCCAATCACGTGTGGAACTTCTTGCGCACCTCTGAAATACACACGCCCAGGCCAATCGCGTGTGGAACTTCTCGCGCACCCCTGAAATACACGCGCCCAGGCCAATCGCGTGTGGAACTTCTCGCGCACCTCTGAAATACACGCTCACGCTCCCCCAGGCCCGATCGCGTGTAAAACCACCCGCAAGCCCCAGAAATACACGTACCCCGCTCCCCCAGGCCTGATTGCTTGTAAAACCACCCGCGAGTCCCTGAAATACACGCGCCCAGGCCAATTGTGTGTGGAACTTCTCGCGCACCTCTGTAATATACGCACACGCTCCCCCAGGCCCAATCGCGTGTGGAACTTCTCGCGCACCCCTGAAATACACGCGCCCAGGCCAATCGCGTGTGGAACTTCTCGCGCACCCCTGAAATACATGCGCCCAGGCCAATCGCGTGTGGAACTTCGCGCGCACCTCTGAAATACACGCACACGCTCCCCCAGGCCCGATCGCGTGTAAAACCACCCGCAAGCCCCTGAAATACACGTACCCCGCTCCCCCAGGCCCGATCGCGTGTAAAAACACCCACGAGCCCCTGAAATACACGTACCCCGCTCCCCCAGGCCCGATCGCGTGTGAAAACACCCGCGAGCCCCTGAAATACACGCGCCCAGGCCAATCGCGTGTGAAACTTCTCGCGCACCTCTGAAATACACGAGCCCAGGCCAATCGCGTGTGAAACTTCTCGCGCACCTCTGAAATACACGCGCCCAGGCCAAATCGCGTGTGGAACTTCTCGCGCACCTCTGAAATACACGCGCCCAGGCCAATCACGTGTGGAACTTCTTGCGCACCTCTGAAATACACACACCCAGGCCAATCGCGTGTGGAACTTCTCGCGCACCCCTGAATTACACGCGCCCAGGCCAATCGCGTGTGAGAAACTTCTCGTGCACCTCTCGAATACACGCACACGCTCCCCCAGGCCCGATCGCGTGTGAAACTTCTCGCACACCTCTGGAATACACGCACACGCTCCTCCAGGCCCGATCGCGTGTGAAACTTCTCGCGCGTGTTGTACTTTGGCGCACATTTTTTTCCTGCGCAGGGACGCTACCGCCTGCTTTCGTGTGCCGGACATGTATGGGCCTGTGCGCGTCTTTGGCCGTGTGCTGTTTTTCCCTATTCGATTCCATGAATACGTGTTGTAGGCGAGCGTGTGGGCGTTCTGCGCACTTGCCTCCTGTACTTCCCCTGTGACGCCCACATTTTCACGAGTTGTTCCCCATTCTGCGTGTGACGCCCCGTGTTACGCCTACTTTTGTTATGTGTACCGCGCTATGTGCGAATTCGCTGTGGCCTTATCGCACGGCGTTCGATGACCTGCGCGCCGCGCACTTTTTCAGCGCATATCCCACATTTTGCGCGTGCACGGACTTCCATGAATTGATGTGCGATGTTTTCTGTGCAATAATCGCACTTGCACTGCGATTTTCGCTATTTCACTGCGAATCGCACGTTTTCGCACGCGTGCGCCGTTTTTTCGGCGCACATTAATTCCATGAATCGGCCTGTTAGAGTCTCTTATCAGATTGGAACGCATTAATGGATTTTTGAAATCTATAGAAATGAAATAGATTAAAATCTTCTAATAAATATGTTTAATTTTGGTTTCTGTTAGCAATGGGAGTGGCCCATTTTTTTTCCCTTTTCAAAATATTTCTTATATGTAAATAAACAAATTTGTTAGATCTTAAAAGCATAAGAATACTTCCTCTCTTTTTTTGATATAGCTACATGGATTCAAATAGGGGATCCATCAGCTACGACAGCAATGCATTAATTTCCCATGCTGAAACTGGTCTGTGCAAAGCATCTCCCTCCTTAACCATGGGGACAGTGAACATTGAAGCATGGCCTGGTCTATTCCTCCACCTCACATTGGCAGATACATTTTATTTATATTTGTTATTTGTTTTATTTCTATAGAGCCTTATGCCAAAGTGCTTTACAAAAAAACAAGTTACTTACCTCTGTCAACTTTCTTTCGACTGGATGGTCCTCTCGCGTATTCCTCATCTTTTGGTATCTTCCCATCAGCTTCAGCTGCTTCAGAATTTCTTTTCAGCAGAGGGTGGTGTGTGTCGATGCCGTCGACTCGATGTTCCCCGAGGGCTACGATCTCGGAGTCGACGTCATCATCAGTATATATAGCACGTGCAGCGCTCGTTAGCTTCAGCTCTGTTTTTACGCCTTCCTCTTACAGAAATACCAGCATTAAGGAGCCCCAGACTTTGAAAGAATAAAAAGTGAAATGCCTGGAAATTCTAGAGTTGGGTAGGTTGGGAGTAGCGATGAGGAGTAAGTGGGAGGAACATCCAGTCGAAATAATGTTACTAGTGGGAAGGAATTTGTTCTTCATATGGATTGTGTCCTCCCACGTATTCCTCATCTTTTAATAGACTCCCAAAGCAGTGTTAGGTCTTGGAGGGGAGAGTATCAATATTTAGACTTGTCATGGATTGAATGTTGGATTGCTTTCCCAAACCCTCCTTCCTGGCCAGAGGATGAATCCTGAAAGTAATGTTTAGTAAATGTGTGAATGGTAGACCAAGTGGCTGCCGCACACATGTTTTTTATAGGCACCCTTCTTTGCAGAGCAGAAGATGTTACCATGCCCCTTGTGGAATGAGCTCTCAGGCCTTATCAGGGATCTTTCACGTCCTATCTGTGGCATTCTGTAACAGCAAGAACTATCCATCTGGACAAAGTTTGTTTTTTAACTGCAAGACCCAGCTTGTGTCCAGTGTACCCAATGTAAAGCTGGTCATGTTGATATATTTTCATCATTTGTGAAAAGTAAAAGCTCAAAGCCCTTTTGGGATCAAGCCTATGAAGCCTTTCCTCTTCCTTGTTAGGATGAGGCGGTGGATAGAATGTAGGAAGAACGTCTCTTTCTCTTTCTCGGATAAATGAAAATCTGAAACCATTTTTGGCAACCCTAAAGACAACCCTGTCCTTGTAAAAAATAATAAACAGAGGCTTACTAGGCCTGCAACTCACTCACCTTGCAGACTGATGTCAACGCAACTAACAGAATGGTTTTGAAAGTTAGAAGCATCAGTGGACATGAATGGAGTGGCTCAAAGGGAGCACACATCAGAAATTTCAACACAAGCTTGAAATCCAAAATCGTTACTTGAAAAGGTGTAAGAGGGAACACGTTAGTGAGCCCTTTAAGAAAGTGAATGATTAATGGAATCTTAAAATAAGATACCTATTCCGATATGCGCTTCAAAATTGAAAGCGCTGCCAAATAATGTTTTATTGTTCCAATCTGGAGCCCCAAATTAGCTAAGTGTAACAAGAAGGACAACACCATAGGTGTATTACACTGAAAAGGGTCCACATTATTTTCCCTACACTAGCTGCAGAATTCATTCCAATGGCAGCGATATAAGGATTTCGTTCTGGCCGAAAGCAAATTCTCTGTTATGTCATCCGGGAGGTTTCAATCCTTATATCTCAACCTCTCAGAAACCATGCGTGAAGGTTTAGTGTCTTAACCACTGGATGGAGAAGCCGACCCTGCTCTCGCGAGAGAAGGCCATCGCTTAGTGGAAGACGCATTGCAGGGCAGATGGACATGTCCAGAAGGCCTGGGTACCACGCGCTCCTGGCCCAATCTGGAGCAATTAGGATAATGGATTTCCCAAACTTTCTCAACTCCTGATCACGTGAGGAATGACGGGGACTGGAGGAAATGCTTACAGCAGTGGAAACTCTCAGTCCACTACAAAAGGCCTTCAGCTCAAGTGTGATCATCCTCATCTCCAAAAGGTGTATGTGTGGTTTGGACTCCGATGGAGACCATCGACCGCTGACTTTCAGATCGTTGACGTGGGTTCCCCACCCCGTGAGGGATCTGTAACTACTTTAATGTCCGTTGCCAAAAAGGTCCTCCCTTCAGAATATTTCCCTCGCAGGCCCACCACAAGTGATCCTGTGCAACCCTACTTGGAACCTGAAAGAGGTCTGTCACCCTGCCTGAGAATTGAGACCACTGTGTCCTGAGAGTCCATTGGAGGGATCTCATTCTCAAGCGAGCCTGTGGCACCAGGAAAATGCAGGATGCCATAGGAACAAGCATCCTCAAAAAGTCAAAGGTCGGAAGACGCTGGGCACTCTGGAATTTGGTGACCCTTTGCAGAATGTGTTAAGCCCTCACCTCAGGTGGCAAGGCTTTTCCAGTGGACGCATCCAGGACTGCTCTGATGAACTAGAGCCTTTGAGATGGTATCATGTAGCACTTCTTGTAATTGAGGGAGAAGCCCAGTCTGTGGAGAGAACAGCAGGTGATGCTGAGATGTTCCAGGGCCTGTTTGGGAAAACGTGCCCTGATCAGCCAATCGTCCAGGTAGGGGTGGACGTGAATCCCCTCTATCCTGAGACTGGCTGCCACCACCACCATCAGCTGGTGAAAACCTTTGATGCAGAGGTCAGCCCAAATGGCAGAGCTAGAAAATGATGATGAGAACCGCCAACAGCGAACTTCAGGTACTTTCTGTGCTTATGATGGATAGGCACGTGAAAGTAAGCATCCTGGAGGTCCAGTGACACCATTCAATCCTGGAGCTGGAGGGTCTGAAGGATCTGAGAAAGGGTGACCATCTTTAACATTATCCTTCCTGATTAACTTGTTTAAGCATCTCAATTCCATGATGGGTCTCAATCCCTCCGTCCTTCTTGGGGATTAGGAAATAGGGAATAGGGAGAGTACCACCCTTTATTCCTCTCCTTTACAGATATTGGTTCTATAGCACCTTTCTCTAGCAGGCTCAAAAATTCCTGCACAAGGAACGGATCCATAACTTTGAATGAGTGGCTCCCCGGTTGATGGTCCTGAGGTGTTTTTTTAGAAATGGGAGGCTGTAACTCTGGGCAACTGTGTCCAACGCCTATGCATCTGAAGTAATACCCCGCCATTTTTGCAAATGCAGCGAGTCTACCTCCCACCGGGGTTTTGTGGGTTAAGGCCACCGAGAGGTTTTGAGGCAGCTGAAGCAGCAGCTGATGATAAAGTAGCCGTTGCTTGGCGGACTTTGCACCTCTCCACCACGAGGGAATCTTCTTTGGCCGCTTTGATTAAACAGTCCTCTCGCTCTTCCAACTGAGGAGTAGAATGAAAGGACTTACCCCTCCAAGATGATCCACTGGGGTGAGAAGGTTACGGCTGTCTGATGGTGGCACCAAGGGATTTGGCTGCCGCCTTTGAGGTCTGCAGCTTCTCTAGGCTTTCGTCAGTCTTGCTGCCAAACAGCGGAGTGCCATCAAAGGGCATGCTGAGGAGTCTGGATTGCACATCTGGTGCAAAACCAGACTTCCTCAACCTCGCAAACCTGCGTATTACTGTGCCTGCAGCCATGGCTCTGCTGATGCTATTAGCCGAGTCCAGTCCCGATTGTAGAGACTCACACATAGCCTCCTTACCGTCTCTTACCATATTCAGGAAGCCGTCTCTTTCTTCCCCTTCGGGAATATGGTCAGCTGTCATAGCTACGTAGTCCCACCGGGTGAATGGTATGGTATGGTATGGTAATGTTTATTTATAAAGCGCCTATAAACAGGCAAGTGTTTCAAAGCGCTCAAGGAGGGTGGCAACATGGGGAAAAACAATGGTCGCTCAGAGCCCTTGAAATTCAGAGCCAATAATAGTCTGCACACTCAGAGTAAGTGCATATGATACATTTAGACATAGCAAATAGGCCTGAACAGCAATTCTGTAGTTTTACCAAGCTCATTTTGGGGTGAAGACAAGGGGGAACAGACAGACGATCTTCAGGTGCAGTGTATTCGGATCGTGCATGTGCACAGACGGCCAACAGGTAGGGGGAAGTCCAAGTGCACCCAGTCGGTGGAGACTGGGGTAAGTGCAGAGAGAGACACTCTGTAGGGTAATTTCTCAAGTGCAGTAAGGGTGTGTGGGGTGCAGGGCCCTGAGGAAAGTGCATGAGAGGACTGGCGGGGTGCCCGGACCTGTGAGACTCTGAGGTACGTCAGGTGACCAGTCATCAAACTGTAGGGAAGAGGGCAGAAAGTGGGACAGAGCAGCGAGCTAGGGTGGCAGGGTAGAGGGAGCAAAAAGGAAGAAGAGAAGAGGACGGTCTTGAGGAGATTACGGAACTTAAGAAGATCAGGCACAAGATGGAAGGTGGCAGGGAGGCTGTCCAGAGGGAATGTAAACTTTGCTAAGGCGCAAGTGACTTTTGCAGACTTGAGAGCCATGCGCTCGGCAGAAAATACCTTCCTAGCCCAAGCGTTGAAACGCTCATCATCCTTGTCTGGTGGGATAGTTGGGTAAGCAGCCTTTTTGTTAGTAGCCGTTGCTGCCTGAACTACCAGGCGCTCTGGTGTTGGGTGCTTTGACAGAAAGCTAGAGTCGCTGCATGAGGGCTTGTACTTCTTGGTGAGGTTCTTATTCACCGTTGGACATGATTCAGGAACCTCCCATTATGCCATAACCCTTTTCTGAAGTGTCATTCATTAAATGGGAGAATGGGATCGTTCTGTGGACCTTTATCAAGAATATCTGTCAGGTTGGGGGTGCTGTTGAGCAGCCGACAAGATGGCCGCTTAGCTTTTCAGCTCCGCATTTCGCACCGCTTAATCTTGTAACACCAACGGCTTTACGTGACACAGAGAGTTGCAAAATCCTAAATCGAGTTTTCCAGTTGCGGAGCAACTGGTGCAAGTTTGGTAGCTGAGGAAGGTGCCGTCCCTCTCCGATCCCACTCCGAGTCTTGGGGCTGGAGCGCTGTACAGAACGTTGGAGGCTTTTGCGGCGCCGCTGCGAAGCTGTCCTCGGCAAATTCCCGAGCTGCATCCTGTGATTGGGCCGGGCAGTGGCGGTGCCCCGGACCTTGAAGCGCAAGACACACCTGAGTTGCAAGCAATTGCTTGGTTTAAAAATATCCTGCACCGTTCTGCGGCATTCAGAGGCAGGTGCTTGGCTAAGCGAGAAATCGGGTTTTGGAAGTCTAAGTTACCATATGGTGGAGATGGAGTCAGGGGCCTGTATCTGGGCATCTCCTTGAGGAATATAACCTCCTCCAATGGTATCCCCCCTGCCCTTCCTGTGACCTTCTCCCCCTCCTCCCCCCCAAGTCTTCATCAGAGTAGACTAGTGTGTGATCGCAAGGGGCTGGGAGGGGGGGATCACAGCCTAGGCAAAGACAACTGGTTCAGAGCCAAACTTCTAAAACACCTACAAAACCCTGTCCATCAAGGCAGGGTGCATGCCCTCCTTGTTGCCTGAAATAATCCTGGGTGCCTCCCTGGGCCTTGCAAGACTATAGTGTCAGAGACGAGGATGATGCTGACCAGCCACGGTTCCTTCTAGTTGATGACAAGTATAGATGGTGGGAAGAGGAACGACGACAGGACCTTGATCTGCATCTGCATCTGCATCTACACCTGAGGCAGCCCTCAGCTCCTGATCAATGAGAAGCATCTTTCGGCAACTGGCTTTGACGACATCACTGGCGACAACACCACTTCCAACAACTAAGAACACTGTTGTCATGTCCACCAGAGTCTAGAACTGTGTTCTGCCAAACTAGGTTAGAAGATATTAGGGGGTTGTAATTGAATGTGGCATGTGAGGTTTTCTCATGCTCTTTCCTCAACTAGATTTACTTCAGGGAACAAGGCCTCTCCTATTACAGATGGTGGGGATGGTTCTGTATGTTGATTGTGTCCTAAGACTAGGTGCAGGCGACATAGGACTTTCTTATGAATTCTTAACTACCATTACTCACCATCAGTCTAGAGAACAGGTCTATTTTCAAGAAACCTCTCTTTAGAAATGTTGTTAAGAAGCAAAATCATTAGAAACCAAAATGCCCTACTATGAACAAAAAAAACGAAACTATTGCCCTTCATTAAAAAAGTGGTGGTGCTTTATAATGATAAAAAAATGAGGCAAAGATCTAATGATTGCCCTCTGGGTAAGCGTACTGGATCATGGACTCATCCGCACCCTGATCACCTGAAGTTATTTGGCAGCACCAAACAGGAGTTGAAAGTAGTGTTTGCAGGCCTTGAGAGGACGTGAGAGGGCCTTGAGAGCTGTAACGGTAGAGGCACTGATGATCAAGGAAATATATGCAACCAAAGTTCAAAATCTTTATGCTCATTATTTGGCCTGGATTATCTTTTGAAAGTAGATCCTTGGAAATGTGCTAATTTTTTAGAGAAGATTCATACCTACCACAAGAACAGGATGAGTTTTTGGAAGCTGACAAATCCCTGACTAACACTTAGCAGGCTTACACGTCCTGCATGACGATTTGTTGTCTAAACCATGGCGGAGGATCTCATGACTAATAACAGATTTATTCATCAGGTTTTTCGAGCCGATAATGGGCCTCCTGGTGATTTGTCGGGTTCATCCGAGTTTGTGCAGCCAATCAGATGACACAAATCTCCTAACGGATGGTTGTATCCCTATACAAGGCCCTCTTCCTTTGTGGAGAGTGCTAGTATGTGAAGGTGATACACAGGGTGCACTAACATTTGGATTGTGGCAAGTAATTTTGGAGAGTTTTTATAAGTCTTTTGAGGAGTTTGTATTGAGGAATTTTTTCCATTTGTTGTTGGTTTTTTGTGTAATAATTTTCGGTTGAGTGTGTTTTTGAAGTCATTTTCTGTTCTCCTTTGTCTACGTGTTTGTTTAGTGTGTTAATGTCTTGCGTTAGTTTCCTATTATAAAAAATAAAGAACACTTTGTCTTTTCCTCTTGTACCTTTCCCTTCTGTATCCCTTTATATGCATCAATTTTTTGCCAAAAAGCACAACAAAAGGTTTATGTTTCTTACCTTTAACTCCAGTCATCCAGTATTGTATCTTTTAGTGAGCTAAAACGTGTTGTAGACCCTGCCTAGTGAGAACCTACCCAGAGAACAGGTTATTTGTCCGTGTTCGTTCTCGGTAGGGGGCTCCCAGACCTTCTTTTGTATCTTTCATCGGTTCACATGCTTTGAATATTCCCCATCGCAAGGCTGTGAATTGTCGGTTGCACACTTCCTACTATTACGGTAAAGTTGGGTGTTTCTGATCCCATGCAATAGGACGAAGAGTATTAAGGCCATGTTCAATTCTAACCAGGCATATAGTGCACTTTGTACTTTAACCAAGACTTTAAGGGGTGGAGATGGGCGCATGTGAATCTATGAAAGATATTAATGCTGGTGAACTGGAGTTAGAGGAAACATACATACTCCTTCTACCACATTAGATCTTTCATGGATGCACATGCTTTGAATAGAATTCAAAGCAGTGCTGTTACATTTGAGCAATGGTAAAAAGGTTACATTATTAAAGCAAAAGTTGCAGGACTGCTTGTCACACTCTTGCTTTCGCTGTGTTATACTCATCCAGGCAGAAGTGCCTGGTGAAAGTGTGAGGTACTGTACAGGTAGCAGCCCAGCAAAGGTCTGTTAGCAGGACCCCCGCCAACATTGCCACAAAGGCTGCTGTTGCCCTAGTCGAAAGGTATTGATCCTTTCCAGTCAGTGGCTTCTTGGCTTTTGCATGACAAAAATATTGCAGAAGTTATCAAACGGGCCAAACTTTATTTGGAAATGGTCTTTCCTCTATTTGATTGGCCAAATGCAGCAATGTGTTGAGTAGTCTTACGTAAAGATGTTGTTTCATTTATAAGAGTGTTGTAGCTGCCGCTTCACATCTAGGGAGCGTCGGGCAATTTCCACCAGTGAGGGAGCTGTTTGGAAAAAAAGTCTGCAGTGGGATGGTTGAATTGATAAGAAAATCTGTAGGTACCAAAGGGATGAAACGTGGGTTTGTCTTGCGCACCACTGTGTCTCTATAGAAACGCAGGTATGGCTTGTTGATCGCCAGGGCTTGAAATCTCGAATACTTGTCTGGTTGACGTAATTATCATTTAGAAACGCAACCTTCCATGAAATATACTTGATGTCTGACATTGCTAGAGGTTCAAACAGTGCTTTCATGACCCTACTGACTATTGTATTTAGACCATGAGGGGAAAGATTTCTGGTTTGGCATAAAAATATGGATCAGGCCTCTCATGAAGTGCTACCTACCTTGTCACTGAAAAAGGCTGCTGTGTGTCGGGTGCTAATGTAGTTGGATATGGCTGCCAAATTAACTTGTATGGAGGAATAAGATAGCAGCCCTTCTGCCAAGCTCAGCAGATATGGCAAAATATGGTGTTCTTCCACTGTTCCAGAAGCACTTCCACTTACGCATGCATGTTTTGTTAGTGAATGTGACTCTTGCTGCCTGCAGGATCTTTCGGCGTCGTCCTGATATATTCAGGTATCAAAGCCAGGAGCCATGCAGCGGGCATGAGGAAACCTGTGTCGTAATGGTAGCTCTGTGACAATAGGTCCAGCGTCACATTCAGGTATATTGGCTGGCCTCTGAAAGGTGCATGAGGTCCGAGTACCACGACTCCCTCTGTCATGCTCGAATTATGAGGATGATCCTGCAGGGATACCTCTGTTTTGTCTCTATTACAAACAGGCCCACCCACCAGAAGGAGAACCTATCTCCTAACTAACCCTCCTGGGGAAACCTGCTGGCAAAGAAATTGCATTTTTGTTTTCCTTGGCGGCAAACAAGCCTGTCCGTGGTATAGTGCAACATCTGAACACATTAGTGAGCTCTCTTTCGTGCAGTTCCCACTTGTGGCACTGGTTACCTGTCCTGCTGAGCCCGTCTGGAACTATTTATTGGAGTCCCGGGAGGTAGTATGCTTGCAGGAAGATTGTGTTGGCAATTGCCCACTGCCACAGCCATTGAGCAGCTGTGTGGAATGGGTTCACTGTCTGTGAGTACCCGTATTGTTTTCCCTTTTAGAATCGGTAGGAATGAATGGTGTACCCATTGGACTGCTCGCAACACAAGAAATATGCCATTTTTTTCTTCCTCCGTTCAATGGCCTTTTACGCATAGGTGATCTAGGTGTCCTCCCCATCCTGTTAGGGATGAGTCTGTGATAAGGGACTCTTGGTGTCTTGGGTCCTGCAGTGGCCATCCTTTGGAAAGATTGTGCCTATATACCCACTGATTTGAGTTGTCGAAGAAGAGCTGGACAGATTGCGGTCCTTCGAGCTGCCTCACGTCTGTGACCATCTGTCAGCCAGGAATTGTTAAGATGGGCCGCATTTGAAGTCTGCAATTGGGGATTAGAGGTACAAAAGATGACTTTGCTCCCAACAGCATCATGAATCATCTGACTGACATCTCCCTTAGAGATCTGAATGTACGTATCATGGACAAAATGGTTAGGAGCCTGTCCTTGGACAGTCAGACTAGTTCCACTGCCGTTAAAAAAACAAAGCCAATAAAAATCTGCTTTGATGGCAGCATGCAAGACCTTTTTTAGTTGATAGAGAAGCCTAGGGATTCCCAGGTGTTTATTGTGAGAGCAAGTGACCTTGTTGCTTGATTGCCTGTAGCAACCATTACCAGACAGTCATCCAAGTATGAATGTAAGTGGTGACCGTTTCGGCTGACATGGGCTGCTGCTGGTGCCAAACATTTCGTGAATGTTCTGGGTGACTATCTAGCTTAATCTGACCTGTAGGACCTTGAATTGTTTGACGAATCACCAGAATCTATAACTTCTCCCCAAGGGAGAGCCTTTCCCTGTGAGGCTAGGGAGGTGAGCCTGCTCCGCAATACCCTTTCTAGCGGTAGAGGCCAGCGGGACCTCACCTGGAGAGACTCCCCATTTTGGGGCATGGACTCCCCTTCTGATGAGGAATTCCCTCAGAAACAGAACTCCAGCATACCACTATAAACTTCCAGTGAAGAAAGGTATGAAGAACATACCAAAATCTGTTATTGTCATCAAGATACTCTGATCATTCCTCTAAGGGATAAACTGCATGGTACTGAGATGAGGGAGACTTGAGGAGGAATACAGATCATGAAGCAAACAGAGAAGATGGACTGATGTTACGCTGGGGAAGTCCCAGGAAAACGTGGTAAAGGAAGTAGGCGGAGACTGGGAGAAGAAGAACCCGTGAGTTACGAACTTGCTTTGAAAAGTATTCTGGAGGAAAGCTGGACATGCAGGTCCTTTGTGAAGGCAGAATCCAGCTGAAGTTTCTGACGTGCAGCGTTGGAGAAGGGAAGGGATGACAAAAGCGATGTGAATGCGAAGCGCCCTAGTCCAGAACAAAAGGCAAGTGGTGGACATGACCGAAGTCAAACAGAGGTGGACCAGCAGGTCTGTGAACAACGTTGATACCACTTTGTTTGATGGAAAAAGAAATGAACCGGTAAATCAGAAACTGCAGAGACGGTGTATGAAACCGCAATAACTATGAGAGGCCAACTTGACCAGTGCAGAATAAAGTGGCAACCAGTCGAGAGTGGGACTGAAGAGAATCATTACTGGCACGATCATAATCATCCCAGTCAAATCAGTTATAGTAAGGAATCACTGCGGCTGGGGCCCACAATTGGAAATTGAAAGTGTTCACATCGCTATTGCAACAATGGAAAGGCTTCCTGCCTCATACAAAATGGAGACCGCAACATCAGCGTCGGAGCGCTGTGACGTCAGATGTCACAAAGGCATGGAAGTCCAATACCACCATAAAGCAAGGAAGGACCCGGTTAGCCCTATGTCGCAATTTGAGTCCATTCTGTATTGCATCAGCGCTGTTTTCCTTTTCAGCCCTGGCTCTCCTTCCCAGTTTTCTTGCTGCATTGTGATTCCTATCCTTTGTGCTCCAAGAAACACTGATCTTTGCTTCCACGCTCATTTCCCTGTGCCCTGTTGTCTTGGGATCCCTATCCTTCATGCTCCGGGAAATACTTGTGAATTGGACTACTTTCAATTATCCAAATTGCAAGACCCTTGTTAGTCATACCTGCTCATCTTCAGCTACTGTCATCCGGAATCTGTGGACTTCAATACTTGAACCATCTGATCCACCACAATGTTTTTTCCCACTATTGGGTTTTCCTCATTGTTAGACTTGCCGTCTCAGGATTGCAATCTTCGCCTTCCTGTATGTCCATTCAGACGGCGGAGAGGCTACTTGGTGGGACAGGCCTAACTTCTTAGATTCCAAGCCACATAAAGCGTCAAAGGTAAGGCCTGTCGCTGACAGATATTGACATTGAAGGAAAAGAAAGAGAATCAGTACTGGAAGGCTCAAAACTCGTCCCACTCGAGTTAAGACATTAATGTGGAATGAAAATCCTTACTGGAAGGTTCATAATCCAGAAGATCACTGAGACAACCGTGAGATATTACCAAATAGGAGATACTGTGAGAGGGACAACCGAAAGCACAAATTGAAATAGAAAACCGGAGCCAAGCCCAAAGTGAAACCAAAGATTGAAGTAAAGATTAGGAACTGAGGCAGTCAAGGGATACATTCTAAGTCACAGAGGATATCCTCTGTGAAAGGTACAGTGAGCTAAAACGTGGTTGTAGACCCTCCCGAGTGGGCACCTTCCCAAGAACTGGTTATTTGTCCACGTTTGTTCTCGTTAGAGGGGCTACAAGACCTTTTTGATACATTCTAAGTGTTAGACAAAGTTATCCTACGAAAGCAAACGGATAAATACAACAGAGTAAGTCAAGAGAAATGAAAGAAGGAACGAATTGTGACTTAATAAAAGTAGTTACCAGGAACTACTTAAGACTACTACATTGAATGCAACTTGGTGAAGAACCAGCTTACAGGAGAAGGGACTCATTCTCCTGGGTGTTGTTGTTATAATAGTGGTAGGGTTAGAATAGGTTAGTTTTAAAAGTGGACTGATCCTGAGTTGGATTCTCTGACTGATGAGCATCTTAGTTAGTTTTGTTAGGTAGGGATCCCCTTAGCGTAGGGAAAGATAGGTGTTTGTTTCTTTCAGTGAGTAAAAAGTATTAGTGAGATGGAAAGTCAGAGTCAATGTCCTCCTTCCGACCGGTCACATATGATGTCACGAGTGGGGTCAGGACCAACTGAAAAGTTGGGGGAACATCCAGTTGACCAAATTAAGCACCAACGCTCATGCACCTATGGTAGCTACAGCAGAGACTATTGGCTTTCATTTACAGAGTACCACTGAAGTAGTAATAGCGGCAGGCAAAAGACACCTAATCCCCATTGGCACCAGTGAGATAGAAAGTCATCCATGTCCTTCTTCTGATCCGTCACAATTGCTAGTGTGTGCTTCATACCATGGACCTTAAGAACGTCCTGTTAGCTTTCAGAACCGGCGTGTGGAAACATGCATTTTGTAGGTGCATTGATGGAAGTAAATTGTGAGGTTGTACTACTTTATGACTTCTCTCAAGTTTATCATCTTGAATTGGTCTTTCTAGGAATTTGTTTAATGTAATGTTCTTAGGTCTTAGTAATGGCCGCCACTTTCCGTCCGGATTCTTGATAAGGAAATACCTGGATTATACGCTGCTTCCCCAGTGTTTTCTTGGGACTCTTTCTATGGTGTTGTTTTGGAGCATGATTTTGACCTCCTGTCATAGCAATGTTTGGTAAGCTGTTATTTTTACCAGTATGTTTGGGGGGTTTCTATTAAATTCCTGAACTTTTCCATGTTGTTCTTTGACACTTTGAAAAATGATCGCGATTCTGCCCCCCACCACCAGTTGCACGCTGTTCTTCATCTCTGGAGAGTCATACTTGTTGCTTATTGGGCCTGCCTCTTTGGGTGGTAGAACCCCCAAGTGTTTCCAATGATCTGTAGTAATTTCACTTCTGATAGCATACTTCATTTCAAGTCACCCTTTTAGCACAAGTTCTGAGAATGGATGTGTCATCAGGAGGAGATCCCAACAGAGGATCTAAAATGGGGAGGGAGACCTCTGCCTTTCTGCGTTTATTCATAAGGTAGAATAGAAGAACAAGTTACTTACCCCTGTTTACCTACTTTCGACTGGATGTTCCTTCCACGTATTCCACATCTTTAGATATCTCTCTTCTAGCGTCAGCTGCTTTGGAATGACTTTTTGTTTCTGGCAGAGGGCACTGTGCGTCGTCATCGTCAACTCTGTGTCCCTCGAATACCTCTGTCTCCCTTCGATGTTGACGTCGATAGAATAAATAGCAGGGACTGCACCCATTACTTCAGTTCTGTTTTTTCACCTTATTCCCACAAGATAACCAGCATTAGTGGAATCAAACAGGATCAGACACTCAAGGAACGCAAGGTGTAATACACAGGAATTCAACTGCGGGGTAGAGTGGGAGGGGTGATGAGGAATACAAGGGAGGAATATCCAGTCGAAAGAATGTTACCAGGGGTAAGTAACATGTTCTTCGAATGGATTGTGTCCTCCCACATATTCCTCATCTTAAGATAGACTCCCAAAGCAGTATGAAATTGAAGGAGGGAGTACTAATTTTCGGGAAAGAATCATACATTTCAGCGTTTGTCATGAATGGAGTGTAGGACAGCCTTTCCAAATCTTGCCTCCTGACCTGAAGCAGAGTCTAGGCAACAGAACTTTGTGAAGGAAAGAACAGATGACCAAGTGGCTGCCACATACATTTTCTGAATCAGCACCCCTCTCTGTAAGGCAGAAGAAAAAGCCAAGCCCCTTGAGTAAGCTTGTAAACATTCTGGGGGATCCTTACCTGCTAGTCTATAACATTCTGTGATACACAGAATTATCCATCTGGATAATTTCTGTTTAGCTACTCCCAGACCCAATTTACGTCCAGAGTAACCGATAAAACGTTGGTCATCCTGCATTAGTTTAGAAAGAATTGAGATGTAGAAGCTCTGAGCCCTTTTAGGGTAATGTCTGAGCAGTCTTCCTTCATTTTTACTAGGATGTGTAGGAGGGTAGAAAGTCGGCAAAACAATTTTCTGTGAGATATGAAAATCAGAAACTACTTTTGGTAGAAAGTTAGGTCTAACTCTCAAGATAACTTTGTCCTTATAAATGGTTTTGAATGGTGGCTTGCATGATAAGGCTTGTAAATTGAATAACCAGCAGCGTCTTAAAGTAATCAGTTTCTACATATGTGCGCTAAAAAATTGAAAGCGCTGCCAAGTACCCCTTGACAGTACCAATCTGGAGACCCAGATTAGCTAGATGCAGTAGGAATGACAACACCATAGGTGTGCCACATTTAAAAAGGATCCACATTCTTCTCTCTGCACCAGCTGCAGAAATCAATCCAACTGCAGCGAGACAGAGACTTTGTTGCTACCCTTCTGGCCGAAAGCAAAATCTCCATCACGTCTTCCAGGAGGTCCTGACCTTGTATTTCAACTTCTCAGAAACCATGTGTGAAGGTGGAGTGTCTTGACCTCTGGATGGAGAATCCATCCCTCCTCTCACCAGAGAAGGTCCTCTCTTTGTGGAACACGAATTGGAGGGCAGATGGACATGTCCAGAAGGTCCAGGTACCACATCCTCCTGGCCCAATCTGAAGTAATTTGGATAATGGATTTCCCGAATGTTCTCAAACTCCTAATGACTTGAGGAATGACGGGGACTGGAGGAAATGCATACAGGAGTGAAAACTCCCACTCCACTACAAACGCGTCCCCTAAAGCTCCTCTCAGTGGAAATTCTCTGGAGGAGAACGGCTCACACTTCTGGATGACACTGAACATGAACAGATCTACATGAGGGGTTCCCCAAAAGGTGATCTCTTGAAGGACTTCCTGAGCTAGTTCCCATTCACAGAAGACAGTGCTCTGTAACCTCGGAGCATCCACAGCTGTCTTCTCCTTTCTGGCTAGGTTAACTGCCGACAGGGAGATTCCCTCTTTAAGTGCCCAGAACCAGACCTGCATTGCCTCTGTGCACAGTGGTAGTGACCCTACAGCTCCTCTCTTGTTGAGGTAGTAGATGGCCACTGTGTTGTCCGTCATCATCAGGAGAACAAGTTACTTCTTACCTTGTAATGTTCTTTCGATGGGATGTTCCTCCGACGTATTACTGATCTTAGATATCTCTTTCCAGCTTTGCTGGCCTCGGAAATTTTTTCTCTCTAGAGGGCGCTGCGCGTCGACGTCCGCCGAGTTGATGTCCCTCGACAGCCGCCGTATCGAAGTCGACGTCATCCTGCCTATAAAGGCCACGCGCAGCGTCCATTGCTCAGTTCCGTTTTGTAGCCCACAATAATTCTTTCTGGACTAGACTAATCACCCTGAAGGAGCGTAAGCTGCAACAACAAGGGAAGTAGTACTGCGGGGATGGATGGGAGGGTCGATAAGGAATACGTCGGAGGAACATCCCATCGAAAGAACTTTACAAGGTAAGAAGTAACTTGTTCTTCGAAGGGATTGTGTCCTCCGACGTATTCCTTATCTTAGATAGGCTCCCATAGCAGTATTCTGTTATTGGAGGTGGGAGTACTGACTTCATGCTTCCTCTTATTGATGAATAGAGTGCAATACTGCCCTTCCAAACCTAGTTTCCTGACTGGAGGAGGAATCCAAGCTGTAAAACCGTGTAAAGGTATGGACGGGCGACCATGTGGCAGCTGCACATATGTCTCTAACCGGCACTCCTCTTTTGAGGGCCGATGAAGCTGCGATACCTCTGGTCGAATGAGCCCTAAGATTTTGAGGGGGCTCTTTTCCTGCCAGTTTATAACATTCCAAAATGGCTAAAATGATCCATCTGGAAATGGTCTGCTTAGTTATCGGTAACCCCAGCTTGTGACCTGCGTAGCCTACAAACAGCTGGTCTGCTTGTCTTATCCTAGCCAGTCTACTAGTGTAAAAACTTAAAGCCCTTCTTGGGTCCAGCCTGTGTAACCTCTCTTCCTCTTTCCCCGGATGGGGAGGAGGATAGAAAGATGGAAGTGTAATCTTCTGTGTGATATGAAATTCAGAAACCACCTTTGGGAGGAAATTAGGCTTCACTTGCAGGACAACTTTGTCTTTGTGAAAGATTGTATGAGGGGGTTTACAAGAAAGAGCTTGTAACTCGCTCACCCTTCTAGCAGATGTAAGTGCTACTAATAAAACAGTCTTAAGGGTAAGAAATCTTAACAAACAAGAGTGGAGTGGTTCGAAAGGTGTGCCCATCAGGAAAGTTAGGACTAAATTTAAATCCCATAGGGGAACCTGGAATGGTCTTGGGGGATAAACGTTAGTTAACCCCTTTAGAAACTGTATTACCAAGGGTAACTTGAAATAGGATGGTTCTTCCGCAGTGCACTTAAAGATGATAGCGCTGCGAGATAGCCCTTGATGGTGCCAACTTGAAGGCCTGAATTCGCTAAATAAAGTAGGAAGGACAAAACCATTGGCGTACCACATGAAAAGGGATCGATATTCTTTTCCCTACACCAGCTGTAAAATCTGTTCCAACGGCAGCGGTACAAAGATTTTGTTGCTGGCCTTCTTGCCGAAAGCAACACCTCCATAACGTCATCAGGGAGGTCCCAATCCTTGTACCTCAGCCTTTCAGAAGCCAAGCGTGAACGTTGAGGGTTTTGATGTCTGGATGGAGAACCTGACCTCCCTTCTGTGAGAGCAGATTCTCTCTGAGTGGAAGTCGAATTGGAGGGCAGATGGACAAGTCTAGAAGGTCCGGGTACCACGTTCTCCTGGCCCAATCCGGGGCAATTAGGATCATGGTTTTCCAGAATCTTCTCAACCTCCTGATCATTTGAGGAATGACAGGGACCGGTGGAAACGCGTACAGGAGCGGAAACTCCCAGTCCACTATGAACGCGTCTCCCAGAGCTCCTCTCGGGGGAAATTCCCTTGAACAGAACAGATCGCACTTCCTGTTGACACTGGTGGCGAACAGATCCACCTGAGGGGTTCCCCAAAGGGCGAAAATCTCTTGAAGGACTTCCTGAGCTAGTTCCCACTCGTGGGAGACTGTGTTCTGCCTGCTCAGAGCGTCCGCTGTCAATTTCTTCTCTCCGGCTAGGTGAACTGCCGATAGAGAGATTCCTTCTTGGATTGCCCAAAACCAGAGCTGCATCGCCTCTCTGCACAGAGGTAGTGATCCTACGCCTCCTCTTTTGTTGAGGTAATGCATGGCCACTGTGTTGTCCGTCATTATCAGGACATTCTTTCCTTGTACAGATGGCAGAAAAGCCTTCAGCGCAAGTCTGATGGCCCTCAGCTCTAACAGATTGATATGTAGTCTGGACTCCGATGGAGACCAACGACCGCTGATGGTCAAGTCGCTGGCGTGGGCTCCCCACCCTGTGAGTGAGGCATCCGTGACTACTGTTATCTCCGGCCAGGGTTGCCAAACTGCTTTCCTTTCAGAATGTTCTCCTGACAGGCCCACCACTGAAGGTCTTGAGCCACCCTGTCGGGAACCTGAAGAAGATCTGTCATTTTCCCTGAGAATTGTGACCACTGAGTTCTCAGTGCCCACTGGAGGGATCTCATTCTCAGGCGAGCCTCTGGCACTAGGAAAATGCAGGATGCCATGAGGCCTAGCAACCTCAAAAAATTGAAGGCTGGGAGACGTTGGGCATTTTGAAACTTGGTGACCATCTGTAGAATACCTTGAGCCCTCACCCCTGGTGGCGAGGCTTTTCCCAGGGAAGTGTCCAGGATCGCTCCGTTGAACTGGAGTCTCTGCGATGATATAATTTGTGACTTCTTTAAATTGAGGGAGAAGCCCAGTCTGTGAAGGGCGTGGCAAACATGATCTAGCTGGATCTGAGCTTGTTCCGAAGATACAGCTCTGATCAACCAATCGTCCAGGTAGGGGTAGACGTGAATCCCTTCCCTCCTTAGACTTGCAGCCACTACCGACATTAACTTGGTGAAGACCCTCGGGGCGGAGGTCAGCCCAAATGGCAGCACTCGAAATTGATAATGAGAGTTGCCAATTGCGAACCTCAAGTGTTTCCTGTGTTTGAGATGGATTGGCACATGGAAATAAGCGTCCTGAAGGTCCAGAGATACCAACCAGTCCTGGAACTGAAGGGACTGAAGGATCTGAGAAAGAGTTACCATCTTGAATTTGTCTTTCCTGAGGAATTTGTTCAATTCTCGCAAGTCCAAGATGGCTCTCTGTCCTCCGTCTTTCTTTGGAATGAGAAAGTAAGGGGAGTACCAGCCCTTGTTCCTCTCCGCTAAAGGTACCGGTTCTATGGCACCTTTCTCTAGCAGGTCTAAAATTTCCTGCAAGAGGAGCGGATCTGGAGCTTTTTGAGAGCTGATCCCCGGTGGATGACTCTGAGGTATGCGTAGGAGAGGCAGGCAGTAACCTTGTGCAACTGTCTCCAATGCCCAAGCATCTGACGTGATAGCCTGCCATTCCGCCAGATGTTGAGTTAACCTGCCTCCTACAGGTGTCTTGTGAGGGAAGTCCTCAGAGTGGTTTTGGGGCGGCTGATGCAGATGCCGATGGTAAAGAGGCACCTGCTGTTGCTGCCGCTTTTGAATATCTACCCCGTCCACCTCGGGTAGTTCTTCGTTGTCCCCTTTGAGCCGGTCGTCCTCTACCTCTTCCGAATGCGGAGTAGAAGTGAAAGGACTTGCCTCTCGCAGAGGTTCCTGTGGGACGAAAAGGTGTCTGACGGATTGCAGCGCCTAGGGATTTTGCTGCTGCCTTTGATGTTTGCAGTTTTTCTAAACTGTCATCCGCCTTTTTCCCAAACAAAGAAGAGCCATCAAATGGCATATTCAAGAGCCTGGCTTGCACATCTGGGGCAAAACCAGACTTTCTCAACCAAGCAAATCTCCTGGTTGTAGTACTTGGCGTCATTGCTCTGCTGATACTGTCAGCCGAATCAATGCCCGTCTGGAGGGATTCGCACATAGCGTCTTTACCGTCCTTTATGATATTTAGGAACGCCTCCCTTTCTTCTCCCTCCGGGATGCAGTCAGCCGCTGTAGAAGCACACTCCCAAAGTGTATGGCTAAATCTAGCAAGGGTGCAAGTAGCATTCATAGATTTTAACGCCATACTACATGCCGAAAAGACTTTCTTAGCCATAGCATCGTATTTTTTATCGTCCCTGTCCTGTGGGACGGTAGGGTAAGCAGTCTTGATGTCAGTAGAAGATGCTGCCTGTACCACCAGACTTTCTGGGGATGGGTGTTTGGACAAAAACTCTGGGTCTGCAGAAGATACCCTGTATTTAGTAGACAGTTTTTTATTTACTGCCGGGACGACATCTGGGGTTTCCCAGTTCGTCATGATTTTTCTTTGAAGAGCTTTATGAAAAGGTACTACAGGATCCTCCTGTGGACCTTTATCAAGAATATCCGTGAGGTCATCCTGTTGGAAAGCCTGTGAAGGTGTTGACTAAATTCTGTGATCCTGGCCATTAAGGCTCTATAAGGGGTTTCAGCATGCTCCCCCGGGTCTGGCCTAGCGAACTCCATCTCTGGGGAAGTGTCTAAACCACTTGCCTCATGTACGGAATCATGGAGTTCCTTTAATCTGCGTTCCTCTGAGGATAACTCCTCTTGAACTGGGGTTGCAGATCCCTGCAACTCAAATGTCTCTTCTTGGTCAGATAGTTCTCCCTCTTCCATAATTGAGGACATTGTTCTCAATTGGTCTGAACTCACAAAGGGTGTGAAACCCATCTCCAAGGCAGAGGGTGCCAAACTTGTTGTAATCGGCCTCGAAAACGTCGATGTCGTCGACGCCGAAGGCTTGGAACGTGGCGTCGAAAACAAAGGTGGAGGCCTCGAGGTCCTCGATAGAATTGGAATTCTGCTCGAGGATGTCGACAATCTCGACGACATCGTCATCGAAGACCTGGGAATAGCCACTGGGTGCGCCGCAACCGTGACTTTCCTTGGCGTCGACGCCGGTGTTGAGGATGGCGTCGAGTCGACAGACCGTGT
Organism: Ambystoma mexicanum; assembly: GCF_040938575.1. Classification (NCBI taxonomy): domain Eukaryota; kingdom Metazoa; phylum Chordata; class Amphibia; order Caudata; family Ambystomatidae; genus Ambystoma; species Ambystoma mexicanum. Next base: position 868,277,737 of record NC_090924.1, on the reverse strand, counting down.
GTCAAAGGTCCCTTCGACAACGGCGTCGAAGACACTGACCTCGGCGTCGATGGAACCTTCGTTGCCGGTGTCGACGGAACCTTCGAAGAAGGATTCGAGGTCTTTGCTTTACTCGAGGGTTTGTGACGCGCTCGAGAAGCTTCCTTCGCCAGGTACTGCGACTCGCGGCGTTTTGGACCTTTGGGTCTTTCGACCAGAGCATCGCTCTCGGCAGTCTTCGAGGGGGTCGAGGCCGCTTTCTCGAAGACACTCATCATATTTTTTCGGAATTCCTCCCATTCAGCCCGGGAACTATGTTTCGTGGGGCAAGGGATTCTCTTAGGTGAAACAGAGGAAGAGGAGGACGAAGAAGGGGATCTTCGGCGTCTCTTTTTCGAGTGCTTCGATCTCGAGGAGTGATGGGACCCACTTCGAGACCTGGAGCGTGAATGGTGACGAGGAGACGAATGTCTTGACTTCGTCGAGGAAGAAGAAGCTTTAGAAGTCTTACCTTTTTCCAGCTTCCCCCTACGCTCCTTCAGGGCCTTAGCTGTCATGGACATACAGTCCCCGCACTCCGAACAATGGTGTTCAGCTCCCAAACACCACAGACAGACCCTGTGAGGGTCAGTCAGCGACATCTTTTTTCCACAGTCTCTGCATTTTTTAAAGCCGGACCGAGGGGTCGTCGGTTCAGACGAGGAAGCCATCGAGTATGGATCGAATATCTCGAGGAAATTGGAATAATTCTCTACGAAACTGAGCAACGATATTCCGAGGCACTGAGTAAGCGCGGAAAAACAGAACTGAGCAACGGACGCTGCGCGCGGCCTTTATAGGCAGGATGACGTCGACGTCGATATGGCGGCTGTCGAGGGACATCGACTCGGCGGACGTCGACGCGCAGCACCCTCTAGAGAGAAAAAATGTCCGAGGCCAGCAAAGCTGGAAAGAGATATCTAAGATAAGGAATACGTCGGAGGACACAATCCCTTCGAAAATTCTTTTCTCATACAGAGGGCAGAAAGGCCTTTGGCATTAGTCTGATCGCCCTCAGCTCCAAAAGATTGATGCGTAATTTGGACTCTGATGGAGACGAATGACTGCTTACAGTCAGATCGCTGGCGTGGGCTCCCCACCCCGTGAATGAGGCATTCGTAACTATCGTTATCTCCGGCCATGACTGCCAAAAATGTTCCCCTTTCAGAATCTTGTCCTCGCAGGCCCACCACAGGAAATCTTGAGTGACCTTGCTTGGAACTTGAAGCAGATCTGACATCTTGCCCGAAAACCGAGACCACTGGGACCTGACGGTCCACTGGAGGGATCTCATCCTCCGGCAAGCCTCTGGCACCGGGAAAATCCAGGATGCCATGAGGCTGGGTAACTGCAAAAAGTCGAAGGCTGAAAGACGGTAGCCATTCTGGAATTTGGTGACCATCTGCCGAATGTGTTGAGCCCTCACCTTGGGTGGCAAGGCTTTTCTTGGGGATGCATCCAGGAACGCTCTGATGAACTTTAGCTTTGAGACAGTATCACGTGTGACTTCTTGAAATTGAGGGAGAAGCCTAGTCTGTGGAGAGATTGGCAGGTTTCGCTGTGATGTTCCAGGGCCTGTTCGGGAGAACGGGCCCTGATCAGTTAATCGTCTAAGTAGGGGTAGAAGTGAATCCCCCCCTCTCTTGAGACTTACTACTGTCATCAACTTGGTGAAAACCTTTGGGGCGGAGGTCAGCCCGAATGGCAGAACCCAAAAAATGAGAACCGTCAATGGCGAATCTCAGGTACTTTCTGTGCATGTGATGGATAGGCACATGAAAGTAAGCATTGTGAAGGTCCAATGACGCCATCCAATCCGGAAACTGGAGGACCCTTAGGATATGAGAAAAGGTAACCATTTTGAAATTGTCCTTCCTGAGGAACTTGTTCAAGTGTCTGAAGCCCAAAATGGGTCTCAATCCTGTGTCCTTCTTGGAAATCAAAAAGTAAGGGGAGTACCACCCTTTGTTCCTCTCCGTCACAGGTACTGGATCTATAGTACCTTTCTCAAGCAGACTCAACATTTCCTTCAAGAGGAACGGATCCAGAGTTTTGTATGAGGGGCTCCCCTGTGGATGATCCTGAGGCCTTCTTAAAAAGGGGAGGCAGTAACCCTGTGCTACTGTTTCCAAAACCCAAGCATCTGAAGTAATGCCCCACCATTCTTGCAGATGCTGAGTGAATCTGCCTCCCAACGGGGTCTTGTGGATTAAGGTCTAAGAGTGGTTTTGAGGCTGCTAAATCAGCGGCTGAGGGTAAAGAAGCCGCTGCTTGGGCGGTGTTGGCACATCTTCCTCGTACACCATGAGGGAATTTTCCTTGACCTCTTTGACTGGCCAGTCCTCCCGCTCTTCCAAATGAGGAGTAGTAACGAAAGGACCTACCACTCCAAACCTGTGCACTGGGGTGCATAGGTTGTGGTTGTCTGATGGCAGAGCCGAGTGACTTGGCTGCTGCTTTTGGTTTGCAATTTGTCTAGGATCTCGTCAGCCTTACTGACAAATAGTTGTGTGTCATCAAAGGGCATGTTGAGAAGTCTAGACTGCACAAAGCCAGACATCCTCTACCACGCAAATCTGCGTATAACAGTGCTCACTGCCATGGCTATGCTATTACTGTTGGCAGAGTCCAAACCTGATTGGAGAGACTCACACATTGTGTCTTTCCCATCTTTAACATTGTTAAGAAAGCCTTCCCACTCCTCTCCTTCAGCGATATGTTCAGCTGCCATAGAGATACAATCCCACGAGGTGTAGGAAAATTTAGCAAGGGCATAAGTGCCGTTGACTGACTTCAAGGACATACTCACAACTGAAAATACCTTCTTTGCCATAGCGTTGAAATGCTTGTCATCTCTGTCCGGTGGTATTGTGGGATATGCTGCCTGCCTAGAGGTGGAAGTTGCAGCTTGAACCATCAAGCTTTCCCGTGTTGGGTGTCTAGATAGATAGTCTGGTTCACTACTTGAAGGTGTACACTTCTTTGTAAGGTTTTTGTTTACAGCAGGGCTTGTCTCCGGCACTTCCCAATTGTCTTTCACCCTCTTTTGAAAGGCTATATGGAAAGGTAACACAGGGTCTTGTGGGGACACTTGTCTAAGATGTCTGTGAGGTCATCTTGTTCAAGAGGTGGAGCTGGTATGCACCATCCCAGAAATTCTGTCACTTTGCCCATGAACTGCCTGTAAAATGCCACCGCATGTTCAGGTGGATCAAGCGTTCCAAACTAACTCTGGTGAAGTGTCAAGTGCCACTTGCCGATTATAAGTTATCCTGTAAATCCCTCATTCTAGATTCCTCTGATATGAGGGCCTCAGGGACATTGAGTGTGCCATACTTTAATCCAAAGGGTGGTGTGCACTGGTCAGAGGGTTCATGTTCTTCAGAAATCGAAGAAAGGGACTTGAAAATGTTTTTTTCAATTTCCAATTTCCCTCAAAGGTATCCAGGTATCAAGGGTTTTGATGCTACCAGCGTCGAAGGCTTTGACGCAATCAGCGTCAATGGAATCCTCGAAGGACTCGGCTGAGTCTTTGACGGATGAGGACTGGGCCTGTCATCGGCTCGAGGCCTTGCAGGCTTTCGATGGGTCAGAGGCTTCTCACCCAGGCTCGAGAGCATGCAGGCTTTAGCCTTGCTTTTCTTCTTGTCGGCCTTACAAAGCGCGATAGGGTCATGGCTCTTTGCATTTTCCCTCTAGGGGGGTGGAGGGAGCTGGGGCCGTCTTCACAAAAATCTTTTGCATCTCCTGCCTAAAAGCCTCCCACAGCTGAAGTTGCCAACGTACTCAGGCAGGCTACCCTGCATTCAGGCGAGGAGTCATAGGACGAGGACGGGGATCTGCAGCGTTTTTCTTTTTTTTCAAGACGAGCAATGGTAAGAACTACTTTGTAACCGAGAGCATTTCTTTGACCATTTCCTCTGCGGAGAGTCACCTTTGGATGGGGAATTTAGAGGGGGAACTACCCGCCATGAGTTTCCTCTTGCACTCCTTCAACGCCTTACCCATCATGGATTGGTAAGATCCACAGTCAGCTGTTCTGTGGTCAACGTCAAGACACCACAAATGGACCCAATGTGGGGCAGTTATCGACATCTTAGCACCACAGTTGATGCATTTCTTGAACCCGGTTTTCAGGGTAGAAGATGATGAAACCATCTCGAAGTTATGACGCAGTTTTGTGAGAAACCAGACATGCTGTATCCGAAGCGAAAGCTATCATGGAAAAACATAACTGAAGTAAAGGGGGCGTGGTGCATGCTATTTATACTATCAATTATGTCAACCTCGAAGGGAGACAGAGGACTCGAGAGGCCTCGAGATGATGATGACGAACATCTTGAGCCAAAAGAAAATGTAAAAGTCTGCAGCCGCCGCTGCAAGGGAGATATCTAAAGATGAGGAATACGTTGGAGGACAGAATCCATTTGAAAGCAGTCTTTCTTTTCCTTCATGGGGTTCAGGTTAAAGGTCTTACATGCCTTGGTCATCATGGCATAAGAAGCTCCCACCTGATCTGGGATAAATTGCCTTAGTGGGTCATCAGGGATATCCGCATTTGGAATCAATTACTTATCCCAGTCGTCAACCTGGTTTGAGACAGAGGATGAAAAATATGTATTTTCGGGTTATCCTCTGTGTCAGTTTGTGGCAATTCCCTGTCTTCCTGGTTCGCCAGGGTAAGTGGGAGTGTGTTGGTTCATTATATGGCCGTCTCAGTGACCTGGTCTTGGCAGGCTTGTGTCAGGTCTGTCAGGAGACTGCCCGACGGGCACAGGGCAAAGGCTATACCTCAGAGTATGCACTGTAGATTAGGAAAGATGCACAAGGTAATGCTAGCATATAACAAATAGGGCACATACCAGGCTTATCTGAGTTGTAACGGGTATTCACAGGACCTACAGGGGAAGGAGCTGGATGTAGGCAAAGAGACACAGAGAAAGCAAAGGCAAGCAAATATACTGGCCAACACAGATTGATCAGACTAAAGGGTGCACTGAAATATGTTAAGGGGTCTCCAGGGATTAGGGAAAGCCTGAGGATTGATACCAGCAGATTTCTCATAACTGTAATGCAGCGAGTCATGAATTAGGCGTGCCGAAGAGACGGTTGTACTCAGTGTAAGGGTAAAACTGGAGGCCCTATACTGAAGCAGGTAATACTCTGATGGACTAGACGAAAGCAACAGAAATCTTTCCCTTATTTTATCTGAACAGAGACCAACCCAGAGGTCACACTGTAAACAGATACAGAGCAGAGGCACAAAAATGGACCAAGATGTAATACAGGATGGAAAGCAGCGTTGAAAGAAATAACCAGGTACAGGACAGAGAAACAAAGTCCAAAGCAGAGACTAGAATATCAGAATACACAGGGCAAAGGACTCAGACAAGATAAGTTGATACCAACACAGACAATATGAGGGGATCAGGGAACTCAGAGCCCTAAGAAAAGGCATTAGAACTATGGACTGAAGCCTGGCAATATTGCAGGTAAGGAACAAACCGGAAAACTTCAAGAGACTGAGATAGCATAGAGAAGAACACATTATTCACCCCTGGAAATGTTCTTTCGTGGATGTTCATCCCACATATTCCTCATCTTTGATATACACAGATATCCTGCTTGCAGCTCAGAACTCTTTTTCATGCAAGGCGCTATGCGTCATCGTCAACCTTGTGTCCCTCGAGAGCCTCCGTCCTCCTCGATTATGACGTTGACGCTGGTATCGATGGCATGTACTCCGCCAGTTGCCTCAGTTCATGATTTTCCTCTCACCAGCACAGCAGTCTTGAAGATGAGAATACTTGAGCATTAACTCTTTCTTGACAGAGGGGCAGGTTGGAAGGGACGATGAGGAATATGTGGGAGGAACATCCAATCGAAATAATATTACCAGGCGTAAGTAATTTGTTCTTCGAATGGATTGAGTCTTCCCATGTATTCCTCAGCTTTGATATCCTCCCATAGCAGTGTGTTGCAATAGGTAGGAAAGAAGAGTTTTATTGTGATTTAATTTTGGTTTATGCTGTGTAACACAGCCTTTCCAAATCTGGATTCCTGGCCCGAAAGGGAATCTAAACAGTAATAGTTTGCAAATGTATGCACAGAAGACCAGGTGGCAGCATTGCAGATGTCTTGTAGCAGTACCCCTCTCTGGAGGGCTGGAGAAGTGGCTATACCTCTGGTCGAGTGAGCCGTTAGACCTTCAGTAACCTCTTTCCCGGCCAGGTTGAAACATTTGGATATACAAAGTATGATACACTGAGACAGCGTTTGTTTAGTGACCGCTTGTCCCATTTTGTGCCCCGCATAGCCAACAAATAGTTTTTTTCTACTCTTATTTTAAAAACCCTGTTGATGCAAAGGTTCAAGGCTCTTCTGGGGTCCAGTCTGTGTAATCTCTCCTCCTCTTTAGATGGATGAGGAGGAGGGTAGAAGGCTGGGAAAGAATCTTTTGTGTCAGATGAAATTCTGACACTATTTTTTGGCAGAAAAGAGGGACGATCCCTCAAAACTATCTTGTCCTTATGAAAGACCATGAATGGTGGTTTTCAACACAAGGCCTGAAGCTTGCTCACTCTGGTGGACAAGAATGGAATGGTTTAAATGGAGAACCAATCAGGAAGCTTAAAACTAGGTTAAGATTCCAGACCGGAAACAATAAAGGAATCAGTGGGAAGATGTTGATCAACAGTTTCAGAAATTGGATGACTATGGGAACCTTGAAGTAGGAACCTTGTTCCAGAGAGCGCTTGAAAACGGACAGCGCTGCCAAATAGCCCTGGGCTATAGCAACCTGTAGCCCCTGATGGGTTAAATGTAGTGGAAAAGACAAAACCGATGGTGTGTCACAAGTAAAAGGATCAATTCCTTTATCTCCACACCATCTGCAAAATGTGTTCCAATGGCAGCAGTATAAAGATTTTGTTGCTGGCCTTCTGGCCAAAAGCAACACCTCCATGACATCTTCCGGAAGATCCCAATCTTTGTGCCTCAACCTCTCAGAAACCATGCGTGGAGATGGATGGTCCTGATCTCTGGATGAAGAATGCGACCTCCCTCTTCTGAGAGAAGGTCCTCTCTTTGTGGAAGGTGAATTAGAGGGCAGATGGACATTTCCAGAAGTTCTGGGTACCACGTCCTCCTGGCTCAGTCCGGGGCAATCAGGATCATGGATTTCCTAAATGTTCTAAGTCTCCTGAGAACATGAGGAATTACGGGGATTGGTGGAAACACATACAGAAGTGGAAATTCCCAGTCCACTATGAACGCGTCCCCTAGAGCTCCTCTCGGTGGAACTTCCCTGGAGCAGAACTGTTTGCACTTCCGGTTGACACTAGTCAGGAACAGATCCTCTTGTGGGGTTCCCCAAAGTATGAAGATCTCTTGAAGGACTTCCAGAGGCAACTCCCACTTGTGGGCGACTGTGCTCTGCCTGCTCAGAGCGTCCGCCGCCATGTTTTCTTCTCTGGATGCATGAACTGCCGATAGAGAGATTCCTTCTTGCAGTGCCCTGAACCAGGGCTGCATTGCCTCTCTGCAGAGAGGCGGTGACCCCACACCTCCTCTCTTGTTGAGGTAATGCATGGCCACTGTGATTTCCATCATTATCAGGACACTCTTTCCTCGTACAAAGCGCAGGAAGACCATCAGCGCTATTCTGATTGTCCTTGACACCAAAAGTTTGATATGCAGTGTTCAGAATGCATCTCTTCATACGTCTTCATACGTCTTCATACGTCGGAAGCAACTGTGTGACGCTGTGTGAGGCTTGTTCACAGTTCACAATGCGGCTTAAAGTGTCTCCGTGTGTAGGTGCCTTCCTCTAGTTCTCTTGAAGGACGTATAGCAGAGGAGAGAGGAGCTCTGGAAAAGCCTAAAGCTGAAAAGCCAAAAAGCAGAAAGGCAGTGTTTTTTGTTTTTGTTATCTTTGCCCCGCCGAGCTGAGCAAGCCTGCCATACTTGACTTAGGGTCTGGAAGCTGGGACAAAGCCCCCTCCTACAGTGGTACAGCGGTAAACTATTAGAGCAGAGTAATCGCGAAACTCAGCTAATGCCGGCTTGCCACATTCACACTGAAGGTATAACATTGCACTTGGCTGCCTAAGTAAGTGACTCCCTAAAGCGGGGGGAGCCGCTCATGTGGAGAGACTGCAGGAGCTTGCTCTTTTAATCCCAATCGTGGAAGGAATACCACTGCTTCAAAGCTGTTAATCTTGCTGATAACAGTTATCCTCCTACATCAGTAAGAAGCCCATAAACACAGACACGATATCTCTGGTTTGTGCAAAATCTGCACAAGTGTGTGTGGAATTGTTGTCTCCATTGCCAAAGGGATTGAACACTCAACAGGTACTGCTACTGACTCCCCGGGAAGGCATTTCTATCCCGCACCCACACCAGATATTGATTCTGTGGAGCGGTCTGCAGAGGTGTCTGCCTTTGGCTCTGGGTAAGCCGCAACCCTCTTTCATTGCTCGAAAGAAAATGCCCTCTGGTCTTGAATAAGCTGTGGCGCACTTTGATTTCTGAAAAAATATATATTTGCTGCCCTTAATATCTGGTGTGTTTGATGTGACTTTTGCTTCTGCCATCGCGGTATGCTACTCTGGGGACTGTGGGAACTTTCCTTTGACCCAAGTAGCACGCAAAGGATTTCTTCCAAGAGCAATCTTTAAGTTGCCTCTCAGAAGTGTGGCTGCTCCTGTTCACAAAACTTCTATTACTCTTCCGGATTCTCAGACAGGAGCAAATTAAGAACTTACTATCTGTGCAGTGCACCTCTTACAACAGCCGATTACGGCCCAGAATAAGCAAGAATCTGCAGGGCGGGACTTGGCTGCGCCTGAAGTTGATCGGTCGATTTTTAAATCTTCACCGCGTAAGGAAGGCTGTCTGAAGTGTAAGGAGAGTTTTTTCCCCGCGGATGACCAGCAGGCATCTGGCTCTGGTCTGACTTTCTGCTCTACCGTGGCAAGTATGGACCCGGGTATATCAACACCCAATGCCCCCTTGCTAAAACACTGTTCGGCATCTAGCCTGGACTATACTCTAACTGCTACATCCATCAAAAAAACTATTTTGAACTACTTTCGCATAGAAGTTAAGTCAAATAGCTCGGCCCCTAATTCGAAGTCCAGCAAGATGGGTTTGGACATAACTAGTAATGTCTTAACTGATCCCATGGGGCCAGCAAAAATCCTGGGAAACTCTAATCTGGACCTGGTGGAGGAGGGGGGTAATAACACTAACATCTCCCTGAATTTCGATGCCTCCTTTGAGCTGAATGAAATCTCAGCGCTATTGGAGGGGTCAAGAGAAGTTGAGGCCGCCCAGCATTGCCGGACACCTTCACACCCCAACACTGACTGTAGGAAACCATGGGGTTGGAGCGGTCCGATCAACCTCTAAGTTAGGCATCAGTGATCGCTCTAAATTTTGTGATAGGATTGTTGGTTATGGTTTTTGAAATCCTAAAACCAGAGGTCCATATTCAATCTGGATCTCTATTGGAGATTAATAAGGACCATGAAACTGAACGAAATTCCTCTGGTAGCGCTGACGTCTGCAGTAAATTACTTTACAAAAGAGTCCTTGGTGGATTTCCGTCTTTTATCAGCAAACCAGGATGCGAAAATAGACCATTTGGCTGTTCAGTGGGAGGGTGCCAGAGTGGAGATGGCTTCACTCCACGTGAAAATCAGTGAAGAAACAGATACTCGTGCTCGTGGGGCTCGTTGCAGTTGTTTTGAGGTTCCACCTAATGTGCAAGGGAATATGAATTTTGAGGGTACTCCCCTATCTATATCTACTATTGAAGAATTTATCAGACTGGCCCAAGTGGTGGACTCAGAGACGGCTGCCCAAGCTGTGGAAGATCCGCTGGAGCCTCCACCCACTATACTGAGTTATAAACACAAATCAATTGCTGGAAAGAAGTCTAATGGAAAGACGAAAAAAAAATAGAAGCATAAACTACAACAGCCCTCTCTTGCAGTAAATCGTGCTGAACCTGTGGAGGTACCCAAAATAAAAGCTAAAGGTAGCTCGGAGTCTAAAAAATAATCTCTTTCAGGCAGCACAAATCACTTTTTTCGAAATCTTCTTGGATCTCGTAGTCTAAAATCTGCTGCATGTAGGAAGATGGGGCAAAGAGGTGTGGAAAAGGGTGACTTCTTCAGTAAAAAACAGAAAACAATTGCCGCCAAGCAAAACCCCAGTGAGGAGAGAACTCCAGAGCAAGGGCTATCTCTATTTTTATTGCGCACTACAGTGAATGTCAATACCAAAATGCCTTTGAATTGTTCAGTAATTTTGGCCGAGATGAGAAACATCCCTGCCTTGAAATACCTTTCCACAGCTGATATTCAGCAAGTTGTTTTTCCACAGGCACCAAACACTGATACTGCAGAATTGGTATTGACATCTAGATTGGGTTATGAGTCCATACTAGGGGCCTTGCCTGAATGGTCTAAGAGGGGCTTTGTGATATCGACAGAACTATGTGTGTTAAAAGATCCATCGCCTGTTCTATTGCCTGTATCTACTGCCTTAACAGCTCTGTAGGAGAAGGTTAAGGCGGTTCCAACAACATCATCAGCCTTAGACCTCATCCCTGAACTGGTTGCTCAGATCTTTTTGAAACTTGGTCTGGCTGAGAAGAGCCTCTAACCAACCTACATGTAAAAACATTATCCTGGAATTCGAGGGGTTTCACTTCTTCCCTCAATGATCCCATGAAAAGCTATGTGTTTGGTTCTTTTGATTTATTTTTTTGGCGGAAACCTGGGTTAAATCTGCCTTTGACATTGATGGTTTCTCCTCGTATCACAAGTTAGCTGCTGGTGGAATTGTGGGGCACCCGGTGGGAGGTCTTTGTATTGTGTCGAGAAATGCGACTTTTGCTAACTCACTCCTGTTTTCTAATGAGCTAATGGGTATCATGATAGTTAGAGCGGGAATGAAGTCCACAGCTGATTCTCAGGGTTGGCTGTCAGTATTATCTACTGGAACCCTGTGGAGTCATCTCTCATGTTATTTGTTCAAAATGTAGGGGATATGCTTACTAGGGCAACGGCCCAGTACCCCTTGGATGAGATGCTCATCATGGGGGATCTGAACTCGTACTGCCTTGATTCCCCCATAATGATGGGGAGGTGGGGCAGATAAAAAGTTCCGGGATGGCCGTGTATGGCGTCAGTTCATGCAGGATTGGGATTTGAGGGTACTGAAGGGAAATGTGGATGGGGATATTCCTGCTGCCCCTACCTGGAGGAAGGGCCCTCTTTGTTCGACGATCGATTATGTATTTGTCTCTGGGGGTTTATTTGAGAAATGTAATAACTTCATAATTAAGGAGGGTGGACGGAGCGAACATGAGCTCTCAGAGGCTTCTTTTGTGGTGGGTGGGAAGCAGGGTCTCTGTTTCTCATCTCAGAAATTAACTCTCAATTCAGCAGGCAATAGACTAGTAAGATTCAGTCACGGGGGTTGCACTCTGAACAATAATTTTGAGAACTTTGTTAATAATTTTTCAGAGCGGGAATTGTCCCAGCAGTTCGCTCATGATACTTTTGTGGAACTGCGTTGGAATCTTAATCCCCCATCTACTGGCTCCACGAAGCCCAGGCCCCCCCATAGACATTACTTTGATTGACAAATTCTTGAGAGAAAGAGGGAGAGATGAAAATTGCTCAGACTCGTGAAAAGATAAAATGAATACAATGAAATTCAACGTAGTATCTCGATAAAAGAAATTTAACAACTCATATAGGAATTGGATCAGAACTTATAGGGCCCTGAGACTACAGAAAGATGGAGAGGAAATTCTAAAGGCAGTTATTTGCAAAAACTCTAGAAACATGCAGTCAATGCTGAGTCAAAAGGGTAATCAATCACAGGATGCGATAATCCAGGAACAAGTATGGGTTGATCATTTAAAAAAAGTATATGCCTCCCCTGATCGCACAGAACCCAGATTAAATTTGCCTGTACCATGGGTCCTCAACTCCTCAAGGGGGGAAATAGAGAACTTAATCTCAAAATCCTCAGTGTCGCGAGCAGCGAGACCTAATGGTCTCACGAATGCCATATTACAATCGAATTAAATTGTCTGGTCGAGAGTACTGAAAGGCCTTTTTGATCGCATAATCAAATCCAAAACCATCCCGGAATCTTATAAAAGTTCGATTATCGTGCCGATTTACAACCAAGGTGACATTCTGGCTGCCTCTAAATACCGGCCAATATCTTTGTTGGATGCGGACAGCAACATTTTTGCTGGTCTCGTGTTAAGAGACGTAGAAGGCTGGGCCAAACAGAATGATATTATTTCCAAATTCCAGATGGGATTTAGGACGGGCCTCTCCACCTCCCTTAATGGTTTAGTTGTGACTTGTATCACGGCTAGCTGCTTCATGAAAGTGGGAAGCCTCTGTTTGGATCCTGGGTTTATTTAACCAAGGCCTTTGATACAATTCATAGAGATCCTTTGTGGAGAAAGCTGAAGGCTTGGGGCTTGCCTGATAGTCTGCTGGCAATAATAATTGAATTACACCACAACTCGACTCTTTGGGTCAGACTATCTAAATGCGGGAATCTATCGAGAAAAATCAAGATAACCGAGGTGTGCGTCAAGGCTGTCTTGTGGCCCCTTTATTATTTAATCTCTTTCTTGCTGACCTTTTTGAATGGTTCCAAAATCTACTCTTGGCCAGCCCTAAATTGGGAATAACTAAAATTCTGTGGATCTGTTACGCAGGCGATATTGCCATCTTTGATTACACGCAAGTCGGCCTTCAGCATCTTCTAAGCGCTCTGGCAGAGTATGCAAAAGTGAATCAACTGTCAATCAACCCTCTGAAATATAACATTGTAATTTTCCAAAAATCACAGAAGACGGTTAAACCATTTATATGGTGGCTGAATAATGAAGTGGTCCCTATATCAAATGAAAGCACTTATTTGGGTACGAGGATTTGTGCTCACCCAACTAAAATGTCTTCCTTACATAATTTGGATGTTAAGATTCCGAATCTGGGATCCCAGATGGTGAAAATCCCCAGAAAAATTGTAAGTTCTCTCTCTCCCCCTTATAAAATATTATGTTAGAAAAGTTGTGCCTTCTCTGCTTTTCGGTCTTGAATGTAAACCTGTGAGTTTTGGAATTGGAGTCCAAAAATTATATATTGGGATAAATTGGAGTCCAAAATATAGAAAAGAACGCTTAATCTACCCAATTCAGTCCCGATGGTTTCAATTCGCTTTGAAAGGGGTAGACATCTCTCTTAGCATGGATGGAATGAATGTGGGTTTCCACCTATAGACGTATTCTCGATCCGCCCCCTCTATCTCACTATGAGGATATGCCAGCTCAGGCACAAACAAATGGCTTTCTGAATCTTTTAGGGGGGAGAGTAACAGGGATTCTGTCAAACATGGACTCAGACATTGATACCTTGATGTATAATCCCGTAAAATCTAAGGGAAAAATTAAAGAAGGCGATTGGATTCGAACCATTAAGCAAATGAGAGCATTAAAGCTGTCCGCCTCCTGGTCACTCTTTAATAAATCCAGACCCTCACTACCCACCTATTTAAGATGGTCACCAGACCCAAATCTAAGGACGGACTTTCTCAGATTAAGGTTGAATATATTGCCAACCTTGAAAATTCGGCACGTGAGAGACAGGATAACCTTTCCGTTGGATATCTGTCAAGGTTCTGATTTGGAGGCTAAGCATACAATCAAACATTTGATGATTGATTGTCCGGGAACTCGGGCCTTGAGGGTCTTGAGATTAAGACGATTTGTCCATAATATCGACACGTTAGAATCCCTCACATTCTGGGAAAGACTTGTTTCAGGTAACAAAGTGTTCCTAACAATAGAAGTGGTACATATTGTGAGGCTCCTAAATCTCACGACAAAAAGTGACAGCCGAGTAGATAATTGGAAGTTGATGGTGAATGATTTAGGTTTTACCTTTCGTGGAAGATAAGGGAATGTACTTGACGATAGCTGGTTTGTAGCGAACATAGTACAGTTCATTGAATCATTGTATCATCTCTCTTCTTCCCTTTTTATTTTTTTTATCCTTTACTTTTTCATGTACATTGATAATTTTATTGTAATTATGATGTATGTTGTTGTTTTATTTCTTATGATTGTTTTTACATGCTGTTGAATGTGTAAAAAGTCAAATGAGTTTGGCTAAATGCACAATAAAAAAAAAAGAGACTAGTGTCCGCTGATTGTTGACCTCCCCAACAGCATACAGAGGCATCTGTCACTACCGTAATCTCCGGGCATGGTTGTCAAAAGGGTTCCCCCTTCAACACATTCTCCTTGACGGACCACCAAAGGAGATCCTGCGCGACCCTGTTCGAGATCCGTACCAGATCCGTCATCCTGCCGGCAAACTGTGACCACTGAGTCCTGATGGCCCAATGAAGAGACCTCATTCACAGACGGGCCTCTGGCACCAGAAAAATGCAGGATGCCATGAGACGGAGCAACCTCAGAAAAATCAAAGGCTGGAATATTTGAGGCACTTTGAGAAATTTGTTTACCATCTGCGCTATGTGGATACCCCTCACCTCGGGTGGCAATGCTTTTTCAGAGGAAGAGCCCAGGACTGCTCCAATGAATTGCAGCTTCAGGGAAGGTGTCAGGTGGGACTTCTTGAACTTGAGGGAAAAGCCCAGCTTGTGGAGAGAATGACAGGTGCTGAATAGATGCTACAGAGCCTGTTCGGGTGAACGGGCCTGATCAGCCAATCGTCCAAGCAGGGGTTCATGTGAAGCCCCCCCCTCTGTAGATGTGCTGCTACCACCGCCATCAGCTTGGGGAAAACCCTTGTGGCGGAGGTCAGACCGAATGGCAGAACTCAAAACTGATAGTGAGAACTGCCAACGGCAAATCACAGTTATTTCATGTGCTTGAGATGAATTGGCACATGAAAATAAGCATCCTGAGAATCCAATGACACCATCCAATCCGGGAGCTGAAGGGCCTGGAGGATCTGCGAGAGAGTGATCATATTGAACTTGTCCTTCCGGAGGAACTTGTTCAAGCATCTCAAGTCCAAGATTGGTCACAACCCTCTGTCCTTTTTCGTGATCAGAAAATAAGGAGAGTACCAGCCTTGATTTCTTTCCGCTGCATATACCTGTTTGATTGCACCCTTCTCCAACAGTGTCTGAACTTCCTGTAGGAGGGGTGGATCTAGTCCTTTTAAGGACTGTCCTTCTAGGGTACAGTCTGGTGGTCTCTTTAGAAAAGGGCGGCAGTAACCATGGGCGACTGTCTGTAGTGCCCAAGCAGCTGTTGTAATACTTCGCCATTCTTTCAAATGCTGGGATAATCTGTCTCCCACCATTGTCAAATTATTAAAGTTTTCAAAGTGGTTTTGTGGCACCAGTTGGTGCAGAAGGCAAGGCAGTGGATACCTCTGCCTGTACATCCTTGACCGCCTCAAGGTTGCCTTCTCTGTCCCCTCTGGTTAAATTGACCTCTTCCTCTGGTATCTGAGGAATAGTAACGAAATGAACGATTTCTCCATCTGTGAGCAGAAGATGGAGCTGTTCGACCTTGTTGTGGCAGCCTAATGACTTGACTCAAAGATTTTGCTGCTGCCTTAGTCGACTGCAACTTTTCAAGACTTTTGTCTGCTTTACATCGAAACAAGTAAGACCCTTCAAACTGCATATCCAATCATCTGGAATGCACGTCAGAAGCAAACCCTGATTTACAAAGCCAGACAAATCGTCTAAGCACTGTATGAGCAGCCATAGAACGGCTAATACAATCTGCAGTGTCTAGCCCTGACTGCAATGATTGGCACATAGCATCTTTTCCGTCCTAAAAATTGCCCATAAAACTATCCCTTTCTTGACACTCTGGGATGTTTTCAGATGCCATGGCTATCACCTCCCACAAAGTGTCGGTGAACTTCGCTATAGCCCAAGTTGCATTTGCTGCTTTCAGTGACATACTCCCTGCATAGAAAACCTTCTTTCCCATGGCATCAAGCCTTTTATCCTCCCTGTCTGGAGCGTCTGTGGGATAGGCTACTCCCTTAGATGCAGCAGTGGCTGCTTGCACAACAAGGCTTTGTGTTGATGTTTTGAAAGAAACTCTGGATAAGCTAATGAGTGTCTGTATTCTTTGTGAAATCCTTGTGTACTGCAGGGATGGTATCAGGATTTTTCCAGTTCTCTAGTACCCTATTCTTCACTGCTGTATGGAAGGGAAGGACTGTGTCCTTAGGAGGTGCCGTATACCAACATATCCGTAAGGCCACCCTGTTCATATTCAACAGATGATCTACCCCATTCAAGGTATTCAATAACCTGCCATTACTGATTTATAAGATGCTTCATGATGACCTGAACCAGGAGTGCCAGAATCAACCTCTGGAGAGATGTCTAGACCACTGGCATCCTGCAGGGTGTCTGCGCAGTCTTTCATTTTGGATTCCTGGAATATCAGCTCCTCTGGAACACCAGGAGTGCCATATTCCCTACCAAAACTGTAAATAGGGCTTTCTTCCTCCCCCTCTAACTCATAAATAGTGGCCATGGATTTAAAAAAGTCTCTTTTCCCCTGAGGTTTAAAAACCTTTGACAGACTTTGAAAAGTCCTTGAAGGCTTCGACCCTGACTGTTTTGGCATTGATAGACTCGACCGACGAATGGGTCGGAGAAGGAGGATCCCTTTGAGGCACTGAGGCCATGAGAGGTGCACAAGATGCCTTCAAATCCTTCGACCTACTGTCCGGGCCCTCGGGCACACGGTCAGTGGTTTTCAAAGACGACACCCTGGCGGGTTTTCGCAAGATGGGGTCAGGAGTCTCTAATGACTTCAACTAAGGTGCTGGCTTCGCTGCCTTCTCAAACACCTTCAACATCTGCCATCAGAACTTTTCCAGTTCCACTTGACTAGCCCCCTTTTTAGGAAATCTTACCCATTTCCCTTTAGGCGAGGAATCCGTAGAGAATTATCTGGAGTGATGATTCCTTTTATTTGATCTCCTCGAAGATGACGAAGAGGTTGCTGAGATCTCGAAAGCTTTTAACTTTTACCGTGCCTCTTGACCCGGTGCAGAGATCTCCCTCTTGGGCTATCTTCAGATTAAATATTTTTGGGGGTCACCGAGGACGAACCTGGGATGGTTTGCCCAAAGCAAGTTTCCTCTTCCTCTCCTTTAACGCTTTTCCAGTCATAGACTGGCACGAGTCACAATCTTCGATGTGACCCACCCCCATGAACCAGAGACATGCTCGATGAGGATCGGTTATGGACATCTTAGCCGAACACTCAGCACTTTTCTTAAAACCTGTCTTCCTGTTATGTATAGTCATTTTGTAATGATACTCATAACTAGGCAGTAAATAATTTCTGTAGGCGAAGAACCGCTTCGAGCAGCTGTGCGGAAGAACAGAACTGAGGCAACGGGAGCGGTTTGTGCCATATATACCAGAATCAACGTCATACTCAAGGAGGATGGAGGCTCTCGAGGGACACAAGGTCGACAACGACACACAGCCCCCTCTGCTGAAAAAAGGTTCAGAGCTGCAAGCAGGATATCAGAGTATATCAAAGATGAGGAATACGTGGAGGGACACAATCCATTTGAAAGAGACAAAAGGTAAGCAGAAACAGGACAAGTCTGTAAAGCAGTAATGCTTACAGAAAACACTGTTTACAGAAAGTCCGAAAAGATATCTGAATGTCTTTAACAGCAAAATAGGATAAGGTTTCCGAAGCTGGAAATCAAGGAAAGGTTAAAAAAACAGGCAGACTGAAAGGGGTGTTTCAAAGTAGCAACAACAATCAGGATTCAAAAGACAAAAACTGGTCACAGGAGTACAGAAGCATGAACTCCCAGTGGAAACATTTGACCGAACAACTGCTTCTGTACAAAAGCCCTCCCAGGCCACAGCCCAACAGGGTGGAGCTGATTGCAGCCTCGGGCAGCTGTGTTCAATCAAGCCCAGTCCAGGCTTCAGCAGATTGCAGCATTGGATTGTAATTGAGGTCCCGGCAGCTCTCCGCAGCCTAACCTGCAGTAGCTTGGAACAGGTGAATGCAATCAGGATCTCTCCAGCTCTTAGTAGCTTGCTGCAAACTAATGTACTGAGTATGCCTCCTCCAGCCCTCTGCCTCTTGGACAACATACATGTGTCAGAATGCATCGGCTGGTTTAACCCAAACCCCGGAATGGAACATGAAATTAGATTGGTCCAAAACTGCACTGCAGCGGTAAAACAAGTAAATGGATGCAGAGGCAGTTTGTAGGGTTTAACTTTACAATTATGCCATAGACATAGTCTCTGAATATGTTCATGTTTCCGTGCTCGGTGGCAGGTGGGTAGGAGCCTGACCGCTTGCCTCTTATGAGTTGTGAGGCTGTTACTGGCACCGGCTGAGGTTTCTGCAGCATTGGTATGTGCCCGTTGAGCTCTGAGACCAGAGTCTGCAAGGAAGTAGCACCTGCATTAACATCAGCTTTTGTAGTTGGATGCCTCAATCTGGTATCAGCATCTGAGCTGCTGGCATTTCAAGTGTTGGCACTTGTGGCAGCATCAGCATATGAGGCACTGAGACTTGAGATGCTGGCCTTTGTAGATGGAGGATAGTCTAGGGTTGGCTGATGTTGTCGGGTATTTTTCCAGATTCATCACAATCTGAAAACATTGGGAAAACCCCTGATGTGCTTTCAACTCTGAGTCGATGAGGATGGCTATGGTGCAGATGGTTCCTGTACTTGAGTTTTAGCAGATTGCATCGTCACGGGTGGTTCTGCTTGCCTATATGGGTTTATTGTTTTTTATTTTGGCACTGTGGACGACTTTCCTTCAAATGGTCTCAGCATTGCAGACGACCCAGTCGACGACGACTTGGATAAGGATGACCTTGATTGGTCCTTTGACCTCACTAGTTCTTCCAGCGACAGTGGCGACGATGATCTTCAGGTCTTTTTCCTTGATGGTTCTTCCCATCTTTGATGGACCCATCATTGACAGTCCTAAGTGTTGTGTCAATGATGCGGTTGTCAATAATTGGTGTTTCTCAGACATCAACAACAAGGCCGGCGCCGGGTCCTTTGATTTTTCCCTCAACAGGTTTTGTGATGTTATTCTAGTCGACAGGTCCATCTTTGACACGGCGGCCATTTGAGATTTTGCAGTGGCTTTAATAGATGACTCGCTCATCAACGATGCACCATGGTGTTGGTGGGATTCTTATCCTTTTGTCACAGGGGTAAATTGACCCTTTTTTCTGATCCATGGGGTTTGTGTCCAGACTTAGACCCTTTATGGCTAGATGAGGTCTTCTTTCTAGATCCAATGGTTGCCACACTCCTAGAGGATTATGCCTCCAAATGAAGGTACTTGCCCTCATTGAGCTAACAAACCAGGTGCCTGTATATATCCCCCATCGTCCTGGCACTGAATCCTGGAAATATATCACAAGTTTCAAAAATATGATTAGGGTACAAGCAGTTTTCAGGCTTATCCCTTTCATGCACGTTCTTTAGACCACAAGTAGAGCAAGCCCAAATAAGGACTTCATTGACCTGCCCTGTGTGTGTGACATGGTAAAGACAAACACTTATCTGACAGAAAAGGATTCCTTTGCAGAGCAATTCAGCCCATAGAATTCGGTAGGCAATATTTCTCCTCGGAGAAAGGTGTGAAAACTCCTTCCAGCATGATGTGCAGTTAGAATCTGAACATGGCCTTAGAGTGTGGAACTCAATACTGGACATCCCATTGGATGGGAACAGAAAACATCCAAAGCAGGTTGGATGGATTAAAAAACACACCTATTTTTCTTTACTGAAGTAGGAAATATGCAACCAAGGATTCCAAGCTTGACGAGACACGTTTAGCTTGAATTCCCACTTATTTGTGTACTCCTCATACTTTCTCACAGGTATGCAGGCCTTTATTTAAGCAACATAGTTTGTGTATATGTCAGGCGACATATTTTTATCCACCCATTCTTCGTGTATCAGCTGTCAGTGTACTTAAGTTTGCAAATCGTGACTTTCCATAAAAACTAAAACACAGTGGGGCCAGACCACAACCCAGCCTTTCCCAAACTATAGAAGGACATTTGGACTTTAGCTCCCCGCTCTGACCATGGCGAACTCTTGCTTAAAGACCACTATGCGTTTCGATTAGGGGTCGAAACAACGAGGAAGGTATTTCTAAATATCGCATGGTGACCCACAATTTATTCTGATTGATAAAGTCAAATACTGATAAGCGCTTCATGAATCCCAAATAAATCCCTGAATTATACCCATGCACATACTTATCAATGATCCAATTTGAATTAAGAACTTGGTCCATGGTATCGCTTCCTTCACAAAACAAGTATTGGCAATGCCATTAGTCTTGGTGTTTTTATTTGATTTTTGCATTTATCATGTAGCATGGAGGGACGGAATGAGTCCCTCCATGCTACATGATAAATGATGAATCAGAATGGCATGACAGGGAAGAAGAAATGACAGCATGAGAGAGAATTGTAGGGGATGACGGGCAGTGCCAGGGGGGATGAAGACTGTGGCAGAATAAAGAAATCCAGTCGTCGAAAGCCAGGTCAGCAACAGTACACAGGAACGTTATACAACATTTCAAGGAAGAAGTGGCAGCGCAAATGGGAGATGGGGAGGCAGGACAGCACAAAGGGGGAGGTGGGACATTGCAAAGGCAAAGGCTGAAAGGAGCAACAGCGCAAGTGGGGAGTAAATCTGTTGGTTGAATGTGTAACTGCAGCCTGTTTGTAGTTATCCTGTAGTATAGTTTTGCTCTTGATGGGATTCATATTCGCTCAAGTGCAGATGTCCTCAAAAGCAATCTGACATTTCTTCATAGTCATAGATGCACACATTCTGTTTCAATTTTTCCCACATTTTATGCAATTGCACAAAGCAGTAGGACAAAAAGCATTACTACCCATTTCAAAGTGCATCCCAAATTCAGAAACAGGACATGCTTTGAAATGCCTGAATCATGTTTTCGATTGGAGCAGGGGAATGCACAATATATATCCAGGTCATTCATGACCCTTTGATGGTATTTTTAATTTCCATTCTCCAAAGGAGATTGAAAAGCTGGAACGAGGTACACAACACACTCAGAGCACAAACATGTTTCCAGCAATGAAAAGGTAAGGCAGATATGAAAACCCTGGGATATGAGCATTTCAAGCATTATTTTATTGGAGAGGTGCAGTATGTGAGGGGTCATAATGTGAATGTGAACTTGGTAAAGGTTTTTCGTAATATGCTATTTTATTAACTCAAGAGGGTTTGACAAACACCTCACTATCCTTAACCTGAAGAGGATTTCCATGCCTATCAAAATACAATAAAGGAAACACTCTAACAAAAGGAATCTGTCCCTCACACTGATACATACAATGAACTCATAAAGGGAATATATGGCGATTCAAATTTAGCAGAAATAAGTTATGTCCAACATAAACCTAATAACTGTTTCTCCGTGTAACTTGGGAGGGATCCCCTTCCCCAAATTCAAAGCAGGATTTTCAATCAACAGTACAAAATGGAAAAGTTCAGTTTTGTCGATTCTAATAGATAGGTCCTAGCTGCTAGGACCTTCACTATCATGGAGACACTCCATGATATTTTTTATGATCAGTGTGGCTTGTTGTGAAAATAACCTATTTTTTTTACAAAACATCAACATTAGGATTCACATGTTTCATTTGTTTGTAATGTCAACGAACCGTCCTTCACTTTCAAATAATAATTTTATATAAACATAGCCATATAAATCAGGCTCAATAACTGTGCGACATTGTACCTAATTGTGTAATCTTTGCACTTTTATTGCCCAATAATAAATTTAAAACAAACACATAAAACATTCCTTCATAAATATCATTCACATTAGCTTGCCTCTGCAATGGAATTCAAATAAGACACAGTGTATGTCATTTGAGGTAACTTTCTTGAAAATGCAACGCACCTCGCAGTTAATTGGATAAACACATCTTTTAGAACAAAATCACAGCTACACTATGACAGTAAGATATTTTCAAGCTGCTCTTTTTCTGAGAAATGTAACTCTTTTTTCAACACAACCCATGGAGGCAGCGCCAGCCAACCAGCAAGCTCCCAGTACTTGCTTAATTAGTGAGTGCAAGCCTGCCTTCCAATCTCGCTAACTAGTGACTTCCCGCTCCCCAGCTCTGCCACTCCCTACTGTCTCTTGCAGATGAAAAAATAACAAACGTACCTACCGCCTGGTATCATGGCCCCCTGTCAGCGCCCGACCCTGCTCCTTCTTCGCTCCAAAGCAAACAGAAAAGGGATTCATTCTCATTCCAATACGTGCATTTTCTCTTTGCATTGCATGCATTTTGTTCTTCATTTTTGGTTTTGGCAGCCCACTAAAATATTGCTGACACCGTTGCTGCAGAGAATAGAGATAGTGTAAAAGGGGGACAGAAAGCAGACTTTGTGGTTGGCATGATAACTGGAAATGCTGTGACATAATCTGCCAACACACTAAATGGTATTTCTTGTTTCTTTATGCCGGTGTCATCCAATAATGACTTGTTTAACTTATTTTCTCCCAATCAGGAGTACTGTAACATGTCAGTGTGTGTGTGTGTGTGTGTCAGTTTCAAAGCTGGGGCTGTGTAGTGCTCTTACTTTTCGGAGTCAGAGGGAGTTGGGTTATATTTGGGCTGATTTCCTGGCACCATTGGGCTACAGATAGGTTTCCCTTTCTGGATACTTTTATAATAGAAGCAGCATTTTTTGGAGAGGTGCAGTACCACTGACAACATACAGAGGTTCTCACAAGAAATCTGAGAGGACCTCTCCAAGAAATGTCATACAGAGGCCCTCATAAGAATTATGAGATTTCTAATGGGGGCCTCTGTATCTTGTCAGTGGTGCTCGTGATGATTCGGAAATGATTCCCCTAGGAAACCTGGCCTGGGACCCTTCTCATGTGATATGATGATGATAAGATATGATAGTTTATTTATATAGCGCCGATACACAATGTGTATCAAAGCCCTTCAAGGCAAGGAAGGAAACAAATGAAAATACGACATTCTTACAGGCCATGAACGGTAAAGATGTCAAATTAACTATTATACTCGGCCTGACAACATTTCAGATAGTGCAAGAGCTAAGACCTAGATAAGGAAGGGAGGGGGAACGTGGGAAGGAAATGGAAACAGACAGGCGACTACCGTACTAAGCCTGATGACATTTCTGGTAGAGCCAGAGAAAAGAAAAGGTGAGGGAAAGGGGTGCAGAAAGGGAGGGGAGGAACAAAACAAGCGACTATCGTACTAGGCCTGACAACATTTCAGATAGTGCTGGAGGGGTAGGGAAGGAAAAAAGCAAGTAAGGGGAGAGGGGAGGAGACAGACGAGCTTGCTATCATACTAGGTCCAGGTACAATTCTGAAAGAGTAAGTACATAGAAGAAAGTAAGGGGAGGAGATAGGAAAAGGGAGAAAGGGAGAGGAGGAGAGAACAGAGAGTAAGCAGTCAAAAAGAGTGGAGAAGCAAGAGGGGAGAGCGAACACAATCGCAGAAGTCAGTAGTAACACATAATGTTGCAATCCAGGATACAAGATGAAGATGGGAACAGCATGATTCAGGGCCACCATGAAAAAGGGTGACGCACCGTGAATCAATGAAGTCCATAAAAGTCAAATCCATCATTGGCCACAAGACGGTGATGGTGAAACCGGAATGTATCAGGACAGACTCCTGCAGAAGTAGGCTGGGGTAAGGGGGATTAGGGTAGAATAATCAAGCAAAACGGGCAACACCTGTGTGCAAGAAGGGGGGGCACAAGGGAACATCACGGGGGACCAGGGTGGTGAGGATGGCCTGTGGGGACAGAGGGAGTAAACATATGCTTACCTGCTGTCTGAGCGTGGGTTCGGCCCTGAATCTTTCTGGTCCAAACAGGTGCAAACAGGAATTGCCCTTTTCCTTGTCTGCCCTTCGCTTCGGATGCCCGGGCAAAAGATGCCCTTGATCTAAGAGTTAAGAGCAGGAAGGAAGAGGCAGGGCTAAGAAGGTGGGTGGTGCTTAGGCCAGGTGACCTCAATCCACTTGCACCTGCTCCCCATCTGCAAAGAAAAAGAGGCTGGAGGGCTCCTTATGTAGGGTAAAAGAGCGGCAACCAGGAAGGCACCAGGTGGGCGGGGCTTAGGCCAGGTGACCAAGATCCACTTGCACCTGCTCCCCATCTGCAAAGGAAATGAGGCTGGAGGGCTCCTTAAGTAGGGAAAAAGAGCGGCAACCAGGAAGGCACCAGTTGGGTGGGGCTTGCTAAGTGGGGAAAAAGAGCAGCAACCAGGAAGGCACCAGGTGGGCGGGGCTTAGGCCAGGTGACCAAGATCCACTTGCACCTGCTCCCCATCTGCAAAGGAAATGAGGCTGGAGGGCTCCTTAAGTAGGGAAAAAGAGCGGCAACCAGGAAGGCACCAGTTGGGTGGGGCTTGCTAAGTGGGGAAAAAGAGCAGCAACCAGGAAGGCACCAGGTGGGCGGGGCTTAGGCCAGGTGACCAAGATCGACTTCCACCTGCTCCCCATCTGCAAAGGAAAAGAGGCTGGAGGGATCCTGCAAAGGAAAAGAGGCTGGAGGGTGGCCAGGCAAAGGCAGACACTTCCTGATCCTGAGCCTGGGAGTGGTGTTCTGTGGGAGGATCACATGGGGAGGAGGAATCAAGTCAGGAGGAATGGGAACCCCCTTCACTAACTTTCCCAGAGACACTACAATCTTAATGGCCTACTGTAAAATTGAAACTGTGAAAGGAACACGTAATTTGAACATTTGGGACTTCAAGTCCCACAATGCCCAGAGTACTGGGACGATAGAGAGGGATTCAGAGGCACTATACTGCAAGGTACAGTCTAGTTGTTCTAATAACCCACACCTGAGTGGGACTCCCTCACGTACAGGCCATTAGAAGTAGATGGTGCAGGGCCTGCAGAGACTCCACATTGCAGTGGCAGCAGAAGAAGAAAAGAGGAGTCGCAAGCTTTAATGGCTGTGAATGCAGAGGTTGCACGGCGGGAAGAGTTATTGTGAAAAGCTTCCCCATTGTAAGTCGTGCTCCGGTGGCAGGCGAGCACCGGAGTGTTCCTGTTGCAAGGAAAGCTCCTATCCCGACCGGTACTGGCCGAAAGAAGTGAAACTAAGCAGTTTGCAGTGCAGAAGGAGGTGGAGGAAGCAGAAGGCACTGCGGCAGCGGAGCGAGCAGACACATATGCAGCAACCACTGAGTTCACCATTATTGGGTAACCCTGGTACACTCCGTAAACGCCCGCTGGCCATAAATGATGGGAGTTAAAGTGAAAGAATAAGAACATTGTGAACAGACAAGAAGATTATGATTGTACTTATCAAGGGCATAGTCATTTTCAAAGCCAACCGAAGGCAATACTAAAAGAAGTTAACAATAACCATCATTGCCAAAGCCAAGAGAGGGCAATTCAGAGGCGAGCTGATTATAAACCCTGTTGACAGAATGAGAAAGAGGCAATCATTGAAAAAGACCTAAACAAGCATTGTCTGAACCAAAGAAGAGCAACTATGATTGAAAGCCATTAGCTGCATTTGGTTGATGCAAGAGTGGGAAGCAAGAGTGGCATGAGAGCAGCCCTCAAGATTGAAAGCATTCAGGAGGAGAGGAGCATAACCTGCATTGCATGGGGCAATCACAAAAATGGAGCAAACAGCACCAATATGCATCATGTCTTCTTAGAAGAAGTAGTCAATACCGATGTTGTTGAAAGTCAAACGGCTTTATAAAACTGTTTGAAGTAAACTTTACCACAGAAGTACTTGTAGTAGTGTTAGGAGATTTTAGTCCTGGCAGGCAACACCCCTAATGTATTTTATGAACTGTTGTGGAATCATCCTGACAAAACATTGTTGTTGCAATAGATGAATTGTGAAAGGGTTTTTGTTTCCAATAAGAAGTTGTGTTGAACTCCTTGCTGCAATTGGAGAGACTTGTCATCTAGTTGAACTGTTGGTCAAAGTCCAATTGGAAGACTTTTGGAGCAAGAAGAACTTAATAATCAGGACTTGGTTGGGACAGTAGGGAGTGGCAGAGCTGAGGAGCGGGAAGAGTCACTAGTTAGCGAGATTGGAAGGCAGGCTTGCACTCACTAATTAAGCAAGTACTGGGAGCTTGCTGGTTGGCTGGCGCTGCCTCCATGGGTTATGTTGAAAAAAGAGTTACATTTCTCAGAAAAAGAGCAGTTTGAAAATATCTTACTGTCATAGTGTAGCTGTGATTTTGTTCTAAAAGATGTGTTTATCCAATTAACTGCGAGGTGCGTTGCATTTTCAAGAAAGTTACCTCAAATGACAGACACTGTGTCTTATTTGAATTCCATTGCAGAGGCAAGCTAATGTGAATGATATTTATGAAGGAATGTTTTATGTGTTTGTTTTAAATTTATTATTGGGCAATAAAAGTGCAAAGATTACACAATTAGGTACAATGTCGCACAGTTATTGAGCCTGATTTATATGGCTATGTTTAAATAAAATTATTATTTGAAAGTGAAGGACGGTTCGTTGACATTACAAACAAATGAAACATGTGAATCCTAATGTTGATGTTTTGTAAAAAAGTAGGTTATTTTCACAAAAAGCCACACTGATCATAAAAAATATCATGGAGTGTCTCCATGATAGTGAAGGTCCTAGCAGCTAGGACCTATCTATGTGAATCGACATTTTGCATCAAATCCTCCTTAACACATACAATAGATATGAGAGGGAAGGTAAGTGGTACATTCATACCCTCATTTATCTAGGATAGCAGCAAATGCTCCATTACCTTTCTTCTTACAGGTCGTGTGGCCTGGTAGATCTCCACTGCAGTTATGGATCTCCAGGAAAGAGGCCGTGGGGATTGGATAATGTGATGAGATTTGCCTGGTAGCAACACTAATTGTGTGTGAATTACCACATCTCATCAGAGAGCAGGGACCATTTTCCCATTTTGCAACCATGAGGCAATCGTGAGGTGAGCAGATGCGTCTCAAAACCAGCAATAAAACGTTTAAAAATACTGAGCTATTTTGATGCAAAACATTGTGAATGTTTTCATATAATGCTCACTGGCTACACAAACTCCATGTGAAATAAAATGTACCTGTTTTGCGAGATTTTCTGCAAATCTTGGTGATTTCTCTTTCAGCAATGTCATGAGATCTTTATAAATTTCACCTTTTCGCTCATAGTTGATTTCATCTTTCTCCTTTTGTCTACCCTTAAAAGCAATATTTTAAAATTAATAACAGATGTGTAGTCTTGTTATGATGCACATAGTGGTTAACGTGATTCCAACATATCAACTATATTTAACGAATTCAGCAAGATTCTTTGCAGTTATAAAATCGATTGTTACTTAGCAGTAATATTAAAGATCTGAAGTGTTCACAGACAAGCTAAACACGAGTCCACACAACTGTTGCTGCATTGGAAGAGGCTAGAAGCTTCTATGCTTCAACAACCCTACTCACATCTCTATTAGTTGCTCACCTCTGCAGTGAGGCTACAAAAGCGTTCGCTAATCATGCACAAAGCAAAGGTTTGCGCTCTAATCACAAGAAACATGAGGGGTCAATCAATAGAATCTTACGAAACAGATCATTAATTAAAAAAACAGGCTTGAAGAGGTAAAATAGCATAAATGAACACCCAATTCTTAAAATGCAATCGTGCAGAGGTACGATGTCTCCCCAACGTAAAGATCATGGGGCCTCATTACAAGTATGGCAGAGCAGGAAATAATTGGCGGTAACGAAATTACTGGCAATGTTCCCGCTCTGCCATACTACGAGTATGGCCCTGGAGTGGAGGATTTACCTCCAGCATCATGAATTACGGCTGCATTAATTCTGCAAAACTGCCCATAAAGCCACATTGAGTCCTATGGGGACATACACTGCCAATGCCACTTGTAATCCAGCGGTAATACCCCGGACCAAGTGGCGGTAACAGTAATTCAGTTTGGTGGTATCTGGGGCAAATTCAGGTCAGGCGAGCAATAAGGCTATGAATGACTTTGTCTGAGGCTGTATACCAACTATGCGGTACTGCCTGAGTGCATTCTTTTCTCCAGCATTCCTGCCTCGATGAGACCTGGTGTCGCAATATATTTATATAACCACCACCATGCCAATGAGTTATCCAGCCCCCACCAAAAATCATGACCAGAGACCCAGAAAATCGGCCTATGATTCTTAAAACACAGCCTCAGATTCGAGCACCTGCCAACTGAGCCAAGATAACATACCCGGGCCATCCAGAGAATCTGACTCTGAGATACTCTACCACAAATGACCAGGAAAGACACGGCATGCACATTGCGCTCCGAAAGTAATCAGAGGACTCCTACCAGTAAGCACAGCCACTCATCACTCATATCAATATGCTCACGCTCCACTTTACACCAACAAACAATAGATTGCAGCTATACCTCTCGCTCAATTTCGTCTTAGCTGCACATATACCTACACTACTCCATGAGCACCTCAACAGCCTGATAGAACGGAGCTATACCTCACGAAAAAAATCAGCCTTGCTGCACACATAAATCTCTTACACGGGACCATGGCCACCAGAATGCAGACTCGGAGTCCAACTACCTTGCTGCTCACATTCCACTGATCTCTCACAACCACTGCACCGCACCTCATGTTAGAATGCAGCAACCAACGTGCCAACCGCACTGGCTGCACACATACAGAGTGCACCCAAGCACTATAGACTACCCTACTCTCTCCACTGATCTGGACTACGGTCCCCAAGTGCGTTCAACCCACAAGCGCCATCAGATTATACCAATGGTATATAAGGCGTTATAGAAATGCACAATAACATAAGATAACATAACCCAGATACCACCAAACTCGTAATGAGACCCTATGCACTTTAGGATATTTTGAGGAAAGAGAAAATGGCACACAAACTAGAAAATAGAATGGAAATAATACAGGGAACTTAACAGTTGAATAAAGAAAACTACCAAGGAGGTTATTTTCGAGTTTCTCATAAATTACACGGAGGGGGCATGTTAGGTTTACACTTTTGCACAGGCAGGTCCCAACCACATCATTTTCAACTTTTGCATGGCAGAGTGGAAAAGTGCAGTGTAAAAAGTTCTGAATAATCGTAATCGGCATTGATCTGGGAACCTTCGTTTTAGTCCATCTTAAACCATTACAGAAAGGAGCCAGCCAAATACAAATCAGTTTTGGTCTTGACACCCCTGCCTAGTGCTCCACCTTGGCCTGAATATATGGGACAAGGATATCATAAGGAATGATCTGCCCAATAGCCTGCAATCTCTGAAGACATGGTCGTAGACCAGTAAAAGGCTCAACTACAAAGGGACTGCGATCAGTGGCGATGCAGGCAGCTGTGCTGACGCGCCAACTTGGTGGCCTTACTGCGGCCGCTGCACAGTGAGAGTGCGTACAAAGAGGGTGGCATAATTGCAGCACCAGAAGTGAACACTGACCTTGGTTGAAAGTAGGGGGTGACGCCTGCCAGACAGGACATAAGATCAACTGGTAGTTACACCATGGACTAGAAGCGCACAATCTGGCACAGTGCAGGAAAAGAGAGATGGCTCTGGTTTGGCAGCCATGTTATGTCTGCTGAGAAAATAGGTGGCGGTGGGCAGCGTTGCTAAATTTCAGTGATAAAATATTCACCAAAGCATTTTTACTGAAAGAGATTTATCTAAACCTGTTAAGTCATCTTTCTGAGTAACACGGGTACACAGATTTGTGGTATTACAAGACTGTGGTCACAAAAGTTACAAATAGCTCAGTCTTACATATGACACCCAAAGTTTTAGAAACAAGCAAAACAGAGTAGTGCCCCCCCTCCCAAAGTAGTCATTGTTCCACAAAGAAGTACCAATGCGCAATTAAGGCGTTGAGTCCGGCACTGAAAATCCAGTCGCACCCAGTCAGACCCGGGCACCCCATGCATAACGTTTGGTCTTATTGACTTCGTCTCATAATCGAACGCATGAAGTCGATCACAGGTGGCTGTAGTTGCAGCGGGAGCTGAACTGGTGGGGCCACGAACACGGCAAGTGCTTCGGTCTAGAGTGGAAGAAGTAGACCAAGCAGAGCTTACGGCAATTGTTACCATCGCAAACAAAAGTGAGGTGATTGGCGCCGCATTGCCCAAAGCACTTGTAAATGAAACATGCCACAAGATTCCTGCTACCTTGTCCTCGCATGACATGAACACAAGTGGAGCTTTCAATACGAATGGCTCACAGTGTCTGCTACCGCGAGCGAGAGGTAGCATAGCGTGAATAACTCTAGAGCAGACATTACAGATGCGGAATTACTTGAAGCCGAACCATCGCAAGATGAAAGTCGGCAAATGAAGAATATGGGGGTTGGGGGGGGGGGCAGTAGGCCGTGGATGTTGGGGGGGGGCAGTAGGCCGTGGATAAAGCAGACAACATGATGCTGCAAAACACTGATTGCTTGACCCATCCTAAACCAGTATTCTGCCACATATCAGTTCACTTAGCTGCAAGGCTAGGGCTAAATCAGCCAGAGTCAGAGCAGAAATATCAAGCGTGGTTACCAACCCCTGCCCTACGTCAAGCGCACCTAAATGTAGAGGCAAATGAAAAGTTGCTTGAGAGCAGCAGCACGGGAATGGAGTGTCAGGCAATTGATCTACGCGCTCAAGCGCCGCTTGAAAATTTAAATGGAACTGTGGATGAATTGAACAAGAGAAAGGAGTTTGAGGGGCAAATAAAAAGCCAAGAAGGATTACTAGTACGTAAAGTAGTGCAAAGCGAAAGAGGCACTCTACACAAGAAACTACTATCAGGAGAATGAAAGAGAGGTACTAAAGGAATCTCCTGTAGTTAATTACAATGATGTGGTGGTGAGAGAGGCGTGTCCAATCACGCAAAAGCATTCTGACTTTGTAATCCTGAGAGATCAACTAAGTGAAAGCTATAAACGCTCAACAGCAAGAGAGAAGATCAGGTTGGAAACAACACTGCTTCTCACTGATAGGTCACACAAGTGAATAGGAAGCCTGGAGAGGGCGGGAATAATGTAACAGAGGAAATGATAAGCACACCACACAGCGGTCAACGGAGGCTTCTAAATGTGGTGGGAGAGTCGTCAAACTGCAAAACAGCGCTAGAACAGGAGAGTTTAAGAGTCAATAGTCAACCACAGCCCCATACACCAGAATCATCATGCGCAGACTCATCATGTCCATCGAGTGGACATCGACAGGCTTATTCTGCAGAAAATACCAATGTACAGCTATCAGTAGCAGCTGCCATACAGATACATAATAACGTGATGGCTTCACTGACAATTTCAATGTCTCCTTTCATAAAATTATACGAGTCATTGAACGAAAGCCTAAAAGATCATGACACCTTACTTGCGATGGTTCACTCCAAACTCATATATCTAGAGGCCTTAACCGAAAAAGTACAAAAGAGATTGGATGTAGAAGCTGAAAATTCTGCAAAATGCCATGACAGATTAAGTGACCTGGTAAGAAACGAGTTGTCAGAGAAAACGGACTTAATAGAGGCACTGATAGACTGCACAAAATGGATGAGACAGAATTTTGAAAAAATGGCCCCAAAAAAAGTGGAGCTTGAGTGCGAGTGCATCTCATATAAAGGAAATAGTAAAAAGTTCGAGCAAATTGGAAAGGTTAATGATACCAATGGATTGATTGAAAGGATTATCGCAGTTGAAAATATCAGAGGAAAAGAAAGTATATTTATACAGCCACAAAGTGTAACTAACATTCAAGACAGTTTCAGACAGTTTCAAGGTCGACCTTGTCCCAGGCCAAAATTTGGTAAGACATTGAAGTTCCATGGGACTTCCACATTAAAAAAGATTGAGGAAGCCACAAAAAAATTGAAGAATTCATGAGCGGCAGATCCCAATGGCGTAACCAACATCATGCTAAAGCGAAATAAGGAAACCTGGGCGGCTTTTATCAAAGTCTTGTTTCATCACATCTGGAAGGCAACGAACATTCCATCTTCATGGAAATCGCTGTTTGCCCTGCTAGATGTCATTGGAAAGTTATTTGCTTCATTTCTAAAAAAAAAATATCAAAATGGGCAGATGAAGAAGGGATCACAGACGTAAGACATACTGGATTCACCAAAGGAGTAGGTACAGACTTAAATCTCCTTTAGTTGAATCTCGTAAAGCTCAAAACACTAAAAGCAAATCAAACTTTGTTCTTAGCATTTTTCGATCTTCGTCAAGCATTTGATAGTGTCTATAGATCGATTTTGTGGAATAAGTCGTGGCAGTGTCCAGATGATGTGTTGCAAGCAATCATGGCTCTTCATTCTGACACAATACGAATTCGACTAAATGCTGAAGGTGAGCTTACTGATGAGATAAGAATTTGCAAAGGAGTGAAACAAGGATGTCCCCTAGCTAATCATCATTTCTAGCCGACTTACCTGAGGTATTTAAAAAGGTGACAATCATATAACCTCAGAAGCCACTGAGGTAAAAACCTGGTCACTCCAATCAAGGTTTCCAGCTCTTATTTATGAGTAGCAAGAGTTTAACCTGGGGCATCTGAATTAGTTTGAATCTCTCATGAAAACCATATTAGGAATCATGAATTAATGTACACAGTAGTGCACCGAGATTATTAGTTTGCAGTTAAAAACATTAACATATTTCCACCAAGAGTAAATGGATCTCCAGTATCATGGGTAATATACGCTGATGATCTGGGGCTATTAGATATAACCCAAGTGGGTCTACTATGACAAATAAATCATCTTCAAGATTATTTCAAGAGGAATGATCTTGAAATAAATACAAGTAAATCAAAAATGATGTTGTTCTGCTGCAAGCCAGGAAAACAGGAACGGAAGTTTCAATGGAGAGCAGCCAATGAGCAAATTGAAATCACAGAGTCCACTCAGTATTTGGGAATCTTATTTAATAAATCAGTTAGAGAATGGCAATGGGAATGGCTGCAGGAATTCAAGAGTAAAATGTTAGTTTCCCAGGGCATGATAATCCATGCTAAATACAGTAAATTCACTATGAAACCTCTAATCATGTTTTACACACAGAAGGTAACCACAACAATACCCTTTGGAAGTGAAACAGGATTAAACATAAGTTGGTCTATATGGAACATCTTGGAGGGATACTTTTGGAGGAAAGTTTTGCGCCTTCCAAAGCAATCTGATTGTAGCAATCTGATACGAAATGGGGCTACAATCTTTGCAATCAATGGTTTTATGGAAAACAGTGTCACTAATGCGGAAAGCAATAATGCCATCATCAAATAAACCATATTACATATAAGGTCCATCACCAACTGGAGCTTATACTGGATTCTTAAATAAATAGTATAAGAAATGCCTAGAACAACTTGACCACTTAGACGTGCCAATAGAAAGAGAGAATCCTTGGGCTGCTAAACGGAAGATAATCTACAGAGATTGGATAGAGACTATTAACAAAATGTCAGAAAACATCTCCTCACTGAATCTAATGTGCGAATCCTGCGCAGTAAAAAGCACCATGAAATACTTGGTGAGGTTCCTGAGTCCATATCACCGTGATCACTTCCTACCCCTTAGACTGAATTTATATCCAACAAAAGAAATGCAGTGTATGAGACATTCCAAGAAAGTCAAGGACAACCGCTGTCGATTCTGCAAAGTTGAAGTGGAATCAGTACGACATCTGATAACAGGTTGTCAAACATTGGACACAGTAAGAAGTCATTACTTGGGAAAATATGTTCCAACAAGTCTAGAGATGAATGAATGGTGGCAGCAAATTCTGCAGGGGGGAGAATTATATGTGCACATGTGCGACAATTGATTTCATGGATGCAGTTTTCAATCAGGAAGAGGAACTTTATGATTAAACAGAGCACTAATTAAGTAGTAATAGTGGGAAAACAGATGAAAGTGGAAAGAGAGAAGGGGGCATTCAACGGAGCAGGGCCTGAGAAGGCCACCTTAAAAGACTGGTTAGGTTTTATTAAGTGGAAGCCATAAAGTGGCAGTTGACTGTATTTTGATTGATGCAATGATTGTAATTTTTTATTCTTTTATTTTTAAAGGTGGGAAGGACAGGCGTTTATACTTGAGTGGGAAATACGTTGATTTGTTGTTAAACGGAAATGTAATAAAATGTTTGCAATAAACTAAAGTTACAATTAAAAAAAAAGAATTATGGTTTCTATGGTTTAGCCATAGTCAGTAAATAAGTTCAAAAGAAACTGCCTTCTCTTAAAGCATGAAATCCAAAGCTTTTGTGATTTGTGCCAGGACCATATTGCACAATTTTGTTGGATTAAATATTTGTTTCCCTTTTCCACTTGAATCTGTATATTCAATAGCAGTGTCCAGTCTATCTTTCTAAGCCAGTATCTGTTCCCGCCGCTAGATCCGTTAAAGGAGGGCCAGAAGACTTACAGTAACTAGTTCTTGTAAAGCAACTGGAGGGTGTAGAGTCCATCAAGTGTGTAACCAAGGTGTCTTTGAAACATTGAAAGAAGAACAAATTACTTACCCCTGGTAATGTTCTTTTGACTGGATGTTCCTCCCACGTATTCCTCAGCTTTGATATACTCCAATATCCTGTTTACAGCTCAAAAACATTTCTCAGCAGAGGAGGCTGTGCGTCGTCGTCAACTTCGAGTCCGTCGAGTGCCTCCGTCCTCCTTGAGTATGATGTTGACGCTGGTATATATGGCATGACCATGCCTGTGGCCTCAGTTCATGTTTTTCCTTTCACCAGAACAGCAGTCTCAAAGAGAGAATACTTGAGTGTTAATGGAGAGGAAGGGAATAGTTTCTTACCTGTAACTCCATTTCTCCAGCATTGATATCTTTCATGGATTCACATGCTTAGAATATTCCCCGTCGTCAGACTGGGACCCCTCGGTACACATATATAGCCTTTTACTATAGGAAAACTTTCAACACTTTTGTGTCCTATCTACGTCCTTTTAGGACCCGCCTACGCATGCTCCGTAGGCCGTCCCAGTATAAGAGGCCCGCCCCCGCGGTTCCCCTTCAGATTTCGGCCCCTCCAAAGTAGGAAGGGTTAAACTTATCAATCAAATTCATTGCATTCCGGGGAGGTTTGGTGGGCGCATGTGAATCCATGAAAGATACCAATGCTGGAGAAGAACAAGTTACTTCTTACCTTGTAACGTTCTTTCGACGGGATGTTCCTCCGACGTATTCCTCATCTTAGATATCTCCTTCCAGCTCTGCTGGCCTCGGAAAATTTTTTCTCTAGAGGGCGCTGCGCGTCGACGTCCTTCGAGTCGATGTCCCTCGACAGCCGCCGTATCGACGTTCGACGTCATCCTGCCTATAAAGGCCGCGCGCAGCGTCCGTTGCTCAGTTCCGTTTTGTAGCCCACAGTATTACTGTCTGGACTAGACTAATCACCCTGAAGGAGCGTAAGCTGCAACAACAAGGGAAGTAGAACTGCGGGGATGGATGGGAGGGTCGATGAGGAATACGTCGGAGGAACATCCCGTCGAAAGAACGTTACAAGGTAAGAAGTAACTTGTTCTTCGAAGGGATTGTGTCCTCCGACGTATTCCTCATCTTAGATAGGCTCCCATAGCAGTATTCTATATTCGGAGGAGGGAGTACTGACTTCACGCTGTCTTCTATTGATGAATAGAATGCAGTACAGCCCTTCCAAACCTAGTCTCTTGACTGGAGGAGGAATCCAGATTGTAAAAACGTGTAAAGGTATGGACAGAGGACCATGTAGCGGCCGCACATATGTCTTTAACCGGCACGCCTCTTTTGAGGGCCGATGAAGCTGCAATACCTCTGGTCGAATGAGCCCTAAGGTTTTGAGGGGGCTCTTTCCCTGCCAGTTTATAACATTCCAGAATGGCTAGAATGATCAATCTGGAAATGGTCTGCTTAGTTATTGGTAACCCCAGCTTGTGACCTGTGTAACCTACAAACAGCTGGTCTGCCTGTCTTATCCTGGCTAGTCTACTAATGTAAAAACTTAAAGCCCTCCTAGGGTCTTAGTCTGTGTAACCTCTCTTCCTCTTTCCCCGGGTGAGGAGGAGGATAGAAAGATGGTAGGGTATTCAGAATTCAGTATTCAGAAACCACCTTTGGGAGGAAATTAGGCTTCACTTGCAGGACAACTTTGTCTTTGTGAAAGATTGTATGAGGGGGTTTACAAGAAAGAGCTTGTAATTCGCTCACCCTTCTAGCAGATGTAAGTGCTATTAATAAAACAGTTTTAAGGGTAAGGAATCTTAACGAACAAGAATGGAGAGGTTCGAAAGGTGTACCCATCAGGAAAGTTAGTACTAAGTTTAAATCCCATAGGGGAACTTGGAATGGTCTTGGGGGATAAACATTGGTTAACCCCTTTAGAAACTGCATTACCAAGAGTAATTTGAAATAGGATGGTTCTTCCGCAGTATGCTTAAAGATGGATAGCGCTGCGAGATAGCCCTTAATGGTGCCAACTTGAAGGCCTGAATTTGCCAAATATAGTAGGAAGGACAAAACCATTGGTGTACCACATGAAAATGGGTCGATATTCTGTTCTCTACACCAGCTGCAAAATCTGTTCCAACGGCAGCGGTATAAAGACTTTGTTGCTGGCCTCCTTGCCGAAAGCAACACCTCCATAACATCATCAGGGAGGTCCCAATCCTTGTACCTCAGCCGTTCAGAAGCCAAGCGTGAAGGTTGAGGGTTTTGATGTCTGGATGGAGAACCTGACCTCCCTTCTGTGAGAGTAGGTTCTCTCTGAGTGGAAGTCGAATTGGAGGGCAGATGGACAAGTCTAGAAGGTCCGGGTACCACGTTCTCCTGGCCCAATCCGGGGCAATTAGGATCATGGTTCGCCGGAATCTTCTCAACCTCCTGATCATTTGAGGAATGACAGGGACCGGTGGGAACGCGTACAGAAGCGGAAACAGAAGCGGAAACTCCCAGTCCACTATGAACGCGTCTTCCCTTGAGCAGAACAGGTCGCATTTCCTGTTTAGGCTGGTGGCGAACAGATCTACCTGAGGGGTTCCCCAAAGGGCGAAGATCTCTTGAAGGACTTCCTGAGCTAGCTCCCACTCGTGGGAGACTGTGTTCTGCCTGCTCAGAGCGTCCGCTGTCAAGTTCTTCTCTCCGGCTAGGTGAACTGCCGATAGAGAGATTCCTTCTTGGATTGCCCAAAACCAGAGCTGCATCGCCTCTCTGCACAGGGGTAGTGATCCTACGCCTCCTCTTTTGTTGGGGTAATGCATGGCCACCGTGTTGTCCGTCATTATCAGGACGTTCTTCCCTTGTACAGCTGGCAGGAAAGCCTTCAGCGCAAGTCTGATGGCTCTCAGCTCTAACAGGTTGATGTGTAGTCTGGACTCCGATGGAGACCAACGACCGCTGATGGTCAAGTCGTTGGCGTGGGCTCCCCACCCCGTGAGTGAGGCATCCGTGACTACTGTTATCTCCGGCCAGGGTTGCCAAAACTGTTCTCCTTTCAGAATGTTCTCCTGACAGGCCCACCACTGAAGGTCTCGAGCCACCCTGCCGGGAACCTGAAGAAGATCTGTCATTCTCCCTGAGAATTGTGACCACTGAGTCCTCAGTGCCCACTGGAGAGATCTCATTCTCAGGCGAGCCTCTGGCACAAGGAAAATGCAGGATGCCATGAGGCCTAGCAACCTCAAAAAGTCGAAGGCTGGGAGACGTTGGGCATGCTGGAACTTGGTAACCATCTGTAGAATATCTTGAGCCCTCACCTCTGGTGGCGAGGCTTTTCCCAGGGAAGTATCCAGGATCGCTCCTATGAACTGGAGTCTCTGCGATGGTATCATTTGTGACTTCTTTAAATTGAGGGAGAAGCCCAGTCTGTGAAGGAAGTGGCACACGTGATTTAGCTGGATCTGAGCTTGCTCCGGAGAAACAGCCCTGATCAGCCAATCGTCCAGGTAGGGGTAGACGTGAATCCCTTCCCTCCTTAGACTTGCCGCCACTACCGACATTAACTTGGTGAAGACCCTCGGGGCGGAGGTCAGCCCAAATGGCAGCACTCGAAATTGATAGTGAGAGTTGCCAATTGCGAACCTCAGGTATTTCCTGTGTTTGAGATGGATAGGCACATGGAAATAAGCGTCCTGAAGGTCCAGAGATACCAACCAGTCCTGGAACTGAAGGGCCTGGAGGATCTGAGAAAGAGTGACCATCTTGAATTTGTCTTTTCTGAGGAATTTGTTCAATTCTCGCAAGTCCAAGATGGGTCTCAGTCCTCCGTCTTTCTTCGGAATGAGAAAGTAAGGGGAGTACCAGCCCTTGTTCCTCTCCGCTACAGGTACCGGTTCTATGGCACCTTTCTCTAGCAGGTCCAAAATTTCCTGCAAGAGAAGCGGATCTGGAGCTTTGTGAGAGCTGATCACCGGTGGATGACTCTGAGGTATACGTAGGAAAGGCAGGCAGTAACCTTGGGCGACTGTTTCCAATGCCCAAGCATCTGACGTGATAGCTTGCCATACCGTCAGATGTTGAGTCAACCTGCCTCCTACAGTTGTCCTGTGAGGGGAGTCCTCAGAGTGGTTTTGGGGCGGCTGATGCAGATGCCGATGGTAAAGAGGCACCTGCTGTTGCTGCGGCTTTAGAATATCTACCCCGTCCACCTCGGGTAGTTCTTCTTTGACCCCTTTGAGCCGGTCGTCCTCTACCTCTTCCGAATGCGGAGTAGAAGCGAAAGGACTTGCCCCTCGCAGAGGTTCCTGTGGGACGAAAAGGAGTCTGACGGATTGCAGCTCCTAGGGATTTTGCTGCAGCTTTTGAAGTTTGCAGTTTCTCTAAACTGTCATCCGCCTTTTTCCCGAACAAAGAAGAGCCATCGAATGGCATGTTCAAGAGCCTGGCTTGCACATCTGGGGCAAAACCCGACTTTCTCAACCAAGCGAATCTCCTGGTTGATGTACTTGCCGCCATTGCTCTGCTGATACTGTCAGCCGAATCAATGCCCGTCTGGAGGGATTTGCACATAGCGTCTTTACCGTCCTGTATAATATTCAGGAACGCATTCCTTTCTTCTCCCTCCGGGATGCAGTCAGCCCCTGTAGAAGCACACTCCCAAAGTGTATGGCTGAACCTAGCAAGGGTGCAAGTAGCATTAACAGACTTTAACGCCATGCTACATGCTGAAAAGACTTTCTTTGCCATAGCATCATATTTTTTATCGTCCCTGTCCTGTGGGACTGTAGGATAAGCCGTCTTGACATCGGTAGAGGATGCTGCTTGTACCACCAGACTTTCTGGGGATGGGTGTTTAGACAAAAACTCTGGGTCTGTGGAAGATACCCTGTACTTTGTAGACAGTTTTTTATTTACTGCTGGTATTACATCTGGGGTTTCCCAGTTTGTCATGATCTTTCTCTGAAGAGCTTTATGAAAGGGCACCACAGGATCCTCTTGTGGGCCTTTGTCAAGAATATCCGTGAGGTCATCTTGTTGGAAAGATTGTGAAGGTGCAGACCACCCCATGAACTCTGTAATCCTGGCCATTAAGGCTCTGTAGGGGGTTTCAGCATGCTCCCCCGGGTCTGGCTTAGCAAACTCCACCTCACGGGAAGTGTCTAACCCACTTGCCTCATGTAAAGAATCATGAAGATCCTTTAATCTGCGCTCTTCAGAGGAAAATTCCTCTCTAACTGGGGTTACAGGTCCCTGTAACTCAAATGTGTCTTGTTCAGACAATTCACCCTCTTCTAAAATTGAGGATATAGTTCTCAATTGTTCTGAACTCATAAGGGAGTAAATCCCATTTCCAAGGCAGAGGGTGCCGAACTTGTCATTATTGGCCTCGAAAGCGTCGATGCCGACGTCGAAGGCTTCGAGCATGGCATCGAAAACAGAGGTGGAGGCCTCGAGGACCTTGACAGAATTGGAATTCTACTCGACAATAT
Organism: Ambystoma mexicanum; assembly: GCF_040938575.1. Lineage (NCBI taxonomy): Eukaryota > Metazoa > Chordata > Amphibia > Caudata > Ambystomatidae > Ambystoma > Ambystoma mexicanum. Next base: position 868,237,688 of record NC_090924.1, on the reverse strand, counting down.
CGAAGCCATCGACGTCGAGGGCCTGGGGATAGTCACTGGATGTGTGGTAACTGTGACTTTTCTTGGCGTCGACGCCGGTGTCGAGGCCGGCGTCGAGTCGACAGACCCGTGTGTCGAAGGTCCCCTCGACAACGGCGCCGAAGACATCGACCTCGACGGGACCCTCGTCGACGGCGTCGACGGAACCTTCGAGGAAGGTTTGGAGGTCATAGTCCTGCTCGAGGGTTCGAAACGCGCTCGAGAGGTTTCTTTCGCCGGGTACTGCGACTCGCGGCGTTTTTGATCTTCGGGTCTTTCGACCAGAGCATCGCTCTCGGCAGTCTTCGAGGGGGTCGAGGCCGCTTTCTCGAAGACGCTCATCATATTCGTTCGGAATTCCTCCCATTCAGCCCGGGAACTATGTTTCGTGGTGCAAGGGATTCTTTTTGGCGAAACAGAGGAAGAGGAAGACGGAGAAGGGGATCTTCGACGTCTCCTCTTCGAGTGCTTCGATCTCGAGGAGTGATGAGACCCACTCCGAGACCTGGAGCGCGAATGGTGACGAGGAGACGAATGTCTCGACTTGGTTGACGAAGAAGAAGCTTTAAAAGTCTTACCTTTCTCCAGCTTCCCCCTACGCTCCTTCAGGGCCTTAGCTGTCATGGACATACAGTCCTCGCATTCCGAACAATGGTGTTCAGCTCCCAAGCACCACAGACAAATTCTGTGAGGATCGGTCAACGACATCTTTTTCCCACAATCTCGACATTTTTTGAAGCCGGATCGAGGAGTTGTCGGTTCCGACTAGGAAGCCATCGAGTACGGATCGAATAACTCGAGGTAAATAGGATTAATCTGACTAAGAACTGAGCAACGGTATTCCGAGGCACCGAGTAAGCGCGGAAAAACGGAACTGAACAACGGACGCTGCGCGCGGCCTTTATAGGCAGGATGACGTCGAACGTCGATACGGCGGCTGTCGAGGGACATCGACTCGAAGGACGTCGACGCGCAGCGCCCTCTAGAGAAAATTTTTTCCGAGGCCAGCAGAGCTGGAAGGAGATATCTAAGATGAGGAATACGTCGGAGGACACAATCCCTTCGAAATGGAGTTACAGGTAAGAAACTATTCCCTTCTCCAGCATTGGATCTTTCATGGATTCACATGCTTAGAATAGATTGTATAGCAGTAACACTTGAGACGGCGGTGAGAATGTAATGTAATATACCCTCACCATACTACACAATGCATATGTACAGTAGGAATAAGTTAACTCATATAACCTTACCCACATAAAGTATACTGTCATCAAAAAGGTAGAAACAGATTCTCCACAGCGTGGAGCTTACCTTACTGAAACAGATGGCGCAGGACAGCTCTTCCCATCTGCACCTCGTCCACATGCTGCCTGGCAAGGCAGTAGTGGCGGGTAAACGTGTGGGGCACTGACCATGCCGCAGCCTGGCATATGTCCGTCAGCGGAATTCCTGCCCATAAAGCTGCTGAGGAGGACATTGATCTTGTAGAATGGGCTCTAGGATGTCCTTGCAGTGGCCTTCCGGCCTTGGAGTGACAAAACGCAATCGTCGATGAGACCCATCGAGCCAATCCCTGTTTAGAGATTGCTTTTCCTCTCGTCGACGGACCATATGCGATGAACAGTTGTCGAGTAGACCTGAGTTCCTGTGTACGATGTAGGTAAAATTTCAGAGCCCTCTTAACGTCCAGGGTATGAAGAGCTTTTTCTGCTGTCGATGATGGTGTCGCGAAGAAAGTAGGGAGAACAATGGACTAGTGTTTGTGATACACTGTCGGAACTTTTGGGACGAACGTAGGATTAGTTGCCAGGACCACTTTGTCCTTAAGGAATCTTAGGTATGGCGGGTCTACGACCAGCGCTTGCAGTTCCGAGATTCTCCTAGCTGATGTGATAGCAATCAAGAATGCCAACTTCCACGATATGAATTTTATGTCGGACGTGGCCATAGGCTCAAAAGGCGGTTTCATTAAGCCTGCCAACACTGTGTTGAGACTCCAAGTTGGGGGGAAACGTTTTACCGGGGGAAAAGTTCGAAATAAACCCCTCATGAAGTGTTTCACAAGTCTGTCGCTAAATAGAGGAGATGACTGCCTCTTCCTCGTGAACCTTGAGATGGCCGCCAGGTACACCTTTATCGATGTGAAGGATAACCCCCTCTCCGCCAAGAGGAGCAGGTAAGGTAGAACTTGTTCCGGCGTCACCAACAACAGTTGTAGGCCTTGTTGTCCTCGACACCATTCACAGAACCTCCGCCACTTATAGGAGTAAGATTTATTTGTAGAAGGGGCTCGGGCCGCCTGCAGAATTTTTTGGCAATCCTCCGCAACGTTTAAAGCACCGAACTCCGAAAAGTCAGGAGCCAGGCTGTAAGGTTGAGACTGTCCGGGTCGTGATACCACACCGTGCCTTTGTCCCGGGATAGTAGGTTCGGGACTCTCGGAAACGCTATGGGATGTTCCAGCGACAGGTGAAGCAGGTCGGAGAACCACGGTTGCCTCGGCCAGTGTGGTGCCACTAGGATTACCCGGCAATTGTATCTGCGTATCCACTGAATTGTCCTCCGTATGAGGGGTAACGGGGAAAAGCATAAAGGAACATGTCCGTCCATGGGAAGGAGAATGCCTCCCCCATGGAACCCTCTTGAGGCCATCTGCTTGCGAATTGCTCGCATTTCTTGTTGTCTTTGGTCACGAAGGCGTCCAGAGGGGGGTGACCCCATTTTTGGAACACTTTCATCAGGTGAACTGTGTCCATTTCCCACTCGTGTATTTGGGCCATGCTTCTGCTGAGGGAGTCTGCTTGGGAGTTCCTCACTCCTGGAAGGTGATGAGCAACGATGGAAATTTCGTGCTTTAATGCCCAATGCCATGTTTTCTGGGCTTCTATGGAAAGAGTTCTTGATCACGTCCCTCCTTGTTTCCTCAGATAAAACATTGCCGTTGTATTGTCGGTCAGTATTCGTACTCGCGAGCCCTTGATGTGTGGTAGGAATGCCTTCAAGGCCCATCGTACTGCTCTGAGTTCTAACACGTTTATGTGTAGGAGTGACTCCGTTGGAGACCAGCAACCCTGCGTTTGGAGAGCACCCATGTGAGCTCCCCATCCGGTTAGGGACGCATCCGTGACTATGGTTCGCTGAAACTCTGGCTCCTGTAGGGGTATGCCGTTGTTCAGATTGTGGAAACTCTGCCACCACTGAAGGGTCCGAAGCAGCTTGTCGTCGTCGATGGTTATCTTGTCTGACCACGATCCTTGAGCCTGCGTCCATCGGTCCGTGAGGAATTCCTGGACTGGCCTCATGAATAGGCGACAGTTTTCCACCAGATGGATGCAGGATGCCATGGCCCCTAGGACCAGTACGTATTTTCTCACTGAGATCTTGGCGTTTCGCCGTAGTCGGCATGCTTGTTGATTGAGTCTTGAGGTTCTGTTGAGAGAAGGTTTCACTAGCCTTAACTGGGTCTCGAACTGTGCCCCCAGGAATACCAGCGATCTCGATGGCTGCAGAGAGGATTTTTCGAAGTTTATGGCGAATCCCAGCTGTTGTAGAAGCTGCATGGTGGCTTGTAAACTTATGTTGGTCGACGCTGGGGAGGATCCCCTTACCAGCCAGTCGTCGAGGTATGGGTATACGTGGTGGCCTTGCTTCCTTAGCCAGGCCGCTACTGGAGCCAGGCATTTCGTGAACGTTCTGGGGGAGGTCTTGAGCCCAAAAGGAAGAACCGTGAATTGGTAGCGAGTCCGCCCCATTACAAATCTTAGGAATTTCCTGTGTTTCCGACACATTGGAATATGGAAATACTCGTCCTGTAAATCCAGGGACGCTAGAAAATCCCCCTCTTGAACTGCGCGGATCACTTCCTGCAGAGTGAGCATCTTGAATTTTAGGCTCTTCAAAGATTTGTTGAGATCGCGTAAGTCTAAAATGGGACGCCATTTGCCGTTCGGCTTTTTTACGACGAAATATCTTGAGTAGACTCATTGACCTCTCTGTGATGTTGGAACTAATTCTATCACGCCCTTTGCTAACATGAGTGTTACCTCTTGTTGCAGTATCTTCAGATGGGAATGAGCGGTGAACGCAGGTGGAATTTGCGGAGGGCTGTGTTTGAATTGTAGAGAGTGTCCGTTTCTTATAGTATCCAGCACCCATTGATCCGTCGTTATTCGTTCCCATTCGTCGACATATGCTGAAACTCTTCCCCCCAGAACGGTGTGTTGTATGTCACTGCTGATCTTTATTTTGCTTGTCTCTCGACGACGACGAATATGATGGTATTTTTCTGGAAGTCTGGAAGTTCCGGCGACGGTTTGCCGTTTGGGAGGCACGTCTGTATCCCTGGGAGGGGTAAGCTGATCTGCCAAAGGATCTGTCTCCAGATGCAGAGAATCTTGAATTACCTGAAGCCCCTCTAAAGGGACGAAAAGACTTGTAGTTTCTGCCACTCTGGAGGGCACCCAATGAACGTGCCGTGTCCGAGTCCTCTTTCATTCCCTTTAGGGCTTCGTCCACCTTCTCACCGAAAAGAAGGTCTCCCTCAAAGGGCATATCTAAAACTTTGTATTGTACTTCTGGCCTGAAGTAGGTACACTTAAGCCATGACTGTCGACGTAATACGACCCCATTATTGACTTGCTTGAAGCCTGACTCAGCGAGGTCCACCGCAATGTTTATTGCGTGATTTGAGGCTTCCTCACCTTCTCGGACGAGTAACATTGCTGCCTTCCTATGCTCCTCCGGAAGATGATCAAGCAACGGAGCTAGCCTGTGCCACATCTCCCTTTCGTATCTGGCAACAATTGCCAGAGAGTTTGCGGCCTTTACTGTGGTCGCCCCCACGGATAGCACTTTTTTGCCAAAGGCATCTTGGCGTCTCGCTTCGTTCTCCGGAGGAGTCGTGCACTTGTGCTGGGCCTTCGCCTTCCTCGCTGCTGCCGCCGACACCACCGAGTCTGGCGTTGGTTGGGAGGATAAACACTTGGGGGTAGACTCTGGAGCCTTAAACTTTTTTTCCAGGCGTCCTTTCACTGCTGGCTCTGAAAACGGGTGACGCATTGTCTGCAACCCCTCCTTCCATACATGATCTAGTATTGGTATCGAGAACACAGACCTCCTTCTCTTACCCATGTGGTCGAACAAAAAACAGTCCTTTTTCTGTTCTTCCTGGGACAAACCAAATTCTTTGCATGCCTTCTCCATCATAGAATGGAATGACGCAATGTCGTCCGGAGGGGACGGGTGAGCTGGGCTTCTAGGGGTTTCCAACTCCACCTCTGACTCCCAGGTCGGATCCCTGGAGGGGGATGATGAGATATCCGACATGGCTCCCCTGTCAGACTCCGAGTCTGGCAGCTCACCTTCCTCTTGTGCCAGTGCTGAGATTGGCGTGCGTAGGTGCGTCGGTTGACGGGACGGGCCCGGCTCGTCGACGGGTGACTGCGGCAGGTTTGCCTGAGGTAGTCTCTGGTCCAACGACTGTAACAACGATTGAAGCGTGGACAGAATTTCCAATGACAAAACAGATTGAGGATTGAGAAGAGGGGCAGATACCGGTATAACGGATCCCCTCGTCGACGACTTTTCAGCCACTCGTAGCCCTAGGTCTGCTGGGCCAGCTATTCTCTCATTCTCGTCCTCCGAGGACAGCAACACAGCCTGTTCTTGTAGGAAAGTATCCGGGGGGGTCGGATCAAAAACTTCAGGCCTCCAGGCCTCCTGTAGAACCCCCGTCGACGAGGCCATCGTCGACGTCGTCGTCGGTGGGGCGGTGGATGCCACCTGCGTAAGTGGCAGGGTGGAGGCCGATGACTGGGCCGCCGTCGACGACGGTGACTTAGCCGGTGGTTTTGGCGGTCCCGCCTTTTCCACACTTGGCTTGCTTTTACTCGACTCTCGACTCGTGGTCGATCTATGATGATCGCCAGAGGAGGATTTCCTTTCCTTTGATGAAGATGATTTCTTTGACGAGGAGTCTCTAGTTGAGTGGCTTCCAGACGACTCTTTTTCCGTTGGTCGAGATTTCTTCGCCGGTGGTTCCGACGAGGTAGCACGGCGTGATGTTTTCGCCGATTGTGTGGAGCCTACCTCTGAAGGGGGGTATGCCCCCGCTCCCTCATTCAGCCATGCCACCAGTCGTCGACTGCGGTCCTTGAGGGTTTTTTGAGAAAACCCTTTGCATATGTCGCAGTTATCCGCCGAATGATGAGGGTGGAGGCAATATATACAATCCATATGTCCGTCCCCCTCATAAACATTTTTCAAGCCGCACGTCGCGCATGGGCGGAACAGCGCTTTTCCTGACACGGAGGACATTTTCTGTACTCAAATTCCAGTAACGCAACCTTGTACAAAATAGTAAGACAACGCGAGGAGATCCCACTACTTTGGAGACGGTTGAAATCTGAAGGGGAACCGCGGGGGCGGGCCTCTTATACTGGGACGGCCTACGGAGCATGCGTAGGCGGGTCCTAAAAGGACGTAGATAGGACACAAAAGTGTCGAAAGTTTTCCTATAGGAAAAGGCTATATATGTGTACCGAGGGGTCCCAGTCTGACGACGGGGAATATTCTAAGCATGTGAATCCATGAAAGATCCAATGCTGGAGAAGGTGTAAACCACGGAAACTCCTTGATAGAGCGGCAGGTTGGGAGGGGCGATGAGGAAAACGTGGGAAGAACATCCAGTCAAATGGACATTAGCAGGATTAAGTAATTCTTTCTTCGAATGGATTGTATCCTCCCTCCTATTCCTCATCTTTTATATTCTGCCATATCAGTCACAGGAGGTGGGAAAGAAGAGTTTTATTTTGATTTAATTTTGGTTTATGCTGTGTAACACAGCCTTTCCAAATCTGGGTTCCCGTCCCGAAAGGGAATATAAACAGTAATATTTTGCAAATGTATGCACAGAAGACCAGGTGGCAGCATTGCAGATGTCTTGTAACAGTACCCCTCTCTGGAGGGCTGAAGAAGTGGCTACACCTCTGGTCGAGTGGGCCCTTGGACCTTTGGGAACCTTTTTTTTCCGGCCAGGTTGTAACATTCCGATATACATAGTATGATCCACTGAGACAGAGTTTGTTTAGTAAAAGCTTGTCCCATTCTGTGGCCCGCATAGGCAAAAAAATAGTTGGTCGTCTACTCAAGGGTCTTCTAGGATGAGGTCTGCGTCATTTCTCCTCCTCTGCAGATGGATAAGGAGGAGGGTAGAAAGCTGGTAAGACAATCTTTTGTGTCAAATAAAATTCTGACACTATTTTTGGCAGAAAAGCGGGAAAAACCCTCAAGCCTACCTTGTCCTTATGAAAGACCGTGAATGGTGGTTTAGAAGGCAAGGCCTGAAGCTCGCTCACTCTGTGAGCATAATTAAATAAAGACAACATCCTAAGTGGACAAGAATGTAATGTAATGGAGAACCCACCAGGAAGCCTAAAACTAGGTTGAGATCCCAGACCGGAAAAATAAAAGGAACTGGTGGGAAGATGTTGGTCAACGCTTTCAGAAATTGGATGACTATAGGAACATTGAAGTAGGAACCTTGTTTCCGGAGAGCGCTTGAAAATGGACAGCGTAGCCAGATAGCCTTTGGCTGTAGCAACCTGTAGCCCCTGATGGGTTAAATGTAGTAGAAAAGACAACACTGATGGTGTGTCACAAGTAAATGGATCAATTCCTTTATCTCTACCCCAGCTGCAAAATTTGTTCCAACGGTAGCGGGATAAAGATTTTGTTGCTGGCCTTCTGGCCAAAAGCAACACCTCCATGACATCTTCCGGAAGGTCCCAATCTTTGTACCTCAACCTCTCAGAAACCATGCATGGATTTTGAGCGTCCTGATCTCTGGATGAAAAATGAGACCCCCCTTGTTGAGAGAGATGGTCCTCTTTTTGTAGAAGAGGAATTAGAGGGCAGATGGACATTTCCAAGATACCACGTCCTCCTGGTCCAGTCCGGGGCAATCAGAATCATGGATTTCTGAAATTTTCATAGCCTCCTGAGAAATGAGGAATGATGGGGATTAGTGGAAATGCGTACAGAAGTGTAAATTCCCAGTCCACTACAAACACGTCCCCTAGAGCTCCTCTCAGGGGAAATTCCCTGGAGCAAAACTATTCGCACATGTGGGGTTCCCCAAAGGGTGAAGATCTCTTGAAGTACTTCCTGAGCTAACTTCCACTTGTGGGAGACTGTGCTCTGCCTGCTAGAAGCATTTGCCACTATGTGTTTTCTTCTCCGGCCAGATGTACTGCTGACAGATTCCTTCTTGCAGTGCCCAAGCCCAGAGCTGCATTGCCTCTCCGCACAGAGGCAGTGACCCCAGAACGCCCTCTCTTTTTGATGTAATGCATGGCCACTGTGTTGTCTGTCATTATCAGGACACTCTTTCCTCGTACAGAGCACAGGAAGGCCATCAGCGCTAGTCTAATTGCCATCAGCTCCAAAAGGTTGATATGCAGTTTGGACTCCGACGTAGACCAGTGTCCGCTGATTTTTAAACCGTTGGTGTGATCTCCCAAACCTGATAGGGAGGCGTCTGTCACCACCGTAATCTCCACCCATGCTTGCCAAAAGGGTTCACCCTTCAACACATTCTCCTTAATGCACCGTCACAAGAGATCCTGCGTGACCCTGTTCGGGATACATACCAGATCCGTCCTCCTGCCAGAGAATTCTGACCACTGAGTCCTGAGGGCCCACTGAAGAGACCTCATTCTCAGACGGGCCTCGGGCACCAGAATAATACAAGATGCCATGAGACAGAGCAACCTCAGATAATTGAAGGCCGGAATATTTGAGGCACTGATGAATTGGCAAATGAAAATAAGCATCCTGAAGATCCAATGACACCATCCAGTCCTGGAGCTGAAGGGCCTGGAGGATTTGCGAGAGAGTAACCAAATATGTCCTTCCTTGTCCTTCTCAAGTCTATGATGCGTCGCAACCCCCTGTTCTTTTTTGAGATCAGAAAATAAGGAGAGTACCAGCCATGATTTCTTTCCACTTCAGGTACCTGTTCGACTGCACCCTTCTCCAACAGTTTCTGAATTTCCTGAAGAAGGAGCAGATCTGGTAATTTCAAGGCCTGGTTTCGAGGGGGACAGTCTGGTGGTCTCTTTAGAAAAGGGATGCAGTAACAATGGGCGACAGTTTGTAGTGCCCAAGCATCTGTTGTAATACTTTGCCATTCTTTCAGATTCTGGGATAATCTGCCTCCCACCACTGTCGAATGTTTCAGGTTTTCAACGTGGTTTTGTGGCACCGGTTGGTGCAGAAGGTAAGGAAACGGATACTGCTGCATCTCCTCTGCCAGTTCGTCCTCGACCACCTCGAGCTTGCCTTCTCTGTCCCCTCTGATAAAATGGACCTCTTCCTCTGCTAACTGAGGAATAGCAACGAAATGAACGATTTCTCCATCCCTGAGCAGAAGATGGAGCTGTTCAACCTTGTTGGGGCTGCCTAATGGCCTGACTCAATGATTTCACTGCTGCCTTAGACGACTGCAACTTTTCAAGACTTTGTCTGCTTTAGATGCAAACAAGTAGGACCCTTCAAACAGCATATCCAATAATCTGGATTGCAAGTCAGAAGTAAACACTGATTTACAAAGCCAGGCAAATCATCTAAGCACTGTACCAGCAGCCATAAAACAGCTAATACAATCTGCAGTGTCTAGCCCTGACTGCAATGATTGGCACATAGCATCTTTACCGTCCTGAATAATGGTCATAAAACCATAACTTTCTTCACCCTCTGGGATGTGTTCAGATGCCATGGCTATCACCTCCCACAAAGTGTAGGTGAACTTCGCTATAGCACAAGTTGCATTTGTTGCTTTCAGTGCCATACTCTCTGCTGAGAAAACTTTCTTTGCCATGGCATCGAGCCTTTTATTCTCTCTGTCTGCAGGGACTGTGGGAGAAGCTGCTCCCTTAGATGCAGAAGTAGCTGCTTGCACAACAAGGCTTTGTGGACTTGGATGTTTCGAAAGAAACTCTGGATACACTGATGAGGGTGTGTATTTTTTAGTGAAATTCTAGTGAACCAGAGGGATGGTACCTGGATTTTTCCAGTTCTCTAGAACTCTTTTCACTGCCATATGGAAGGGAAGGACTGGGTCCTTAGGAGGTGCACTGTCCAAAATATATTTAAAGTCATCCTGTTCATATTCAACAGATGATCTACCCCATCCAAGCTATTCAATAACCTTTGCCATTACTGACCTATAAAATGCATCAGCATGACCTGAACCTTCAGGCGTGCCAAAATCAATCTCTGGAGAGATGTCTAGACCACTGGCATCCTGCAGAGTGTTCACAAGGTCTCTCATTTTAGATTCCTGGGATATCAGCTCCTCTGGGACACCAGGAGTGCTGTATTTCCTACAAAAAACTATAAATAGGGCTTTCTTCCTCCACCTCATGCTCATAAATAGCAGCCATGGACTTAAAAACCTCTCTTTTTCACAGAGGTTTAAAAACCTTTGACAGACTTGCAAATGGCCTCGAGGGCTTCGACCCTGCTCAGCGTCGATAGATTTGACTTTGACACCAACGAATGGGTCGGAGAAGGAGGATCCTGTCGAGGCCAAGAGAGGCGCACAAGATGCCTTCGAGGTCTTCGAATCCTTCAACCTACTGTTCGGGCCCTAATTCCAAAAACAGCACATAATACCTTAAACTCACAATTCCATATCTCCACCAAAGATAACTAGACAGGAGAAGAAAACAGCCATCATCGTAAAATGGTATACAGTAAAACATGAACAAAAGACCCTTATAAAAACACTGACAACACCCATTGTAGTCAGCACCTATCAAACTATAGGCCTCATTACGACTTTGGCTGCCTCCAAAATCGTGCCCGGATCCGGGTTCCCTGAATGGGAAAATACCGGGCCATTCCGACTTTGGAGGGTCCGGTATTTCCTCCTTCAGGGAACCCGGACCCAGTCCTTCCCCATTCCCATTCGAGCCCCCATAGGGCTCGATGGGAATGGGGAGGGAGCTAACAACGGGCCTGTTAATAACGGACCCGTTGTTAGCTCCTTGGTCCCCTCGCGGGACCCGCTCTGGACGTCTGGTAAAACCGGACATCCAGAGCGGGTCCCGCGAGGGAACCTCGTAATAGGACGGAATGGGATTAACGGCGCCGGCACCATTACCAGCGCCGTTAATCCCATTCCGCCCATCTTGTAATGAGGCCCTATGTCTTTTTTAAATCAAAACATAAGGTTTAAATAATGTGATCCCAGAACATATTTGTGAAGTGCTTAAAAATCAGATTCCGTGCTAAAGGAATACGGATTTCATCAAATGGATGTATAATCTTAACGTACGACCAAAGCGTAGCAACCACAATGTTACTTATTGTAGAAGTGTAATTTAAATATAAATTTAGGTAATCCTGTAGATGCTTAAATTGTGAAAGCATTGATATAAGTACTATCTAAGCACCCCACAAGAAAAATACATTTTGCAAACCATCATTCTAATTGCACATTTATCAAATTATATTTTTTTTTATGTAAAAATATTCTGTCAAGTAGTCAAACACAAACTAATTACATCAAATACTTACTCCATTTACAAATACTCCGGCTGTACTACAAGTGATGTATAAAACATCAGTGTCGTGTGGCTTGACAATCAAATAACAAATTTCACCATGAACTTGTCTCCAAGGTGGAGCACGGCATCCATTTGAAAATTCATATTCTGTAACAAACAAAATTATTTATTGTATTATTTTTTTCAACTGTTTCAACAAGTTTTAAAGAATTGTTTCAATTGTTACCGTTGCTTTTAACGACTAAGCAGGATAAAGTAAACCAATAAAAGCAAGCATCCAGATGACTTGGTCATATTACGCCATGCTTAGTTTTGCAGTGCATTCATATTTGGCGCATTTTGAATACATGACCATGGTACGCAATCAAATCTACAATATGCCCAATGCCCTAACTACATTGTGCTCCATTTTGTTTTCACGTTTATTATTATGCAAGGGAAACAAGTCGTTATTAATTGATATTTTTAAGCACATTTCGCACGCATGAAAGTGTCAGGGATTTATAGTTCTGCATTTTATGAAAGAAATCACGTGTTGATATCCCAAACACAAGACCTGTCCGATATAGCACCCACAACTGCATTTTGTTAATCAGTGAAAGGGAGTATTTATTGATCCTCGCTGAAAGTTCCATCTGGTTAGGCTAAAAGGAGGCGGAGATAGAAAAGACGAGAACGTGTAAGAGACTGCATTGGCCAGTGTACTTGTATTCATGCTACACTTGCGAGAACCTGGCCTCTATGACGTTGAGCGAAAATGTTTTTGTGCGGCCACTATATTTTGGGTATAGGTTTATAGGTAAAATGCGTGTTAACACACATCCTCAGAATCCACATAGTTAAAACAGTACATTAAACAGTAATATGCTCAGGCTACCGAAATATTCTTGTTTTCACTCTACCTAGAAGGTGGTATGTCAGCATTGTAATGTAGCAAAGCAAGGACCAGTCCCCGTTGGAGGTGGGCGCAGTGGAAATGTCTTTACATGCTACCTGCCTCATCTGACTGAACGCTGTCGCCATGATCCGAGTTCGACCTTGTGGTGCTGAATTCAGAGATACTGAAAGCCTACGGCCTCCACCACACACCAAAGCTATTGCTCCTAGCAAAGGAGCTTGCACACTAAGCCAGAATCTCCAAGTGGGAAAAGAAGAAGAATGGAAGCAAAGTGGGGGAAAAGGCGATTAAAGCTCCAGCTAACAAGATCTAGATTCCAGGTGTACAAAAGCTGTGGCACATTTAGCTGCATTTACAACCGCCTTTTTCAGGTGCAACACAAATATCTGCTCTTGGCACTGCCTCTTTGTCCAGTGGCCGAGGGGAAGCAGAGGGGAAGCCAGCGGTAGCAGCTGATGCCCCTGGCAAACCTCAATGCCATCCCTGCGTATTTAGCTGTTTTTGTTCACTTCGTTTTTTTGAGCAGACTCCAAATGGGGAGGTGGGGCCTAAACCCACACTCGCCCCTTCAAAGGTGGTTTGCAATGTTGCTCTTAGAGATAATGAACGCAGAAGAACAAACTGAACATGCAGTAGGGTAACATAGATTTCCGGAGGAAACCAACACACGTCAAAAGCTGATAGTATGCAGTAAGTTAAACCTTCCTTCTTTTCAAATGCTGTGAATGCTAAAAGGACGCTGCAGAGCTAAGGGTGAACCAAGATGCCGTTAGTTCACGCTAGGGCTCCGTTTATGGAATCCCTTGAACCATTTGGGCTTTCGTTCTTGCTGCAGCTCTCTGTGGAATCATTGTTGTGCGTTGGGCCAATGTGAAGTGAATGATATTGTGTTCACGCGTTTTTACTTCAAGGTGTCTGCTTGGGTTTTTATTCTGAGGAAGACCTGTGTTCAAGCTGATTTGAAGTGTTTGAAATGTCGAGAATTTTTAAATAGAAAGCCATTTAAGGCTGGAGAAATATTGTCGTACATTTTGAGACCCATATAACCGTCTTGCTGCTCTATTTTGCACTAGTTGCATCTGTTTCAGAAGGTATTCAGGCTGTCCCAGGTAACGGGAGTTACAGTAGTCTAGCGTATTCAGTATTGCAGCCTAGACTGAAGCTCTAATTCTAAGCTGCATGAAAACATAGGAAAGTATTCTTTCATGAAGGAAGAACACTTTCCTTAAAAGCCCCATATTCTATTAAAGTGTTAATGTAGGTGCCTGGCATCAGAGCCACCACTTTTGCATGTGCCTGATTTTCTGCTTGACAACAGTTTTAGCAACCATGAGGATTGTGGGGTAGGCACAGCGAGGGGATTCTCCTTTCAAAAGCACTGGTTTTGAATGTAAAACAAAACAGAGATACAACATCCTCAATACACCATTTTCCCCTGTCTAAAAATAGCATTTCCCAGGCTGCAGCACCACTTTTGTACATTTCTGAAAGCTTAAGGACACGTATGCAAGTTAGAAAAGTGGCAGTCTTTAAAGAAAGGCTTGTGCTGCCACTGATACTCATTTCTCCCAAAAGAGATTTTAGCAGCTTTTACTGCAGGAAAGCATAACATCTACCCTCCAATACTTCCACCCACCTCAGAATGGTGGTGCTGGAAACTGCAGGGCAGAGTTAATTAATAAGCCCTTAGCTGGGGGGCATTACGAAGGCCCCAGGGGATTACGGATGTGGTAATGCCCCCCCCCCCCCAATCAAGGAGCTTATTGCTATTAGTACCCGGCCCATTGGACCGGGGTACTAAAAGCAACTTTCTTCAGTTGCGAGACGCACCATCGTTTTGCAAATTATTATTATTTTTTTTAATTGCCGCCATGGATGGGGAAACGAAGTCCGTTCTCCCTTTCCATGGCGGCCATTGAAAAGGTACAAAATAAAGTAAACAAATAAGATAGCCGCCGTGGAACGGGAGATGGGACTGCGTGTAGTCCGTTCTCCCTTTCCACATGGTGGCGTGTCACAGATCGGGAGCGAACGCGCCGGGGAGAGAAGTGACTCTGGCACGTCTGCTCCTGAAAAGGAACACAAAGGAGAAGGTAAGTGGGGCAGGAGGGGGAGGGAAATCTGTGGAAAAAGGGGGGGGAGACAGGAGGGCAGGGCACTTAACTTGTTCCCCAGCAGGGAAGATGGTGGCCTCCAGCCGCGAGGAGGCTCAGAGCGGCAGGATTGCCATCTGGTAATGTCCCCGTTCCGAGCCTGCCCATTGGCTGAGAGGCCGCCACACCCCCTTGCCAGATATTACTCTTTAATAATGTACTTAATACCAGAGGCCAGTCTCTAAGCATGGGACAGGGATTCATACCTGTGTTGCGTTGCTTTGTCTTGCTTCAAGGACAAACGCGTAGCCCCTGAGCTATCCTTTCGAGAACGTCATCTTGCCACACTACTTTTAGCACAAGCTCAGAATCGGGCCCTAACTCTGCTTTAAGGTTTAATCTGATGTAGTTTAAGGGGTGCTCTTTTGGTTCAGGTGTTCTGTAGCAATGTCAAGTTCAAGTCAAAAAGTGAGATAGAGTTTTTTGGCTGTGCTTAAGGGAATCAGCTGGTTTCCTAATGATTTAAATCGTATGTCCATGTGGGGATTGCATTGTACCTCTACAAAGTTTTTCTACGCAACGCTGATTTAGCTTCTTTCTTATAACTCTTCCAGCCCAATCTATGCTTAAAGTCAACTTTACTCAGATCAATGTTTGCAAAACACGTTTTTTTGTTCTATTTTTGCAAAGTGATACGAGTCCACTGTTCTTGCATTGTTAGCATCAACTAGAGTACGAATTAAGATGTATGTGATCAAACCTATGCTACTTCACTAACTGCTCAGTGACTTGGTAAGGTAGTGAAATTCAAGGTTTACAAGTTTTATTAAGTACTAACTGTACCCAGCATATCATACGTTTGATCACTCTGTCTCTCTCCCTCCCCCTCTCCCTCTCGGTTTCTGCACACGGCCAGAGATAAAAGTGTGATGTGATTTTGGAAAAGAATACAAATAAAATTAACTGCATTAACTTTGTTAAGTGTCCCTTTAAAAGTGTACAATGTTCAAACTGAACAATCACTTCCAGTATATATCACTGTCATAATAAGAATGTTGCGTTGGTCATTTTGAGCTGTTGTGATGCAGGTACAACGCCTCAAACTTACAGGGATTTACAAGCTGCGGAAATTCTATAAGCATGAAGATTTGGTCATTTTTAGTGTCAGTTTTTCTGTCACTTGCCACAGCATTTCAGGCCATTTTCGAATTGCATTTAGTTTTGCTGCGTTCTAGAATGCTTTAGGCTACCAAATACGTGGTGAAATCAGGGGCAGTGAAAGATATTGTTACTGGTTTCTATTAGCACAAGGCAGGGGTCAAGTCCTAAAAATTAAAGTGGGGGCACTCATCAACAAACGAATGGGATGTGACGTAGCCAGAAATTATCATAACAAGGTAAAATATGCACATTTCATTAAATTGGTTTTGTGCAACCACGGAAATTGCACAGGAGGAATGGCATTTGCCTTTCATAAAATCAACACACACACACAAAACCAAGAGAGGATATTTTCTTCTAATAGTGTTTTTGAAAACGTTAAAAGGTGTGCATGTTTTAAACTCCAAAAACCAATACAAATGTTTTCCATGGGACTTGCAGTACCGAAATGGGGCATTTCACCTTTAGTTGTTTGCTATTCTTCATCAGGTTACATAGTGCAGTGGTAAAGTGTCCGGCCTACAAACCCGACTAATGCGGTTTGATCCCCAAGTTTGGCTTAAATTCAAAGAGCACATTCAATGTTTCTCATTTTAGCTGGGAGGACTGAATCCACCCTCTGAGTAAAGTGGGGGGACTCCGTCCCCCCGCGTGTACCCTCGACTTGAGCCCTGGCACGAGGGCCTATTCCCACATTAGCTAGAGTCCTGCCATTTGGAACCAGGTTCCTTCAGAGTTGTAGATTTCTGCCATTTAGAGCACTGGGCCTCAGTTCTGAGCCTCTGTCGTTCCATTTGATTAAACTTTATTCCTGCTTCTACCAGCAAGTGATCAGCATGTCAAGTCCTTGGAGGAATGGTGAGGTGTAGCACACATATTAGTTATTGGTGCAGGGCCCAACTGTTCTCAGGAGCTTTTAGTGAAATATAGCATTACGGTTTGTGTTCTTGACGATAGATAAGTACAATAGCCGCGAAGGACATATTTTGGTGTGAACAAAGCCTTGAGTGGAGACATTGCCAAAGCGTCAAACTAGATTGTGGTTATACTGTCCTCTCGGGAATGTTGGGACAACTGGGTCTGCAATAGAATGGCTTGGTAGCACTAATAAATATGAGAAATTAATTTCCAAAGAGCGCAGTCATTTTATTTTTAAGTCACTTGGTTCCCAAGAGACAGCCAGAAGTATGTGTGTCAGGGATAGCAGCAGGTTTCAAAACGGGACTTGCAAAAAGTGTTACAGAGTAAACTGCCCTAAGGCCTGAGAACTGTCTGGATTGTCAAATTGGTTGAGCTCATGGGAGGGGATATGACTGTGCCCAATTTTCTGAATTCAATGTTCACACTCACTACATGACGGGGTTGTTTTGGTGGGATTGCACATCAGAAGTTACATGAATTTGTTTTGACCAATGAGGGTATGCCTTTTTAGTAAACGTTAACATGTATAACTTTAGCCAATCAGGATGGAATATTTTCTGCTCACTGCACAATTAGGTCATTCGTAGCTCCACTTAGGGTGGCCATGGGTAATGTACTAACCAATGGGGTGTGCTAATGTATATTGTGTTTAGACTTTTAGATAGGTGGGAGCCAATAGGAACGTGGGATTAACATGTACTTGATATTTGTTATCCATTAAAATTTTGTGTTTTTTGTCTTTAAATACTGTAACTGAATGTGGTCGGGTCGAGAACATTTTTAGTTTTCAGCTCTAATGAGTTGACTGACCCTCACGGATGTAATTCTCAAGTATTAAAGCTGTTTTTCTTGCAAATCATGCACTACATTGCTTCCTTGGATTGGCTTTACCAATCATTTATTTGGCCTACCCTACTTTATGGTGACCCTGACGTGATCTCCAGTGTCTCCTAAAGATGCTGAGGGTCCACCGGCCACACGTCCCCAGGCCGCAGAGCCCTGCCTCCCGAGAGCAGTTTCTGTGCACACAAATGGAAAGATGAGCAGACGCCCTCTAACTGTTTGTCTGGTCCCTGGAGTGAGGGCTGCTGTGCTGGACTGCGTAAGCAGTGTGCGGGGGACAAGGCCTGAGGGCAACTCCAGGAACATATAGTAGGCATCTGTGTGTGCTGCCGCCCTGCAACATGGGGTAGGCACCATGTTTATGATCCGGAATTGACTCTTGCATCTGTGTGTGCTGCCGCCCTGTAACATGGGGTAAGTACCATGGTTATGCTCCCGAATTGACTCTTGCATCTGTGTGTGCTGCCGCCCTGCAACATTGGGTAGGCACCATGTATTTAGCCTTTTATTTGACTCTTGCATCTGTGTGTGCTGCCACCCTGCAACATGGGGTAGGCACCATGTACATAGCATTTTATTGGACTCTTGAATCTGTGTGTGCTGCCACCCTGCAACATGGGGTAGGCACCATGTTTATGCTCCTGAATTGTCTCTTGCATCTGTGTGTGCTGCCGCCCTGCAACATGGGGAAGGCACCATGTTCATGCTCCCGAATTTACTCTTGTATCTCTGTGTGCTGTCGCCCTGCAACATGGGGTAGGCACCATGTTTATGATCCTGAAATGACTCTTGCATCTGTGTGTTGCTGCTGCCCTGCAACATAGGGTAGGCACCATGTACTTTGCCTTTTATTGGACTTTTGCATCTGTGTGTGCTGCCGCCTTGTAACATGGGGTCAAGCTCAATGGATGTGATCACCTAGCACCTCTCTTTTGCACTTTGCTTATGATGTATTACCTTGCACGTTCCACATTGTTGTAATGCATCTCTTATGTTTCCTATTCTGTAACTGAATCACTGTAACCATTGTAACCAATCTCTTAAATTCAAGCGCCTATATACCTGTGGGTTTTGTGTGCTATACAAGTAAACAAACAAATAAACAAACAAACAGAACGAGAGTGCACTTTCTGCATAGAAACACAGTGTTGTTGATATCTTTTGTTATTGCTTGTACATTTCTATTGTGATTGAAGGGAAAGCTCCTTGAAGAAAGACAACATTGTGTATTATTGCATGGGTTTTTGACTAGCATTGAGGTGAAGCTCCGCCACTGTGGGGAAAGATGGCATCATATAGAGTAGTAAAAGTGAAGAATTAACGTGGGGAAGCTCCTCTGGTATAAAGACAGCAATGTTTACAAAGTAATGGCCCTATGAAGATAGGACAGGATATCCCTCAGCTCTAAATGTGGAGTTTGAGAAGGCTGGAGTTCCCTCGCCTCAAGGCAAGGAGGCAGAGGAAGGATCTACATCATTGTGTATATAAAATATTAATGTGTTTTTCTTGACAGTGTCAGTAGGCTGGCATGTATATGGAGGTAGTGATTCTTATGCATTATTAGCACATGGTGTATATAAAAGTGTTTTGTGGTTGTTGTTTTTTTGGCCATTGTGTGTAAGAGACAGTGTTTTAGGATTAGGTATCTTTATTGATGTAAGTAATTGGTCTATTTTCGTGAGTCTTTGGACTAAGGCGGTGCAGGTCCGGTGTCTGGAATTTTTGTCTTTTTGAGTGAGGTTGGAGCGTTGGGTCATTAGGGATAATTTGTTGGAGCACATGTGTAAAACACTTCTGCAATATAAAAAGAAAATCCAAGAGTGGGTTCAGGACACTGTGGGCAAATTGTTTAAACCTTGGCACGAGGAAAGCACGCATGGTAAACATGTATACACATTTGTTCTCAACTCATAAAGGGAAAAAGTTGAAAAAAAGGCAGAGTACACTTGAATAATGGAAAATGTTTGAGGAAGAAGAGAACGCACCTGATGACAATACAGAGGCAACCAATCAAGTACGGGTCCTTTTCTTTACAGCCCGCTACAGGATACACCAATCCCCAGTTTTCGCCCCCAACTGAGAAAAAGGGAACATCAGGGAAACCCTGGGAACTGACCCAAGACCCATTCATTATGTAAATAGAAAATAAAGCTTGCAGAGAATTAGAAGTAGCATTACAGAAGGCGGAAGAGAAGCTAGTGAAGGCAGTGCAAGGACAAGGGGAGGGGCAGTACATATCGATAGGCACAGACAAGGATGGGACAGATTGTCTAGAAGATAGTAAAGCTATTAAAGATCTTAGGGGAGACACAAGTGAGGAATCCACCAAATCGGAGGGTGGAGAAAGCCAGAAGGTCCGCAAGATAGGAACAAATGCTATGATAGTGTAGACTATAACTCAGCATACACTCAAGAGCAAGAGGCCGATGAGTGGGATACAGATGAGCAGGATGAAATAACACCATGGGGCCACGGCTCTAGGCGAATTGCCCTAGTTAAGGATAGGAGGCAGGCCTCCCACATTAAAAAACTAGGAACACAGTTCCCCTTGCTACAGAAGGGACCAGGGAAAGCCCAGTATGTGCCCAGGCCCCAAATGGATCAGGAAAACTTAATGTGTACCTTGCCCTCATTCAAATCAGGCACAGGCAAGTGAATTTATGCCCTCAAAAAGCAGACAGCAGGGATCACGTTAGCTGTAAGGGACATTGTAGAGCTTGTTTGCTGCCCTCTTAGGTGAACAGGCAGATGATATGGAGGAAGGCAGGGTGTAAAAGGATAAAACTGAGCAGTAACACACACAATGGCGCACCATTTAACAACTGTACAGCACATGTATGGAAAGCTTTGAGGGACAGTTACCCATACACATCTGACAAACTCTATCATGATCCACACAATGAAGGCAGATGAGGACCCTGCACACTACATTCTGCAAATACAGGAGATGTGCCGGTTAGAGACTGGAGAGGGATTTTGATCACATATTAGTGCACGCCGATTTGAATAAGGTTGTTGGCATCAAAGCAAAGGCCTGGCCCAAAATACAGGCATACATAGAATACTATTATAGAGCCAGGCAACAAAAGGAGAAGGGGAGAGTAGAGCAAACACAGAAGGCAGGAGCAAAACTACTACAGAAAAAGCTAGCTAAATTAAGCATGTGAGTAGCAGTAATTACTAACACCACAGAAGGGCAGCATGGACGGAGCTCCATGCAGAGATGGGCAGAAAAGCCAGGAGATGGCAGAGGAAAGTTGGGGGGTTTCCAGAGAGGAAGGAGCAGTTACCAAAGGGGTGGATTGGGTGGAATGAGACCTAGGTTTGGAGGGCAGCGTTGGTCTTTTAGATTTTAGACGTCTTACGCGAGACTGCAGAAGCAGGCGCTCCATGCCCTACAACCCTAATATTCCAGTGTATCAGCTCTCTTACCACCCACCATCCCAGATGCAGCCCCCAGTTGCCCCAATTGCCCCGGGTCCCATGCAGCAGCAGCCGATAAAATACCCAGCACCAAATCTCCCTCAAACACACATGCAGCAGGCAGATGCACAACTCTGGGATAAATAAACCCTGCCACAGAGCAAGCTTACTCATTACACAGGGACGAGTGTGATAGGGAGCAATCCTTTCCCGCTCCCAATCACTGATGACTGACGTTCACCCACAATAATTTTACAATTGTATTCACTGTGCACTCCTCTTCTTGATAATTCAATTAGTCTTGTCGCCTTTTGAAAACAAAAAATTTCTAAATAAATTTAAGGTGCAGGGGAGATAGCAGTCAACCCTGGCATATGGGTTAGGAAATATATAGAGACAGATTAAGTTCCTAATGGAGGAACTCCCGTCCCCTGCACACTTTCACAAGCTCCAAACTAAAGCCAAACAATCAAGGTTGGATTTTGTTGACACAAATAGTGTTTTATGCATAAAGTTCTTCGAGGTTTTCAATTAAATCAGCAGGCAGTTTTTTACTTCAATGATCACAATGAGTCATAATTCTTTGATTTCTTCATATGTAGTTTAATTTTTAAAAAAGGACCAACGCGTTTCAAGATAACATCTCTTCTTCAGGGGCAAATTTCTCTATCATTATCACATCTACAGAAACATTTCAAAAACATATAATTAATACAATCTTTGCTATCATTTTTACATGAATATTTGTACAAAAGATTATCTATTCAATATTTTAAATGGCATGTGTTCAAAGGATATGACTTCAAATCAACCATATCTGGGATAAGTAACCCTAATTTCAAACAATTCAAGCTCAAAATTCCAAAAAACAGTAATAGATGTATTGAAACCAATGTTAAACCTCTATGTTGAGAAAAATCAAAGAGTGTCACCATCTCTATTGCTAGTCTATTTCAGCCCTATGTAATGAATAGGCCTTACAGTGTGCTGGCCCAATAAGTATCATTTGTTAGGTTTAAATTCCCATAATTCCTGGATGATCATCACCACGGTTATACCAGTAATAAGAAGGTATATGTAAACCCACTCGATTCAATAATTGTGCAAAGTTCATAATTGCTGTTTACTAATTATAGAACTCAAAACTAAAATGACCTATAGTTCAGCATACACTAAAAGTGTGTAATAAAGACAATAATGTGATGTAGAGCAAGTATAGAGAGTTCCTTACCCCTTCATGTTACGTCCGTGATAACTACTGATGAATGGTTTTTCAAATTCCAGAAAGGAAATCTCAGTCCGTGATTATTTCTTGTGAAAGTATAAGGACGGGTTTCTAAAAGGTAAGTGAAGCTATTAAATACTCTAATCTATAACGGACTGTGTTAGAAGTTCCTCCCCAGTTTAGATCGGTTCTCACTTACCTAATTTCGTGGAGTAGAGGAAGGAGTTTCCTCATAGCTGTTTCTCATATCTTTGTGCTAACAAGATAGCCGTCTTTTAACGAGGTGCATCTAAGTGACGTCATCACATGCAAACGTGTCATGACGTCACCAATATAAACAAAGATGCGGCCGCTCACGGAAGTCAAAAAGACTATCCAATTACCTGGTTACAATATTCTGTGATTAATAGTAAAACTTGGAAGTATACTATTTGATGTAAAGGATGTTTGACATAGATAAAAGAGGTCAGTACAAAGGAACGTGAAATCACGTAAAAGATAGCGGGAGTGACGTCATCACCTAATAACGTGTAATGACGTCCTTATGGAAAATGACCTAATGTCTACTCACAGAAGTACGGTAACATTCACTAGCTAATCCCGATAAGATGTATGTAATGATCCTAAATACTTAGGTCATGCTCTAAAAAATGTGGTAGGTTTAAATGCCAATAGTTTAAACTAGGCGTCATACACAACTATGGAAGTGCTCGACTGTAAACAATGGGTGGTGTCAAAATAGACATGCAGGATGAACGATTTGATCTAGTATGGTTAGGTATAAGTACGGAAGGGATTCCTTTGCACGTTAAGATATGTAACATAAAATGACTCACAATAAAGGTGCTGTTTAAATAAATCTCTATCTTCTTAAGAGATAGGATCTAATGCGGTAAAAGGATTCCTAATGCATGTTGACTTGTAAGAATAATGTCTTGCATCTAATGGTCCACAGCTTAAGGTACTATTTACACTTGTTCTATCTGTTAAAAAAAATGCCGCCTTTAGTGTGTAAACTAAGATCCAGATTTCCAATTGCAGTGTGTCTAGTTATAACTGGTATTCCCAGACATACTACAAAATGGTGCAGTGGAGGTCTTTATTCAGTTCATCCTATACAATAATTACTTCAGATTTAACAGTATATTCTACCTACAAATATCAGGTACCTCCATGGGCTCTCCAGTAGCACCATCTTATGCAAACATCTTCATGTTTTACTTTGAACACAAATTTGTATTGGAAAAAGAACCTTGGAAAAGTAAGATCATATTTTGGAAAAGGTTCATCGATGACATTTTCGGTATCTGGCTTGGAACAACAGAAGAATTACAGGAATTTTTGTTACTTCTCAACAATTGCCAGGAAGGCATTACATTCACATTGGAAATTGGGAAACTCAGCATCCATTTTTTAGACGTACAAGTTGAAAGGAGGAATACAGAATTCATCACAAATATTTACAGAAAACCAACAGATGTAAATAGTGTCCTACATTTTGGAAGCTTACATCCACTCCATCTAAAGGAGAATTTACCTTTTAGCCAACTACTACGCTTGAAAAAGATCACATCCGATCCTACTCTACTACAGACAGAACAACAGATTATGAAAGAAAGATTCAAGAAAATAGGATTTCCAGAAGAAATCATAGACAAAGCAATACAACGGATGGGTACAATAAACAGAGAAAATCTACTTAAAGACCAAGCAAAGAAAGATACCACAAGACTCATCCATACCCTCCATTACTCAAGTCAAAGCTATCAAGTCAAAAGAGTAATCAACAAAAATTGGGATCTTATAAAATCAAACCCGAATCTAAACAGATTATTTCCAGAACCGCTGATGTTGGCTTATAAGAGGGGTACGAATTTCAGAGATGGTTTTATAAGAGCAGAAAGAGCAAAACAACCATCACAAACCACCTTGAAAAAACAAAAGAAAGGGACCTACGCTTTCCTTAATTGTCAACATTGCTCTAATATGATGAAAGGTGACCATATAAGACATCTCAACAGTGGAAAGAAGATAATGTTGAGAGACTCTGCGACCTGCGAAAGTAAAAATGTGATCTATGCATTGAAATGCCAATGTGGCAAGCATTACGTAGGGAAGACTTCACGTAAAGCCAGAGAATGATGGACAGAACATAAGTCAAATATAAGAACGGGGAACGTAAAATCACCAGTGGCCAGACACTTCAAAGACAATGGACAAAACATTTCACAATTACGATTTGTGATACTTGAAGTAATGCGAGAATCCCCAAGAGGAGGAGACTTAGCCAAAAAGTTGGCACAAAGAGAACTATTTGGATACATAGGTTGGATGCAATGACCCCACTGGGACTTAATGAAAACTTTTACTTGGGAGTTTGCAGCCATTTGCTTTTTGTTCACTGTACCTTTCACAGATGGGAAATATCCATTTGCATATCAGTCTTTGTCCCACCCACATGGGCAGTCCAGCACCGAAATGCTATGACAATTCCCTTCTGAACAAGAGTACCAACAGCAACCCCATAAACGTGTTTCAGCCTTGTTGGGCCTCGTCAGTGAGGTGGAGCTGTGCCTCTCTAAGCACAGTGAGCAGGGAGTCCACGTCTGGTTACCCTCAGGTAACTTAGGGTGACCAACCCCAAGTTCCTAGCTAAAATACAAAAAAGGTAGCAGGCGCCCCTTCTCGAAAATAACACAATATTTCCCATCTGTCAAAGGTACAGTGAGCAAAAAGCAGATGGTTGCAAACTCTCAGAGTGGTTAAAAACCACTGAACAGGTTATCATGCTCTGTTCTTTTGAGAGAGGGGAGCTTGCTACCTTTTTTGTATCTTTCTCATAGCAACCGGTGAGGGTGATGAGGACGTGGGTATTGTCGGCATAATTTGTGTATGTGACACCCAGATCGCTGAGATGGTCAAAGAGAAGCTTAGTAAAAATGTTGCATGGGGGAAATACAAGACCCTTGGGGGACTCCGCATTGGATGGGGAGAGGGTCAGCCGCAGCCGAAGGGGCCAAGACCCTGGTCGTTCTTTCAGAGAGGAAGGATTGAATCCAATTGGTGGCATTCTGCGAGAATGCGGCAGCCGCGGAGAGGTGTTTGGTCAGAATTTGATGGTCGACCAAGTCGAAGGCTGCAGACAAATCCAACAAGAGGAAGATGGTCAATTTGCCCTATCTTTAGCTTTGTCCATTTGGAAGTTTAGGTCCAGGAGGGCTGTTTCTGTCCCATGCCAGGATCTAAAGCCAGATTGTCACAGACCTAAGAGACTGTTATCTTCCAAATGTTGTTGTATTTGGAGGTATGCCACTCTGTCTAGTATTTTCAGGAGAAAGGGGACAGCCGTAATGGGTCTGTAGTTGGTTGGTATATTGGGGGTCTAGGTTAGGTTTTTTAAGTAGTGGCAGGACCCATGCTTCTTTAAGGTTGTTGGGGACAGACACGTTCTTAAATGATGAGTTGATCAAAGTGGTGATGAAGAGAGCTAGGTCTTTAGCCCCGTCCTTGATAACTGCGGCTGGGCACAGGTCGCCTTGACAATTAGAAGGTTTTAGGCCAGCAATTATGTTAACTACCTTGTCCTCTGTGACTGAGGAGAAGTGGACAGTCTGGTCGAAGGGGGTTAGGTGCATTGTGAGAGTGGTCGTTGGGGGCAATATTGGCTCTTTTAGACTATATTGGCTTGCAGGAGAATTATTTTGTTTGATAGAGCTTGATGGATGTTGTTGCACAGGCATTGTCCTTAATACAGTCATTGGTGGGAGGCACTGGCAATTCCAATTCTCTTAAGATCGAGAATAGCTCTTTAGTGCCAGATTTGGCATTGTGAATTCTAGTATTGAAAACTTCTTTTTTGGCATTCGTAACGGCAGCTTTATAGGTGTCGGCTATGGTGGAGAATTTTTCTTTAGTGAAGGGAGAAGGATCTTTTCTCCAGCAAACCTACAATGTTCTCTTGAGATTCCAAGTGATTTTAGTTCTGCCGAGAACCATTTGTTCAAATGAGCAATTGGTTTAGCCTTTCTTAGTTTGAGTGGTGCTATTTGGTTTAGAGCTTGTTCCAGTGTGTCATTGTAGAGGTCAACTAAGGCGGTTGGGTTTGGGTTAGTGGTAGTCTGGGTGTTGGTAATCGGTTGAAGTAGGGGTCTTCAATTCTCTATGGTAATATTACATTTGTTCCTAGACATAATTTGTGGTACAGTAGCTGTAGGTGTGCTCTTGAGAGTATCTTTGGGTATGGTGAAGGTAATACTGGTGTGGTCTGTCCCGGCGCATGGTGTGATGTTAAGCAGGGAAATGTCACAGTTGGTATCAGCCAACCAGTCCAGAGTTCTGCCTTTGGAATGTGTAGGCTTATCGATACGTTGTGTGAAACCTAATTGAGTGATAGTGTCATTAAGCAAGGAGGCGTTAGCATCGTTGGGATCGTGTAGACCTAGATTGAGGTCGGCCATTAGAATAATTTGTTAGCCTGGTTTAGTATTTAGTATCAATAGGTGGGAAATGTCCTCCTCAAAGGAAGTAACAGCACCTGGTGGTCTGTAAATAAGATGAAGTGATATAGTCCATGTGTTGGATAATGGGAGTTTGATTGAGAGAAGTTCAGCTGAAGGTAGACCTGGGTTGGAGAATTCTCTAATGTTCAGGTTGGATTTCGCAATAAGGGCCACACCACCCCCAATCCCGGCGTTTCTATCTGCCTGGATAATAGTGTAATTCTCTGGGATCGAGTGCGGGACCAGCAGCGGGATGTAGCCATGCTTCAGTGACTGCAAGGAAGTCCAGGTGGTTGGTGGAGATCAAGTCAGCAATATCAGGGGCATGTGTTGGTAGTGTTGGCAGTGGTGGCTGGGTCTCCTAAGGAAAGAACTAAAGACATGGAATGGTTGTGGTTGTTACGTGTGTTGGTATGTGCCACTAGAGGAAGGGGAGGTGGCCGGTTGTTGTCCCTAGTGTGCAGGGTGAGAGTCCTATGGGGCTTAGGCTTGAAGCTAAAGCGAGAACCAAGTCTTGCGTTTCTCAAATGAGTGGGGCATGGAATAAGAGGTGTGGGGGGAGTGGTGAATCTGTTAATCCATTCTTCAGGTAGGTGACAGTGGTGGTTCTGGTGATGCTTGGTGCAGTATGGCAGAAGGGAGGTTAGAAGGTGATATGTTATGAAATAGTGGGAGAATGGTGGCCATTGTGAGTGTCACTCTTGTTAAAGTGACCATAGCTAGTGATGAGTCTGGGATGTATTGACCCACCCCGCTGTGCTATGCGGCATCACTCTGATAGTTATGGTGCAAGAAACGGCAACAATGGCGGCAAAACTCATGTGCGTGCCAACAACCTACAAAACCGCGTCCTAAACGCACAAAAAGATGGATGCACAACCTGCCACCCATGGTGCATGTGGGGTGGGATAGAGCACACATTACAGAAAATGTGCCAGTGGGCTCCATAACCAGCAAACAGAGTGCAGAGAAAATGGAACTCCAAAATGTGCCTATAAATGACATTTGCTTTGTTGCAAAAAACTCCAAAATGCCTATAACACAACACTTCTCCACATTTAAAATCTTGCCTGGCGCTAAAATTCATGTAATCTTATGAAGCATTGCGAACATACAAAGTCCTAAATGTGAAGAGCAAAAGATTTCTTCAGAAAAACTGATTGTCTGTGAACTGACAGCCCCTGTCAAAATCTGTGTGCAGTACCCTGGGCTACCTGTGAATGACAGCTGTCAGATGAGCTCCTGATGAAACTTCAAAGTATTTCAACTAAAAGTCTGCCGGATTAGCAAACATAAAAGGATTGTTGCTAAAAGTGAAGACAGATCTCAGTTGTGTTTTTGATCCCACAGATTTAAACCTATGATTTTTGCAGGATTTTTAATTAAGAAAGAATTAGCCTGGCTGAACTGCAACCCTTTGGAAGTGGAAAAACAGGTTTCTTCCAAGTGGAGGGGAAAATCCTCTCAGCAGAAACTCACTGGTAGATGATAATTGTGGGTTAGCCCAGACTTTTGTCTACAGAAAGAGAATGAACAATAGCAGAGCCTTCAGCCCAGGAAACGGAGGTGTGAAAGGGGTTGTAAACTTCTCCTGCAAGGAAGTCCCCAAGGGAGGGGGCTACTCCCGGACTGCAAGGAGAGAGAAATGGGCGGACTATTTGCTGTTAAGCATGAACAATGAACAATTTTTAAAGACTCATAACTTGTGATTCAAAGTGGTGAAAAATATACAAAGGACAGATCTGTTAATCAACATTTTTGCTGCACGTTTTAAGAGGCGGTAGAACTGTGTAACATATTGTGGACAGTAATGGCAATATATGTGGTTTTATGTGCACTGTGTTAATGCTAAAATGGTAAAACTTTACACACGCTTCCCTATGGTAAACACACACATTTGTGGAAAGTTGCAGAAAGTTTGGAAAATGTGTTCATGGCAAAAAGGACAAAATTCTGTAGAAAGGTGAAACAAGATCCCACAGCTGCAGGATTTTGAGGAACAGCTACTACATAAAATATGTAATTGCTGTGTGTGGTTTGTGTAGAGGTGACCAATGTAGAAATATGTATTTAGGATCAAATCCGATTTTGAGACCAGTGGCTAAAGGGAGGTTTATAAGGATTGTAAAGCAAACCATAAAATGTGACATCATCCGGCCTTGATCCAATCACTCAGATGCAAGGCGGAGATGAGGTTTTGATCCAATCCCAGCTCACAGGGGCAAACTTAGTTAAGCCGGCCCATACACCCATTTCGTGATGTCATTTGAAAGGATAAACAGAGACAGCTGACAACACATAGGGACTCACTGATTCACTCACTTTCCTGATTCCGGTGAAGCACTCTGATCCAGCATTCTACATTCAACTTTAACATCCTTCTAGATGCCAAAACTTTTGCAAGCAGTAGAGAACTAGTGACTTTCTGCAAGGCCTAAATCCTCAAACCTATTCTCGCAACCCAGTGAAGCGCTGTGGTGTGAGAAGGCCTTTTGAACTAGTATCCTGAAACTCTCTGGCTTGCTACCACAAGGCTTCCCTGAGGAACTCGCTATCCAACTGATTGAAATACCCACAAACAAGAAGGGCAGATCCTGTGCAAACTCGGTGACTGGCCTAGCTGATCCAGTCCGCGCCTGATGTG
This sequence comes from Ambystoma mexicanum, assembly GCF_040938575.1. NCBI lineage: Eukaryota > Metazoa > Chordata > Amphibia > Caudata > Ambystomatidae > Ambystoma > Ambystoma mexicanum. The sequence goes on along the minus strand of NC_090924.1, from coordinate 868,208,393 downwards.
TTGTCCTTCCTTGACAGATCCAATCCATGACCAGAACTGACGGTCCAATTTAATAACTTATTCTGTGAGTATTAATAGGAAGAAGAGTGACCCATAATATATCTGCATTGTATTATCCCAATCTCAAACCCATCCCATCTTTAATTCAGAACCATAGTATTGTTAGAACTATCTTTGCGCTGACTCTTTTCTCATCTGTGTTATTCAACCCTAACTTCTTATTGATTTGATTAAGAAAAGTAAATCCCATGAAGAAGTAGAGTATGCACAACGGGGGGTTACGCTGATCACTTGACTGTAAAATCCATCTGTGGCATTCGCTTTTTCATAGTCATAATCTAGTGTAATCAAACCCATCTGTCATTTTCAAAAGTGCATTTCTGTTTTCCATTCTCGCGCCTATTCTTCAAAAATGACTCTTACTAAAACCTCTGTAACTCCCTCAGTTGTTATGATAGAAGTGAAATTTCAACTCCTATTTGTACCTAACATCCTTAGCTATCCAAAACAGTGTGATTCACTCGTCATAGCGAATTGACATTCTGAGAAATTTTACATGTATGAAATCGCTTTAAATTGTTTCCTACTTGGACTTTGAGATTTCAAATTTTTCTTTTGACTAAATCATTGTTTGTGATTGTGTGCAACTGTTCAAAGCGGCTCTCATAGGAATTTATAATAATTTAAGTATGTTTGACCACATTTGGTGTTTTTGCCCAGTCAATTCCAAAGACAATTTCAAAGCCATTCTGACAGCTGAAAAGTCCATTCAGTTTTTCTCTTGTGTTTGAAGGGGGAAGGTGGGAGTGATATTCTGTTTGATTCATGCTATTCCTGAATACCTGCTCTCTCCTCACATCTATTTAATTGCCTATTGGTGGGTTGAGGGGTATTGCAGCGAGAACCCCTAACCACAGTGCCATCCGTTCCAAAACAAAACAAAAGTATTCTTTTCTGTGCTGCAATTGTTTTTGTGTTCATTACTTGATTCCTAGTGTATTAAAGATATTACTCAGTGTTCCGTCACCCCATTGGTGATTGTTGTACACCTGTTAAAACATATTGTGATTAAATTCTAAATACTTTGCAAACCAGCCTGATTACTGGTTCAGTGTGACCGGGGGGGGGGTCTCAGGAGAAGGGTGTGATATGAGTGGTAGAGCATTCAGAATATTGAACTTATAGATAAAATAAATAAGGGTTTAATTTGCACACTACATGCTGGGCGTGACTTGGGTGTGTGCCAGATTGAAATCACTTACATGAGCGGCTAGTTAGGTTGAACTGGGCGGTTAATGTAGTACTGATATTCAGAAGGACTCGCAGGCTGGCAAGCTACACTGGGTCAGTAATGGGCAACTAGGCCAGGTGGGCTGCAATAGGTGAAAAATAGGCTATTAGGCCAGGCAAAATGCAATTGGCTAGCAGTGGGTCACTAGGCCAGGTAGGGAGTAATTGGCAAATAATAGGCCGCTAGGCCAGGCAAAATGAAATAGGCAGACAGTGGGCCGCAAGGCCAGGCAAAATGCAATATACAACAGAGGAACATGCAATAGGCAGACCGAGGGCTACTAGGTCTGTAAAATGTAATGGGCAAGCAATAAGGCAGGCCAGGCAAGATGTGACAGGTAAGCAGTGGGGTGCTAGAGCAAGCAATATACAATGGGAAAACAGTAGGCCACTAGAGCATAGTAAAGCAGTAGACTAGACATAGCAACTAATGCCGCCAGTGTGCCATTTATTTAGGAGTGGTTTGCATGGGTGCGACTAGGTTCTGGAGTTTGGGCCTGTCAGCGTGTCTATGATGCTACCTTAGATACTAGGCAGTTAGCGTCCTTTCAGTACTAAAATGCGAAGATTTCATGGCAGGCGATAGACAGAGCAGTAGCCGAAGGATGAGGTGCTTCACATGAGGAGAACTAGTGGATATGAGACATTACGGTTAACGGTACAATCAGTACCAGGAACAATGTCTAGGATAGTATTGGGTTGGGAGCAATGTAAATATGGTTATGAGTGGCGCCATGCAAGAGTGGGTATGCCTAAGGCAATGTACAGAATATTCATGGAGTCCAATGTCCACAGGTCACGTGGCGCTTACCAAGGTGAGCCCGGGTGGTAGGGTTCGAGTCCTCGCGCTCTGGTGCGCTAACAGGGGTGCCAACAGGGCCTTAGGTGCGGGCCTTCGGGGTAGGGGGACGGCTTTGCCTGCCGGCTTGAGGATTGGCTAGCTAAGAGCAGCTGATGGACAATGGGGACCTCGGCTGCAGATGCGGGCGACTTAGCAACTTAGAAAGCACTCCGGTGCTATAATGTTGGCCATTTTCAAATGGCTACCCGGCATGAAGAAGATTATATTGGGCAATCGCCAGGCGCATAGAATCGTGCAGGCAGATTGGTAAATAATAAGGAGCAGGAGCGTATCGAGTGTTAAGAATTATACGCTCGGCTGATGACGCTTGGGGAGGTTGTTGCAGATGTCAACCCCACCACAATCAGCAAGCACCCAATGTCCAAACCAGTGCACCTGCGTGCTCGTCGCACTTTGGGCTTGCAATGTCATGGATGCAATAACTATTTCTCCCAGGACTCTAGTGACAGAGTGAAGGCTATTCCCGAGGAGTTTAGGGTGTTTAGTAAAGCAGAGACATTCATTTTCTCTCTTCTTGCTCCCGGGGTACAGCCAGCGGTGACTGCGAAATAGCTCTAGATAACACAGTGGAAAATGCTTCAACTTGCAAACGAAACAGAACATGGACTAAATGCCGATAGAGAGGAACTGAGAGCCATTAGGTAGACCACCCTCCAAAATAGACACGTACTCTACTTACTCACCACCATGGAGGGTGAAATCTGGTCAGAGATAGGTAGTTCCGGTTGCACTTATATCTTCCAAGGATGCAGAGAACGGCAACTTAAACCAAGCTATTCATATTCACTCACGACACACTTTTCGCACTATGATAGAGAAGAACAAATAACTTGCCCCTGGTAATGCTCTTTCTGGTGAATGTTCCTCGCCCGTTTTCCTCAACTTTGATATTCTCCAATATCCTGCTTGCAGCTTCAGAAACCTTTCTCAGAAGGGGGTGTAGTGCGTCATCGATTTGATGTCCCTCAGTGGCTTCCATCGTGCCCTCGACTACGACATTGACATTAGTATAAGTAGCATGCACCACTCCCACTGCCTCAGTTCTGTTTCCCCCCACTCTCTATGCACAGCCGTCTCGAAAGTTATCAACAACACAGACGTTGAGAGGAAGTTTGAAGAAAATGTAAACATTCGCCCCAAAATAGAGGTGTTGGTTGGGAGGGCTATGAGGAATACATGGGAGGAACATGCATCAAAAAGAACATTACCATGGGTAAGTAATTTTTTCTTCTAATGGATTGTGTCCTCCCACGTATTCCTCAGCTTTGATAGACTCCCATAACAATATGTGAGATAGAAGTGGGAAAGGAGAATTTATTTTTCATTTATGCTGTGTAGGACAGCTTATCCAAACTTTGCCTCCTGGCCCGATAACAAATCCAGGCAGTAATGCTTGGTAAAGGAATGAAGAGAAGGCCAAGGATAGGGAGCTTAGCTCAGGGGCAACTTTCTTATCTTTGAAGCAAGACAATGCAGCGCGTTATAAATGAACAATTATTATAACAAGTTGCAGCACTACAAATGTCCTGCACTGGCACTGCCCTTTGAATAGAATAAGTAGCACTCCTCTAGTGGAATGTGCTCTCAAACCAATAGGATTGCCCTTGCCCGCTAAATTATAACATTTGGTAATACATAAGACAATCCAACAGGATAAGGTTGTCAGTATATTCAACGAAGAGCTGGTCATCCTATCTAATTTTAGCAAACCTGTTGATATAGAAGCTCAACACCTTTTTTGGGTACAAGTGGTGTAGACTTTACTCCTCCTTAGAAGAATGAGGAGGTGGATAAAAAGTAGGCAAAACAATATTCTGCTCCAGGTGAAATTCAGAAACCACCTTAGGCAGAAAAGAAGGGCAACCCCTCAAGACCACTTTGTCCCTGTATAAGGTCAAAAAAGGAGGTTTGCTAGACAAGACCTTAAGCTTGCTTACTCTGCGGGCTGAAGTAATCGTTGTCAAGAAGACAGTTTTAAGAGTCAACATTGTTAAGGGCCATGTATGAAGAGGCTCAAATGGAGATCCCATCAGGAATTTTTAAAACCAGATTAAAATGCCAAACTGGGACAATAAATGGAACAGGAGGGACAATGTTAGTCGGCCCCTACAGAAAATGGATGACAATGGGAACTTTGAAATAAGAACCCTATTTCGGGGAGCGTTTAAAGATAAATAACGCCGGCAGATTTACCTTTGCAGTAGATGCCTGCAGCCCTTAATGGACTAAATGCAGCCAAAAAGACAAAGGTGTCTCACAAGAAAAAGGGTCATTGGGCCTCATTACCCGGTAGGCGGTAGGGGTTTACCGGTACCGGTAAGGGCACCGGTACCGGTAAACCCCTACCGCCTTACTACGAGTTCCCCTTACGGGACCCGACTTTAACGGCTGGTTTTACCAGCCGTTAAAGTTAGGTGCCGCAAAGGGACCTCGGAGCTAATTACGGTACCGCAATTTGCGGTACCGTAATTAGCACCTTCCCCATTCCCATTATGCCCTATGGGGGCAAAAATGGGAATGAGGAAGAGCCTTGGTGAATGAGGAATTACCGCCCTGCTCACCTTGGAGTAGGGCGGTAATTCCGCCATCCACTAAGGCGGACACGGTAAGATACCGGCGGCAACCATGGTGCTAATAGCGCCATGGTTACCGCCTACCGTGTAATGAGGCCCAATATCTTTAGTTCTATACCAGATGAAAAACTTGTTACAACGGCAGAAGTACAGAGACTTAGTTGGTGGCCTTCTCGCCAAAAGCAACACCTCCATTATGTTTTCTGAGAGGTCCCCATCTCTGTAACTTAAGCTTTCAGAAATAGGCATGAAGGTTCTGGGTTCTGATTTCTGGGTGAATAATGTGTCTTCACTCCTAAATAAGCAGGTCTGCTTTTTGAGGAAGATGAATCGGAGGGCAGATCGACACGTCTAGAAGGTCTGTGTACCACGTCCTACTAGCCCAATCCAGAGCATTCCGGATCATGGATTTTTCAAACATCCTCAACCTCCTGACGACAGGAGGAATGACTGGGACCGGTGGGAACATGTACAGAAGTGAAAATTCCCATTCTACCACAAACATATCCCCCACAGCTCCTCTCTGAGGAAATTCCCTGGAGCAGAACAGATTGCATTTCTTGTTGACACTGAACACAAATAGATCCACTTGAGGAGTCCTCAATCTGCAGAAGGATCTGCTAAGAGCATCCGGCGCCGTGTTCTCCACTCCGGCTAGGTGAATGGCCGACACAGAGATTCCTTCTTGCAGTTCCCAAAACCAGAGCTGCATTGCCTCTCTGCACAATGATAGTGACCCTACACCTCCTCCCTTGAGGTAATGCATGGCCACCATGTTGTCCTTCATTATCAGGACATTCCAACACCACAAAGAGGGCAGAAAGGCCATCACAGCTAGTCTGATTGCCCTTGGCTCCAAAATGTTGATGTGTAGTTTAGACTCCGATGGAGACCAACGACCGCCGATTGTCAGATCATTCGGATGAGCTCCCCAACCTGTGAGCTCATACCAACTACTGTTATCTCCGGCCATGGTTGCCAAAAAAGTTTTCCCTTTAACACATTCTACTTGCAGGTCCACAACAGGAGTTCCTGAGTGAAGAAGGTCTGCCAATCTGCCTGAGAATAGTGACCAAAGGGATCTGAGGGTTCACTGAAGGGATCTGATCCTCAGACGGGCCTCCGGCAACACGAAAATGCAGAGTGCCAGGGGACCTATCAACCTCAGAAAATCGAAGGCTGATAGAAGTTGGGCATTCTGAAACCTCATGACCATTTGCACAATGTGCTGAGCCCTCACCTTGGGTTGCAAAGCTTTCCCAGAGGAAGCATCCAGGACCGCTGCGATAAACTGAAGTTTTTAGGAAGGTATCATGTGGGACTTCTTGAAATTGAGGGAGAAGTCCAGTTTCTGAAGGGAGTGGCAGGTGCTGTTGAGATGTTCCAGAACCTGTTTAGGAGAACACGCTCTGATCAACCAATCATCCAGGTAGAGGTAGATGTGAATCCCTCCCCTCCTCAGACTTGCTGCCACCACTGCATCAACTTGGTGAAGACCCTCTGGGCAGAGGTGAGCCCGAAAGGCAGAACCCAAAACTGAAAATGAGAACTGCTAATGGAGACCGTCAGGTACTTTCTGTGTTTGGGATGAATGGGCACTGAAGATCGAGTGACACCATCCAATTCTGGAGCTGTAGAGCCTAGAGGATCTGAGAAAGAGTAATCATCTGAAACGTTTCCATCCATAGGAACTTGTTTAAGCATCTCAAGTCCAAGATGGTCAACAAATAGTCCATAGGTGCCCCTCTGCGAGAACGAACATGGCCCTGTTCTTTGGGAAGGTACCCAGTCGAGAGTCTGCAAGCCACACTTTAGCTCACTGTACCTTTCACAGATGGGAAATATCAATTTGCATATCAGTCCTTGTCCCACCCACATGGGCAGTCCAGCACCGAAATGCTATGGCAATTCCCTTCTGAACAAGAGTACCAACAGCAACCCCATGCAAGTGTTTCAGCCTTGTTGGGCCTCATCAGTGAGGTGGAGCTGTGCCTCTCTGAGCACAGTGAGCAAGGGGTCCACGTCTGGATGACCCTAGGAAACTTAGGGTGACTAAGCCTAAGTCCCTTAGGATGGGTCACAATCCTCCATCTTTTTTGGGGATTAGAAAGTAAAGGGAGTACCAACCTTGGTTCCTCTCTGCTACATGTACCCATTCTAATGCACCTTTCTCCAACAAGCTGATAATCTCCTGTAAGAGGAGCAGATCCAGATTCTGAGAGGATGGACTCCCTGGAGGGTGATTCAAAGGCTGTTTTATGAATGGGAGACAGTAAACTTGGGCTTGTACTCCGGGACCCCCAACCGGCCCACAGAGTCAGGGTTTGCCCAGAAGCACTTTAAGATAAGATAGCAGCACCCGTGAGATGGATGGGGGTGCAGATTAATACTCCAACACCAAATAAATAATGACAACTCAACGGTTTGACAAAGTGGTCCGTTTCATGGCAAGTACAAAAAACGGGGAGTCTCATGAATATCAACGGATGCACGATCTTCTCTCTCACTTCACAACTCCAACGAACTTCATAAAAACATAACATTTATACTGAAAACTCATCATCACTGACGTTAAACGCTTAAAAGTTGGCATGCAATTCTATTGGTTCAGGAAAGGTAACTTTAATATAGGTACTGTATCTGTATATGGTAACGGAGTAAGGGGATTGGGTAAACACTGTCAGGTGGGGCATATAAGGCCATCCTTCAAAATGGCTACTATAGACGTCACTAAAAGTATGACGTCCCATTGGTTCTACTAACTATAGGACCCTAGATTACTTGGACCACTACGATTGGATTGGCACCAACCCCACTCATTCTTTTCCACTTTGCCTAGCTGCACGCAGAATGGTCAGCAAGGTGCAGGGTGCCCCTTAGCTCCTCCGGCCTTCCTTCAATTATTGTTACAATCAATCATCACTTTAGTGGCCATGTTTCAATTATTTCACTGTGGTTGGCCTCAAGACTGCATCTCCTGTCTGGAAAAGTTCTGATATCTTCGCCTGGTCGACCTTTCTGAGCAGGATATTCTGTTCTTTGCTTCAATTAATTATAGCTACTGTTCGTCTATTTTAACTGATACAACCTTGTCTTTCTTGGCACAATTTGCCTCTGCTAAGTTTAGTTTCTGCCGCTTATTCTTCATTTTGCTAAATATGAAGCTCTCCTCTTGTGGCCTTTAGTAACCTTTGGGTTGATTCTGCTTCTTGTGCAAAGTGGAAGTATACTTGTATAACGTGCTTCTTTTGAGGTAGATATGTATAGGTGGCGCTTGCCACACTAGCTTTGTACTAAGCATAGCAGGCGGCACAATTTTCTTAGCTTTCTTGCGGTTCCAAGCATATTTACATGCGTAAACTGGTCAAATATCTTCATCATGCTCATGGCTTAAGCTTCTTACATTTGACATTGTCCTTTCACTTTAGGTTCTCGATGTCCCAGGCCCATGGCGTTTCGTGTCTTTATGTCATTCTCTGGTCGTCATATCTTCTACATGTGAGTCAGTCCGGGTTCGTGTGTCATCACCATCATCTTCCATTAAGACCTTTTTGGTTTCTTCAGGGACTGTACTTAGACGATCTTCATTTCGTTTAATTTGTTGATATGGTTTTCTCAATGGGGACCTTACTGTTCATGGTTTCCTTGGTATCGGTACTTCAATAGGTGCTGTTCTTCTGAAAGGTACTGGACAGAGCCCCACTGCGGCTCTCTGCTGGTTTATTTGCTCATCATACATCACATATTTCGGCGTGAACGTTCCTGGTACTTCAAAATGGATGGTTGGAATGCGGGCTGCACTTGGGACCTCCTCTACAGGCTACAGTTTCCAATGCCCATGCATCAGAAGTAATGCTTCTACACTGTGTTAACCCGCCCCCCCACTACTGTCCTGTGGACTAAGGACTCAGAGAGTGTTGTGGCTGTAAGAGTGGGTTTACCCCCACATCCTCATCCAACATGAGGACATCTCCTCTGGTCCCTTTGTGAGCTTTGGCCTCTAGTCCTTCGAACAGGGGAATAGAAGTAAAAAGAATGACCCCTCTAACTCTGGGAGGTCTCCTATGTCTGCTGTGGTGGACGTATCACTGCAATCAGCGACTTAGCCACTGCATTAGAGGACTGAAGCTTCTCTAAGCTCTCATCAGCCTTGCAGGCAAAAAGCTGGGAGCCTTCAAAGGGCATATCCAGAAGTCTTGCTTGAACATCTGGAGCAAATACAGACTTATGCAACCAAGCAAATCTACGTGAGACAGTGCTTGCTGCCATTGCCCGACTGACACGGTCTGTCTTATCGTCCCTATACGGAGGGATCGTAGGGTAAGCAGCTGCCCTTGAAGTAGCTGCCTATCTAGACTTTCAGGAGTAGGGTGTTTTGAAAAGAAGTCAGGATCCAAAGCAGAGGGCCGGTACTTCCTTGTGAAGTCTTTATTAACAGCCGTAGTAGTATCTGGTTTCTTTCAATTCTCCAGCACCCTATTCCTCAGGGCTGTATTGAATGGTAGGACACGGTCCTTTGGAGGGCCTCCTGTTCATATGCAGCAACAGGTCTGCCCTAGCCCCGATATTCGGTTACCTTATCCATAACAGACCTGTATGAAGCATCTGCATGTGTAGAAGGATCTAGGGTGGCAAAATCAATCACAGGCGATGTATCTAGCCCACTAGCATCCTTCAAGGAACATACAAGGTGCTGTAATCTGGACTTTCGGAGATTAACTCCTCAGACACATTGGTAATTCTATACTCCAGGCCAAATGGGCAACTATCTGTATTTTCTTCCTACAAAATGGAGCACATGGACTTAGTCCTTTCTTGGAAGAGGTCTGTAATCCTTTGACAACCTTGTCAAAGATGTTGATGGCTTTGACTTCAACAGTTTCACTGTTGAAGGAGTTGACACAACCTCCCTTGAAGGAGTGGATGCTTATGCTTTGATTTGTCTCGAACCATCAAGACTCTCAACGCTTCTTGAGGAAGCTTCTCTTTCTTGCCTGGGCTCATAGGCATGCAAGCTGAAGCTTCAACTGACACCCAGTCAGCCTTACGAGGCTCAATGGGGTCCAAAGCCTTCTTCGGTTCTCTTGAAGGGAAGGAAGGGGCCGCCTTCTCAAAACACCATCATTTGGAGATTCAAATCTTTCCATTCTGCTTTTGAGGCAAACCTACCTTGGAACGTACCCGTTTAGTATTGGGTGAGGAGTGCAAAGAAGACAGGAGAGATCTATGACATCTCTTCTTTGACTTTTTATGCGAGGTAGATGAAGAAGAGTGTTGAGAACACTTATGTGTTTCAAGTACTTTTTCTCTCGCGGAGGCGAAATACCTCTCGAGCTTCTCTCATCGGAAGACCTTTTCTTGGATAGCGAAGTTTAGGGAGACTTGGATGGGGGCCTACCCAGGATGAGCTTCCACCTTCCTCTGATCCAAGGACTTAGCGGACATTGACTGTCAAGAGCCGAATTCATCGACCTGGTGATTGGTGCCAAGACACTAAAAACATGACCCGATGCGGATCCGTGATAGACTTCTTCAACCCGCAATCAGTACATCTTTTAAACTCGGTCTTCAGACTAGAGATCTTTGAAGATAGGAGAATCGCAACACGGACAAAATCACTGAGGCACTTTTTAACAGTTTCGAAGCATGCTGAGCATGCAGAATAACGGAACTGAGGCAACGGGTGCGGTGCGTGCTACTTACACGCTGCTTAAACCAGTGTCGACGGCATAGTCGAGGACGCGATGGAAGCCGGTGAGAGATATCGAGTCAATGACACACTCCGCCCTCTGCTAGAGAAAAAAATGCCAAAAGCTGCAAGCAGGATAGCAGAGAATTTCAAAGATGAGGAATATGTGGGAGGACACAATCCATTAGAAAGAAGGGGGGAGGTCACAGAATAAGATTGGTTTATGTTCATGTTTTCATGGGTACCATCGTGGCTGGCTAATATATTCAAAGTGCTGACTTATGTTGTTTTTGGGTACAGAGTTTCAAAACGAGAGTTGCAAAACAGAAGGCCTTAGAACTGTCTGGATTGCCAATTTGGTTGAGCTCCTCGGAGAGGATATTACTGTGTCTAATTTGCTGACTTCACTGTTCACTCACACCACATGATGGGGTCGTTCGGTGGGACTTGTGACGGGTCTGCAATGTGAGGCAGACAACTCTTGGATGATTGTTCAAAATATGCCATTTTAATAAATTATACATTTTATTAAACTCCTCACAATCCCTACTCGGACGAGGATTTCCCTGCCTAACAAACTTCCAGTTGTCCAAGTAGAATTACCACTGTACAAAATACATTTTAATGAAACCAAGTTCTTCAGTAACATTTAGTATGTCTCTCTTTGCAAGATTAAGAGTCACAGTAGGCATCTTTGTCAGGATGACTTCACAGAACTTCTACTTCCACAACTTCAACTTCTACAAGAGTTTACCATGAGGGCATATTACCTTTGCCTCCTAGTATTTCACGTTCTTTTGTTCTACTGAAGTCTCAAATCTACTGACAACCAAAAACACCACCACAGCTTCAGTACTTTGTGACAAGATTCACTTTAGGGTACTTCAGCACCTTCAAGCAGACAAGGCACGCTTCCTCTGAACCTTCCTTTCAGAGGGGCAGCATCTTTGCTTTTCTTGTCTGTCTCCAACCAACAACAACCTGGAATTGCCTTTAGAACACACCTCTCTCTTTCTCGTACGGTCTTTGGCAATGTAGGTTGTATCGACTTTTTATAAGTAGCAACTTTCCCTTCCCCAACCTTGACATTATCCTGTTGCCAACTGTTAGCCAGAATAATTACCCTGAAGATTTGTTGCCACTCACCTGGCTACGAGTAATGCTTGCACACATGTACCGTAGGCAATGCTGTGATGCTATTTGGCTCAAAGTACTGTTTAAACTGGTCTCTGGCTTTGGGAAAACTTAGTTTCAGTCTAATTTGGAAAATACCTTGTTCACTCTTGGCTTGAGCAATGCTTTCTCTCTCCAACTCCAAATAACAATGTTTAAACACTTGACATTCTCTTTGTTAGCAATTGTTGACTACGTTAATACAGATTCAGAGGTCACTCTTCCTCCTAAAATCGAAATAAGGCAAATGCAACCAGTTTTTCATGTGCTTTACAAGGTTTTAAGTTTAACAATTGCTTTTCGTAGCGTTTGCTTTTCACGTGAGTGAAATAGAGAATACCTAATCACAAGCGAGTGCTACAATTTAAGCGTTCCTTTGTTAAAAGGCTCAATGATCATACACAAGTGATTATTTAGCTGGATACTGTTTCCGGCAGTGCTCGTGCAAGGAAACCAGGTTTAACTCATCGGCTTCTGTGTTCCTTTCTCCATTTGTTGCTACAACTTCTGGCTTCACTTGGGACACACACCCTTCCTCGCTGAAGGTGACTCTGCTTCAGCCACTCAATTAAGGAGCCCTTCTTGCTCCTGAGACCCACAGCTCAACGGCAGCTCCTCGCTAGTCTCCGACATGCTTCTTGCTGCGTGATCTCTGCAATCAGGCTCACATAGGCAAAGACAGCATTCCTGCATGCCTTACGCAGTGCAGCCTCTGCACACCAAAGTTTGGGGGAACAGGACCCTCACAGGACAAGCAGGTGAAATCTACTGCATCAGAGTCCCAGCATCCCTTTGGTTCTCCCACTTCTGCCTGGATTGCCAACACTGTCTTCTTCCTTCTGCTTCTGCTACTACTGCATACACTCCAGCCACATTTCCAGCGCCTTCTAATTGCCTGCACCTGAGGGGGGCTTTTGAGCCTCACAGCTTTGCTACTACCCCAGCAGGACTCTTCAGCCATCTTCCTCGTCCCAGTACTTATGGGATTATTGAACTTGGTAGTGCCCAACAACAAAATCAGTTCTTTTTAGCAAGTTCTTGGTTTTAATGGTAGGTTTATTTCCCTTGAAGTCATTTAAGGATAAACCATTAGAAATCGCTGTTAGAGGAATACAGTTAATTTAAGGCAATATTTTCTAAACTGCTTTCGATTATACCTTTGGGAGTAAGGAGGATTTTTATCCTGAAGTACCTTCAATGGTCTTTCTGTTGTTAAGGCTTGTTCAGGTTTTATGGCATTTGCGACCAGTGTCACATATCTTATATGTAGTTCAGATACATCATAATGACAATAAGCCATTACCTGCTTTGGCAACTCTAAAAGTTCTCCCTTTTAAAGGACACATTCTGTGTCTCATCCCATGGCATCTCTTCACCACCCTGACCCTGTCTCCTCCCAGGTGATACTCCCGCAGTACATCACCCCCAAAGTCAGGATCAGGAAGCATCTGTCTTTCCCTGGCCACCTGGGAGGAGTCTTTAGGCAGGGGTTTAGTGAGGGACCTGTAGGATTCATCATACACTGCACATCAGATGTTACATGAATTTATTTTTACCAAATAGGGTATGCCATTTTAGTAAATGTTACATGTAGAACATTAGCCAATCAGGATGGAGTACTATTTGCTGGCTGCACAATTAGCTCATTCATAGGGGGATGCACTTAGGATGGTCATGGGTAATGTACTAACCAATAGAGTGCTAATGTATATTGCGTTTAGATTTTTATATTGGTGGGAGTCAATAGGGAATGTGGAAATAACATGTCCTTGATATTTATAATGTATTTAAATTTTGTGCTTTTTGTCTTTAAATACTGTAACTCAAAGCGGGCGGGTCGAGAGTGTTTTCAGTTCTAAAGAACTGACTGACCCTTCCAGCCATAATTTGCATGAATTAAGGGTGTTTTTCTTGTAAATCGTGCACTCCATTAATGCTTCCTTGGATTGTTTTTTCCTATCAGTTTTTGGGCCTACAAAGCACATTATCAAACTCCTGACTATCCATATTAATTATTTTCTGATAGAAGATTATCATTCCAAGATGGACAGTCCTGTACACTCCTATTGCAATCTTTAGAAATACCACTATGTGAAAGGGGAAGAGGACAAACATTCAATTAGGATTGGCTTAATTGGTGGCTGCTTTGTATAAAATCAAACAGTATTTTGGGAACAATAGACTGACAACAGAACTTTATATCTATCTATGACTGGCCTTATCTCTTCTTCTTGCCTTCTCTGTGAGGTGATGCGATACGACCTGTCGATGCCAGCTACCGCAGTGTCCTGCAGCTAGTCCCAAGAAAAGCTGCTGCAACGAGTGACTTTGTGAAGAGGAAACTAGTGAGGGGAAAAAACACTTCAAACAATGGTGGCTTGAGTGTGATACATGAGGAGGCATATGTCGTTCCAGGTAAGCCAATCAAGCAGCCCGAAATCCAGGATAAAGGTGGAGGCTTTCTTCCCTGCAGCAGCAATGAGGCTTGCTGAAGACAGAGGATAAGAAGCAGAAGGAACCACCGAGCAGGTACAGGAAAACAAACAGAAACTGGGACGGGCAAAAAGGACGGAGGAATAGTGGGAAAAGGTTTAAATTGCATCAGTGCAACAACTAATCTGGCTTTTTGCATGTGCACATCCACTCCCCTCAGCTGGCTTCATACTGACGGAATTGCCATTAGTGGAAATAGAGACACAACAATTCCTGAAAATCGTCGTCCATTTTAATGCAGTAAATCCAGCCTAGCATCTACACCATCTCGGCCAGAGAACGCACCGATGTATGAGAGTGTGTCCCTCCCCAACACTGGTACATCGGGCTTCCAAAGAGGAGTACAATAGCACCGGGGCAACAGGACGGCAGCGTGGACAGAAGTAGCCGGATCCCAGGAATGATCAGAAAGGGAATACCCCTTCCAGTCCACTAGGAAATAAAGGCGACCACAATGGTACTTGGCGTCACCAATGGCAGCCACTTCAAACTCTAGATTACCATTCTTCATGATTGGAGAAGGACATTTATTATGCCGGGAAGATATCAGATCTGGTGTTCTGGTGTATATCCTTTAAAGAGGGAAGTGCGAACAACTGGATGTATCCAGCACCAAGAGGGAGGCAGACTGAGGTAATAAGCCACAGTGATGATTCTCGCCAGAATATCGAAACTGACAAAATATCAAGGGACCAGTTTTGATGGAACCAAATGCTGTCGGAGGAAATGGGCGACAGCCGCACTGTATCTCCAATATCTCTGTTGTGAACGGAGGATAGCACAGGGGCAAAGCACTGGTCTTGGAAACAAGACCACGCAGAGCAACAGGCAGCAGTACGTTATTGATCCTTTGTGTTTATATAGCATTGTTGTACTGTAGTACTGTAGTAAGGCTTTGACCAAACTGGCTCTTGACTTAATGTCATGTAGGAGCTGATCCAAGGAAGGTATTTTTCGTTTCTGGAGAGTGAGCTCTTGAAGACACCATGTGGTGGCATCCAAACATACAGAGAAACAGTTAAGTCTGTCAGTAAGCCTGTTCGATTGGGGATGGCATCCAGAGTTTATGGCCTACCAGATGCCTAGCATTTTACACAAGCAATTCCATAATGGAGATGTGAATTGGGAGCCCCAGCCCGAGATAACAGGCAGCAATCCATGTAGCTGAAAGATATCCAAAAGGAAATTGTGGCCATTTATGCTGCAGTGGGCACCAATGTGCATGCTGAGGAATGCTCCAGTTTGTAAAAAGAGTAAACAGTCATTATGATGGCAGTATGGCCTTGGGAGTCAGGCAAATCAGTAATGATATCTGTTGAAATGGTATGCCATGGATAAGAAGGCAAATGGTTTTCTTCACAGAGAATGACACACATGCTTGAATTGGGCACAAATATTGCACATAGTAACGTACTGATGGGCATTGTGAGTGAAAGAAGGCCACCAATAATAGAGACAAATCAAGTCAATGGTGGTCTTGATCTCTTGAGGTCCCTGCTTTACCATCATCATCAGCTACTTTACTCAGCCATAAGACCATCAAAGTACATCATTACAACACACAACAAATTAATAATTACAATAGCATGAATTACGGTCTGATCTTTTCCAAGAAATAGAAAGACAGTGCCCAAAATCCCAAGCCCTATCCCAAAATCAGCAACCCCTGACTCAGTTGAACATTAATCAGTGGGCCAAATTAACAAGTTCTCCTCCATCATTAGTGTTTCCCCGAGCCTTGTCCCAACGGAATTGCATTGGCTACAGAGAGTAATGAGTTTAGAGGCTTGATTTCCAGCAAGTAAACATTAATGTGATGAGGGTGGAGACTGAGTTCAATCATGCTCTGAACAGATAAACGGCATCTCATGGCAACACCCAGCATGCCATCAGCCACTCTTTGGTTCCTCAGTTCAATGCGTGTAAAGTAAAATGCGGACCCACCATTATAAACACAATCTTGTACAATTTACAATATCGTCCCGCGTTACTGATTAGCATCTGCTTACTGGTCAAAACCAATGAGTGCATTTATTGATGAGAGATTCTCTAGAGTCTCGCTGATTGGGGGCAATTTTGGGTACTCGATGCAAAATACCTGGCCCCTCTTCCAAGTCCCTTTCATGTTGTTGGATACCATGCCCTGCTCATACTGGGGACTTGGGCCCCCAAAGGAGATGCCGAGAGGGGTTGAGTTTGATTCTGCGTGGCCTAGCCCCCCTCTTAGATTACCGCCCATGTGCGTAACTCTAGGCCCCCAGACTGGCTGCCCAAGTGAAGGCTGATCAAGTGAGAGCCCGATTTTATTCTATTGGAATCAACTTTTGATGGAATGGACCAGGTCTGCTGGTGTCTCCCCTTTTCAGCCATGACATTGGTATGCCCAATATGATCATTGGTTATATCAGGCATATCAGGCACATTCGGGCGGTACTTCAGAGTGCAGTGGACTTTTTCCACTGGTGGCTGGAGGGGCCCTCTGTTGACCACTATTCTAGGTTTGCACTCCACCATGTATCCACCTCTTCTTTGTCCATCAAGAATAAGCAGGTGCAGCTTTTTTTGATCCACTAACTCAGTGAATACAAGATTACATTTAGCTTTGCATCTCATTGATCCCTCATCTATTTGGTCAGGGGCGAGAAAGGGGGTATCAAACATGCCAGGAGTGGAAAGGGTACAAAGAGAGAAACTACACAGCTGAATGCCATTATCCGCATACATCACCAGCCCCTCCCAACTGTGGTGAGGGGTCCAGTTTTTAGTGACAGCCACCCTCCCCTGTGAAGTCTTTGGTGGGGTGCTAAGCTCTGCCTTCTGGGCTACATAATCTACATCGACTTCAGCTGCCTCAAAATTGTTTATGGCAATATTTTAAAAAGGGACAGTATCAAAGCCTTCTATACAGTTCTCCAGAGGCTTATTCTTGGTCATGATTTTGGGGATTGACTATGAGGTTGAGGCCAGTTTGCTCATAGCCATCTAGGCCATCCTTGCCCTGAGGGAGGTCCCCTGGAACGCTGGATAAATCCTCTGGTCTGTGGCCATGGGTAGAAATGCTGATATAGGTGTTCATTGTTTGGTTAACTGGTGCACCAGTCCCCAGGCTGTGGGCAAATAATCTACTACCATTACAGTTGGATTGATAAGTCACAGCATTGCAATCAGTGTCAAAATCTTTGCTCCCCAGAGCAGCCAAGTTTATTCACAACAAAATACTTAATCTCCTTAATGAGTTTGTATGCATCCCCCGTTAGTTTAATGGCCCTATGTGGCTGTGCTTTGGTGGTGCCAGCAGAGGCGTCTATTTCAGGGGGTGGTTGTAGCATTTTTTGTTTGATAGTTAGAATTTTTCACCAGGCATGGGTAAATACTGTAAAGATCTGTCACGGTAGGAGTTTGGGGGGAATCAGTCTCCTCCATGAGAGCAGTTACTGCTGCAGCTAAACCGTGTCAGACAGATGAAGCAAGACGGGCAAATGGAGCTGTGGCAGTTAAACTATTGACAGCTGACGGTTAACAGTTTGGTGTAGCCCGATGTAGCCCCCTCCCATTCTCTGCCTCGTGGCTACATACAACTCCTCACTTTGCCATGCGCCATTATCTGTTGCTGAGTAATACACTGCAGAACAAGGCTGGTAGCCCCCTTCGCTTGCGGGTGCCAAACAACCTGCGGGAGCACAAGACCTGCACTCTTATTCCACTGTGTAATATAGATTTTTTAAGGCCAACAGTCACAGTTATTACGGTATGGGGCTTTTCTCACCTAACAAGCCGCTTCTCCCGTTGCTGCTTCCAGGTGTATGCTCCAGGCCGATACGCCAATACTGCTACTTTCTCCCTGCGTCTGCCAAACACCCTGCAGGAAGCCCAACACCTGTGCCCTTTCCCCCGCAGGCTTCACCCTGCGGGGGGAGAACTGGGATATTTCAGCTGTAGGGGTTGTGGCCACTCACGCGGCTTACTGGGGGGTTCCTGCTGGAGGTACTGCGAGACTGTTCCTGACCGTCCAACACCCACACCCTTAACCCTGTGGGCTTTACCATCGTGGCACAAGGCAATCAGCTGCTGTTGAAGTTCTTTGGTATGCAAGAAGAGCCTTTGGTCGAACAATAGTCCTTGGCGTCTAGTTGGTCCTTTATGTTGACACAGGTGATGGTCCACGGCCTTGGTAGCAAAACCGATTTCTGAACATTCTATTTTGCAATAGAGTAGAGATTCTCCAGACCAAGATTTAATTACTGCACAGAACAGAACGAAGATCTAATCATAGGACATTCTATAAATATCTAGAAGTCTCAGAACACTGAACCTAGTTGGCAGGGAAAGGAAGATCTTCAAGTACTAATGCAATTCCAAAAGATGTTCAAAATTCAAGATGGACTTTTGGTTAGGAGATTACAATCTAGTTATGATCAGTGGGTGGCACCTACCTCATTCTGAAGCAAAATGTTAAATCATGGCCATAACGCAGTAATAGCTAAAAAGACAATTGAGATCCTATGTGAAGTTCCCTATTAGCCACAAAAAGGTCAAGGCTGAACAATTTATTTAAAGGGGTGACTAGTGTGTGCTCAGTTCCAACCGATTTGCCCCACTCACCAGGCTCCCCTACAAAAGAGAGGAATGGCATTACCATAGTCTGATCTTTAGATCGATTTTATTGGTCCAGTGACTCGTTCTGTATGCTGTAAACAAATATATGTTGACCACTACCTGTCTCTTTAACAAATGGGTTGAATGTCTTCCCTCTCCATATTGCAAGACAGCATCTATGTTATAAATGAACCACATATCTTCTCGTTTCGGTCTTCCTCAAAAGATTGGGTCTGATCAAGGTAGTGGTAATGACTAAAATGTTGGAAATACTTGGAGTTAAGCGTAAAATCATTATCGCCTTCCACCTGGCATCCAGCAGGGGTTGAGCTATATAATAAAACAATCATTGGAATTAAAAAAGTTTGTTGTGGATTGTGAACTCAGTTGGGACTTAAGATTACCACTAGTCCTAATGGGTCTGAAGTCCACACCTACTTCCACAACTAAAATGTCCCCTTTAGAACTCATGACTGGTAGAAAAATGGTATTGCCTCAACTTCTGCTATACCAAACGCAGGAACTGATGCTGATCAACAACTCTACCACTCATGAATATGTGGAGAATTTGCAAAAGCACCTCGAAAATGTTAGCCTGCAGCCATCCAAAAAAAACAGTAGGAGGTAGGTGATCAAGTTTACCTGTATAACTTCCAGAGGAATGTAAGTTCCTTGCCAGCTGGAAGGGATCATATGAAATCATTGAAAAGAGGTCTCCCGTTATTTACAAAATACACATTCCAAATGAGGAGCACACATAGGAACGCTGGGTTCACGCAAACCAGCTGAAAGCCAGTCACCCTCAGAACGTTTTTCATCAGATCGAGGAATCAGTTCCTCTGCCCGATCAGACAAGTTCTGACCAAGGAAAGGAATCCATGTAAAGAGATCAGTACGAATGTTGGACCATTTGTAAGGCCTTTAAATGAATCTAGAGACTGGATTGTTAATGCTAAGTACATGGCAATAACTGTACTGTTTTAAATGGGAGCTTTTTACAAGTAAAAGTGCAAAAAGGCCTAATTCACCCATTGTATTTTACCATGCAGTTCAATTCACTTTGAATAACACTGTATTTTTATTTAACTTGAAATGAGGCATGTAAAAAGTATTGAATTGGTTCACACTCTTAAGATGGAAAGCCGTGTATTAGTTTCTCTACTCCATGGTGCAAGTAGAGTTGACCTAGGATTCACCTCACTCCAGCAGACCCAGACAATTTACACGGTATGAGGCAACAGTAAGGCCCTGATTCATCGTGTTCACACTAGTTCCAACCCCCGGTCTCATAAAACTTTGCCAGATAATGGCTAATGGACAACGTACAAAGAGACCTGTCACATATATCAAATCCAGGTACCTTCGAAAATCAATTTAGCTGAAGTCTTGGGATCTCAGTGAACAAGCAAAATAAACTAGCCCGGACATTCAGTAACATCATGACGCAGAATGTGCATTGGATAAATCAACAGTGACCTCTGATAGCCTAAGTCAGCATTTCTTCACTAATAAAGTGAATAGGAGTGCTACATGTGCTACATTTTAACCCCACAATTGAATCATTTGAAAATAATTCAAATTGCCATAATGGAAGGTCCAACCAACTAAAAACAAATTGCATTGTGTCAGAAAAACATTGCTACCTATATACATTTTGCCTAGTGCAGAATGGAAAAAAGTGTAAAAAGTAGGCAAAATAATTATCTCTGTGAATACACATTGCACAGGTGCAGTCAGTGTCTTTAGTTGTGTGTTCTAGGCTACAGAATATAATGATCTTTATTTTATTGAACTCACACATTAACATCCAAAGTTACACCATTCAAAAGAAATGCCTCTCCATACCTTTAGGCGTGACATTCTCTCCCACTTTTGCAATCATGGAACTCTGAGGGAAGAGCCCCTCCTTTCAAGACACAAGAAGATGAGGGGAGGAGAAAAATATTATTAAACAGCTTGCACCCAGAACTGTGAAATTAATATTGAAGAATATTTCTGGATGCAACTGGGAGGATGTAGCATGGAGCACAGCTGAAACCATCTCAATGACTGGCAAGAGAAAGGAGCCCTTTAAAGAAGTGAGGAGTAAGCCATGTAGGAAACTGGGTTCCAGGCAGCCAGCTGAAAAGGACCATGTTTAGGAAGTAACTCCAGATTGAGGGTCCAAGCTGATTCCTCAAAAAATGAGAAGCCACACTTAAAATGCAAGTAGATCCCAGAGATAACTCCAAGTTGTCCCTATAGAGTATCCATGGTAAAATCCCAGGAATGAAAGGGGCTTGAGTGTCTCCCATTTAAATTGAGAACGAAGGGTCATGTAATTTCCTCAAAGCTCAATGCATTTTTGTATTGGGAGGGGCTATTTAAAACTGACAGCATTTTGTACAAATTGAATGCAGATTGTTTTTGAAGAATGATACCAAATTAAAATAGAATCCTTGGCTCATGCTGGCATAGAATCACGCAGGCCATAATGTCCGCAAGAACTACTATTACCTCACCTGGTATCATACAAAACTATGGCCACAGTGGAGCCCAGTCAGAAATTAGATGTTTGCACAACAGGAATTAGTACAGATAATTCATCCTATTCACCAAAGTGTATGCAAAGTGTTAAATCCCTGAAGTACCTCATCTTGAAATGCACACGCAGACCTATGTGTAATGTGAAAGGGAAATTACATCTGCAGCCCAAACTTGTAAAGCCGAAGGTAAATGAATAGGAATAGATTGAAACTACACACACATATATATATATTATATATATATATATATATATATATATATATATATATATATATATATATATATATATATATATATATATATTGAAAGCTGCACACACACACATATAGATTGGAATCTATACACACATATTTAGAATGAAAGCTTCACACACATGTTCATTGAAAGCTTCACACACATGTTCATTGAAAGCTTCACACACATTTTCAGAGAATGTTTCACGCACAGGTAAGAATCCCCTGCACCACATTTAATGCAGAGAAAGCTTTCTGATCTGTAAATGGTGGGTGTCATTGAGGAAAATGTATTTTGATACAATTAAACAGCAATATGTCTCATGTTGAAATACTTTTGTGCAGATAAGGATGGCAAGCAACAGAAGTGTTAAGAATGCCTATTATCTTTTAGGGCATAATCTATACCTACAATTGATTATGGAGATTAATGCGTGTGTGAATTGATATTAGTGAGATTCATGTAGGCAAGTTTAATTGTGCGTTACTGACCAATGGTTTTTGTACCTTTAACATTGTGGGGATTTCCCTAGCAAAACCTGAAGACCACCTTTGTTCAGATTGACATGAACTATTTTAAATAAAAGTCGAGTTTGGAGAATTGTGAGTGTGCAGCTCTATATCAGGCATATGAAATTAGTTATGTCACCCTAATGTGAGCCTATAATTAAATGTAAATCACAAATATTTCTACAGAGGAAATAAAATGGCATACAGAAATTTTATGTAATAGATTCCAATGGATCCTGCCTTGGTTTTTAGCACCTACAAAAGACCAGGCAGATTACTTAGGAATCCATTAGTAAATGCTGTCTGCAAAGCATACTTTGCAAGCAGTGTTCATTTTTTCAGAAGATAGAAAGGGAAACGAAAGAGCAAAAGCAGGTTCTTCTCACTTTACGCTTTCCTTTTCCCGTCAGCCTTGTGAATGTGTAGAATTGCATGCAGGGACCCCCAAAGCATGTACATGCTACCACCAGAGACCCTCTGCATGCAATTAGCATTCAATATAAAATAAGGTATTACATTGTTTTTTCTCTATCTCTGCATGCCATGGTAGCTTATTAGGTGATCACTTGCTAGAGCCACACTACCCGTTGCCGACAGCACTGTGCCAAGAGAAAAAGAAACACAGATCTTAGAGGGCGAGGGGTGCTGTGTTTATTTGAAAAAGAAGACATTCAAAATAAATTGTCATGTGTGACGATTCACAAGGTGTTGTCACTTCCCCTCAAGGGAGAGCCCCTTCTCATTTGTATTTATTTATTTATTTATTCATTGGTTATTTGTAATGCGCACTATACAGCAAAATTGTGGTTCAAGGCACATGAAGACAAGGAAGGGGAAGGGATGAGGAGAAAAAGTATAAAACAAAAACAAAAAATTCCTGAAAGGTCTTAAAACTTTCAGAACGTGCAAGTACTAAGAATGAGAGCAAGGAGGGGGGAGGAGGAGGGGATGTGCAGGAAGGGGGGGGGAAGGGTTGAAATACAACAACAAAAAGCATTCCTGCAAGGCCGTGAGGCCATTCGGATCATGCAAGTGCTGAGACATGAAAAAAGGAGGGAGGGGGAGGGAGGGAAGTGCAGGAGGGTAGAAGGGGGAGAGGTAAAAATGCAAAACAAGTGTAAAAAGTGCGGATAGAAGTAGGTAATAAATTGCATTGTGGAAAAAACAGACATGCAGTTGTGACAAGCGGGAATGAAATGCTACAGACTGGAATAACCTTGTCTCATGGCATGAGGGGCTACATCAGGCATGCAGACAAGCAATTATGACTAAGCAGGTATGAGTGACTACAGACTGGAAAAGCCATGCCTTGTGCAGCGATGGGCTACATCAGGTGTACAGGAATTGAACGGCAGCACAGTTAGATATAGCAGTGATTAAATACATAAGTAAATTTCAGTACAGGCATTCGAAATGTCAATCCAGTGATTGTAGGAAGGTAAAAGCAGAATACAGCACAGGGCTGAGAAATGTCAATCCCATGGTCGCAGGTAGGAAAAAGTCAAAGCAAAGCACAGGCTTCAAAATGGCAATCCTGTGGTTGTAGGTCGGTAAATGCAAAACACAGCACAGGGGCTGAAAAATGGCAAACCAGTGGAAGCAGGTAGGTAAAACAGCACAGAGCTGGGGAGTTATCAAAACTATGGACTAAGGTAGGTAATGTTTGAAACACAGCAAAGGCATTCAATATGTCAATCTGAGGTCGTAGGTAGGTAAAAAGCAGAACAAGCACAAGGATGAGTGAGGCAATCAATTGGTTGCAAGTAGGCAAAAATAAAAAATGAAAGATACAGCAGAGACAAGCAAGTGGTGAGACTCACTGCATTCTATGGGGCAGATGCAGAGTGAAAAGACAGGTTGCAGAAAGAAGAAGTGGAGGGGCAGTGTATCAACGGCATGGTGAGAGGGTGACAATAAGTGACATGGGCAGGCCAGAGCAGACACATAAGCTGGGACGTTGAAGTAGGACAAGTGGCAGGAACAAGAATCGGACAGAGTGTGGTGAGGAGGCACCCGGAGGTGGTGAAGTTAGAAGAGAGGTAAGGAAAACCAGAGAGGGGCGAGGAGGCATCAATATACAAAATCGCAACGGGTGGGGTGGAAAGCTGTTCAAGGGGCACGTCTGAAGGGATGAAAAGAGGAGGTTATGGAGACTGAAATAAGGGCGACATGCAGGCATCAAGCCAAGTGCAGCGGCGGACGAGGATGTAGGAATGAAGGCGTAAGCAAGGAAGTGCAAACAGGGAACAGAGGAGAAGGCCTACTTACCTTAAGAAGAGAAGATAAACAGGTACAGCACCATGGATAGAGCGGGCGCCACAAGAAGTGAAGGTGGGGAAAGAGGTTGCACAGGAGCATGTAAAGGAGACAACAGCGGTGGCTCCGCAGCACGGTCCGCACCCGGACAGGCCCAGACAGGGTTTGGCCTCAACCCTTAAAGGTGGCACTTGGAGGGGGGCGGCATTGCCTGGCGGCTCCCGGGCCTAACACTGGATGTTGCAGCCCTGGCCAATCTGCAACCTGCAGAGGCGAGCTGAGGAAGAGTGAATGTCCATGAGGCTTGGTGGTCGAGGCGGCGGCCATCTGCTCAGGAAGTAATATAGGAGCCCAGCAATGGCCCATCAATTGGAGCATGAATCTAGGGAGGTGAAACCACTACCCATTAGTCCCCGTTGGGGTGGGACCCCCTCCTTGGGGACAAGGACAGAAATCTTGGTGTTAGCCAAAGGAATAAATAAACACCTCCACAGCGTGGTCATCTCCTCTCTGTTTACACAGCCATCAGAACCTGCTGTCTCCAACGGTTTATGGGCAGCCCTCTGAGGGCTAGTCACATGCTTTCACTGTCAAACGTGTAAGCATGTGACTAGCCCTCAGAGGGCTGCCACGCCACGTGACGTTAGTATTTCGGTAAGTGTTGGGGTGCCACTGCACTGAGACAGTTTGCAGCGCATAGATCAGTGGGAGCATTGGCAGTAATAGAGTGTTTTCTCTCTTGCTTGCACTGTAAATGCAGCATGAAAAAACCCACCAAACAGAAAATTAAACAAACGCTGGAAGGAAGACTGTACTAGCGACCGATGCAGTAACACGGTGCGCTTGAAAGGTACATATAAAACTAGGCACTTGCAGTAAATAAAACACATGGGTTGAACACATGCATGATGTTGGTGGGAATCTATATGTGTGTGCCCCTACTTTATAGGTGACATTTGGAAGAAAATGAAATATCCAACTGAGTGCAGGAAAAAATAGTGCTGATCGGAGTGAATAATATACAGAATTCATGTGAGAATTTGGCCCCCTTGCATTATTGGCAGCAGCATATAACGGCACAAGGAATTGACAGTTAGAAAAGATGGCCAATTTAACTATGATCCTCATCTTGGCCACATGTATTTGCTTTAGTGGCTAAGGGTTTACACACCTGTTTTTCAGATTTCGTATGCGCAGGTCCAGTATGGATGGCAGGAAACCTGAAACCTAGAGGCTTAAAAGTGTCCAAGAAGAGAAAATAAAAAAAGCAAAAAATATGAAGAGATAGGGACAGCGTGGTACTTGAATGTGGGTGAGCGATTTGCATTGCGGGTGTACTAGTGGAGCATAGAGTAGTCGTAAAGTCCACACTAATATGCATCTGTTCATATCAATTTGATTACAGATTCCAGTCAAACTAAGAGTCCTGATGAAGGTGGTTACATGAGATTTCCACCGAAAAGTCTACCGAAGAGCAGGCTAATGTTCCAGATCTTTTGTTGCTATAGTGGTGAAAGTACAGCCCCTTTCCACAAGTTGCAGACCTAGAAAGCTGTAATAGAGACTCTAAACATTTTGACAGCTGAGAAAGAATTTCCCAATATTCCAAGTATAGGAATGCAGCTTCTTTAAATTGGTAAAGCAATAATCGTAATGATGCAAAGATACATTTACTAATGTACACATGTTGATAATTAGCAGTTTTTTTATAGATCCATATGAAATAGTTATATCATATTGTTTGTTTTAAGGTTGTCCCTGTACAATAGAGACTGATGAGAGGGTTAGCCTCAGGTTTGTGTGTAAATTATGCTGTGCCCATAAACATCTGCACAGCAATCTGGTGCTAATATACACTGAACTGTGATGTATTTTACTGTTCATTTATATGTTTTGTAGGTCTTAGTTTCAGAGTATCAAATGTGTTTTTGTACTTTATTTGAATATTGGATGAATGACAATGATGCACAATGAGAAAATATAGAAATAGAATGAATTAAATCATATAATAAAGTAAGAAAATTCAGTTAGGGGTCAATTCAAGTTATTGCCTTGCTATATTAACTGCTTTCATTGCCATAGCTAATTAAGGTACACATTTTGGGAATTAAAAAAATATATGCTTGGTGCAATTTTTTGTTACATTAACATTCCAAGATGGACAGCCTGATACATTCCAATTGTACTCTTTTGAAACACTCCTAAGGGAAAGGAGAAAGGGATGGGGACAAATAGAACCAATGAGGGCTTGTGGCTGCTTTGCAAACCATCAATCAGCATTTTGGGAACATAAGAATGATGATGTATGTGATGAAAAGGGTTGTATGCTTAAATTGGTGCTAATTTAATTGTTCACAATATTTGCCCAAACATTAAAAGGCTTGTAACCATTAAACGTATATACTAATTTTGACAGTTTAAGGATTTGAAGTTAAAATTGCTGCGACATCTGTCCCGCCATTACCGTCCAAGGGATATCTTTCTGCTGGTTTTTGGAAAATGTTAGAAGAGATGTGACTGGGTCGCAATCTCAGCATGCCCACTCCCCAATGCAAAGACATCCTTAGAGAGTTATATATAGGATTTATGTTATTTCATTTGTACAGATGAGGCCAGCCCAGGCTACGAAGGCTGCATGGTAGCTGTATCTTTTACAATGTTTAGGCACAAAAACATCCAAGTAGTGTGCATTATTCTACATGTGAGAAACCAAAGGGTGTCTCACCTACTAACCCCCAGGAATCTCTTTCTCAGGTGGCCAGGGCACTGCCATCACCTTTGGATCCAGACCCTGGGTGTGGACCAGTGCGGGAGGATCATCTGGGTGAGGGGTCCTCGGGGAGTGGGGGTGAGGCAGCCAATAGAGGGACACAGTATTCCCCCCTTTCCTGTACTCATGCCCTATCCTATGTCATAGGATCCTCCAACGTCCCAACACTCCCACTTTCTACACAAACACTGGGCCGAGGGGTGACAGAGTAAAGGGGCTAACCCTTACATATCTCATTGGACATGTCCCGCTAATCAGGTCAGGCAAAGTCAGGCACTTGACTTTAATCGCATACATCGGATACCCATTAGCTCTCCCCACATGGATATATGTCGGAACATAGAGACACACTCTGAGCAAGGTGAAACACGAGAAAGAGCAGACCTTCTGGGGCGAAGGCGAACCTACTGGAACAGAACGAGGGACTAGAGCAAAGGGTAGGGAAAACCTGAAGATCCCTTTAGAAGGTTGTTGCTTCTGGGAAACCGTGAATGAGACACGGAGAAGGCCAAATCGCAGACAAGAAGAAACCTGCATTATGTTTCAAGGATGCCAGCGACCCTCCCGGGTAAACGACAGAGTCGGGGAGACGAGGCCAAGCCTGTGGTATTGACCTTGACTAGTGAATCAAAGCTGCAGAGACAAGAAAAGAACGCGCACAACTGGTGAGTTAGTGAAAGACATAAAAGGCCGGTTTGTGTCAAGTAAAGATTGAAGCCGCAACAGTGTATCTCACAAGTGAAGGTTGTGCACATGCTGATGAGACGCAAAAGAAAGCTAACCAGTGATGAAGTTTTAATTGGCTGATAACTGTGAAGCCAGTGATATAGAGTAGCGGAGTGTCCGGCGAAAGGAAGTACCCCACTTCAAAGTCTCCACGAAATGTGAAATGTTTTTGTCATAAAGCGGCAAAGTGAATGGACTCTGAAGTGCATAATGGTCAAGATTAACCGTAGCAAAAGGTGACGTAAAAAGGTGAATACTTAAAGAGAAAGATTTCTTTGAACTTTTGTGCTTATGGTATTGAACTACCAAGACCAAGAGACACTGGAGCAAATAACTTAAGAGTGTGAGCTGAAGAGAAAGTCTAAGTGGTCCTGCAGAGGTCTATGGTAAAAGTGTCACACATTCGAAAGTCTTCGACATTAGTTAAAGATCCGAGCCTGACTGTGGGAGACCCAGAAGTGTGATAAATTAGGGGAAGGGAACCCCTAACAAATGTGAATTAAGCTTGGGTAAGGGAACCCCTGCAAGTGCTGTGATTGCGTAGTCCGAGACCAGCTGAGGGAGACCTATGTGAACTGTTAAAGCTTTGAGAGGTCCGAGCCCGACGGAAGGAGACCTACATGAACTTTTCGTTGAACTGTGAACTTTTTGCTAAATTGTGAAAGAACTTTTGGAACGCTGGAATAAGTGATTTTAACGTGGAAAGCCAGGCGAGCCTCGGTCCACGTTTTAAACTGCCTTTATTTTGAAAACCTGAGGCAGAGTAGGTCATCTTGTCTACGGCGGCTGCCTCACTCCGTGCTGCCCAACGTGCCGAGGAGAGCTAACTCTGCCATCGTGATTCTATATGTTATAACACTGATTTTCCTTTGCATACATATTGCCTTGTACACACTTTTTGTATAAGAAATAGGGTAGGCATTAGGTTTTGTTAGTATAGGCTATTTCGATTTGACAAAGACTAACTAGTGCAGTGTTTTCTTTATTATTTGTTGGTAGACTACTCCCTTCATAGCTATAGGGCAAAGCAGGAGTTTTTCCAAAACCTGAAAATTGAATAAAGGTTTTGAAACTTGTACCTCTTGTGTCAGTGTCATACGTGTGCCTCCATTAGATACCTCAAGTGTTGAAACATTTAAAGTAAGGACATATAGAACAACATAATACATGAGGATATGAAATAATCAAGGTAGAGCTAAACGTATTACACATATTGATGAAGGAATGTGTATAGCACCAAATAATAGTTAAAGCACTGTTGGAGGCACTGGGTCATCACTTCATGTCACAATACTGTACACATTTGTTATGAGAAGGATACAACTCAACATATACAGTGTACCTAATGAGAAAACAAATATCACTGTGGGCCATGTGTTTTATTTTAGTCAGACAGCATACAATGTCTTATGTGTATATGCTAGGTAAATGATTAGGGGTTTATATATTTTATAGATAAACATACATTCTGAGATATGCCTTTAATGTAAGTAATTGCCAACATATAACGGTTCTAGGTATGCACGTTATAGGTCATAGATCATAAAAACACATTGCATGGTTCTAATAAAGGTAGTAAAATCTTCAGTATTGTTGTGGCTGGTATTTTCTGAACAATTTTTTCGGCACAGTGAATGCAAGATTTGAACTACTCCAGCACAGACATTTAGAGGGCTTTGGCTGTGGGGACTAGAAACCCTGTTGAATCGTTGTGTTATTACACATTTTACCAGATTATTTTTTTTTACCTCACATTAGGAAATGCAGCACTTAAAGGAATATAGAAATGGTTGTTACCTGAAGTAAAGTCAATACTTTTTAGCACAGTACTGTCTCCTTCACCAGAGAAACGCCAAAGTAAATCCACATCATTCTTCACTGCGCCAGGCGTTACACGCACTTCTCTGCAAAACAACATATTTCCGATTTGCAAATAGCTCATGAATAATGAAATCTACCTAATGTGATAAAAATATTGCCAGTATTGATGATAGATGCATGGGTGGGGTAGGGGAACTTGATTCAAATACAATCAGATCTCTATAACCAAAAAGTGAAAAACAAACATGTAACATCAGATAAGGCCCATACACTGCCCCACCACAGCCCTTGCCTTTTAAGTATTGTGTTCTAAGGCTTGTGACGAATCTAATAAGTCATCCCTTCTCCTAAGCAAGACCCTCCCTAGGGGTCTGGGCAAGTGGGACCTCACTGGGAGTGGCTACCCTCTTACGGATAAGGACTCCCATTCCAATAAGGAACTCCAAGTGAAAACACACTTTCTGCCTATATGGGTGTGAGAAAGACTTTGATATCTCCCGTTACAACTATAACAAACAAAGGCCCTTCCTACACACTATTTGCTTCAAGTAAGCTGACCATCATCTGAATGCCATAATCAATGAAGACGGACATAATTCTTTTTCTGTTGATGATGTGGATAAGAGCAGTGTGAACTGCGAATGGGTGAGCAATTCCTACGGGGGGGAGGAGAGTCATTGCTACACAGACGCAAGCCTCAGAGACAATGTGCTGGAGGGGCAGAGCCACGGAGCCAGCGGTGGCGTGGGAGAAGCTAGTCACTCTACCGGCACGAACACAGCCCATTGACCTGTTCTTGGGTGGATGGCCCCGGGGTGAGTCTCAACCAAGTCTTTGTGCTGGTAGAGGGACTCCCAGAACCCCCCTTGTTTTGCATATTAAGTAACTTTGGATTTCACCCTAAATTACATGGGGAATCCAGACTTGGACCCCTTGCTTATTGTTCTTAGAGAGGCACAGCTCCATCTCACTGATGAGGTCTGACTAGGCCAAAACATGTGTCTGGGGTTGCTGTTGGTACTCTTGTTCAGAGGAGAGCTGCCTAGCATGTTGGTGCTGGACTGCCCCTGGGCAGGACAATGACTGAGGACGGGGATATTTCACCTCTGTGAAAGGCACAGTGAGCTAAAGACTTGGTTGAGACTCTCCCGGGGGCCATCCACCCAAGAACAGGTCAATGGGTCGTGTTCGTGCCAGTAGAGGGACTCCCAGAACCCACTGTATTTTGCATAATAAGTAACTTTGGGTTTCACCCTAAGTTACCAGGGGAATCCAGACGTGGACCCCTTGTTCACTTTTCTTAGAATGGCACAGCTCCACCTCACTGATGCGGCCCGACTAGGCTGAAACACGTGTCTGGGGTTGCTCTTGCTACTCTTGTTCAGAGGAGAGTTGCCTAGCATTTCGGTGCTGGACTGCCCCTGGGCAGGACAAAGACAGATATGCAGGGATATGTCTCCTCTGTGAAAGGGACAGTGAGCTAAAGACTTGGTTGAGACTCTCCCGGGGCCATTCACCCAAGAACAGGTCAATGGGCCGTGTTTGTGTCGACAGAGGGACTCACAGAACCCCCCTTGTTTAGCCCTTTGTAAGAAGGACTGAAAGGGCTACACATGCTTTATTTGAAGGTTAGGAAAGTCGAAAACCATAGAAGGAAGTTCATAAAGTCGGACAGACATACATCCCATGAGGAACTATCGATTGGACTGAGAACCAATAACCCAGTCAAAGAGCAACAGGACGTTGGGGAGTCCTAGTGCCACGAAGATGGGATACAGAAAAGTGCATTGAAAATAATCCTGGAGGATTAAACAGGTGGGCAAGTGCTTCAAACTACAGTGGAGCACTATATAAATTACATTACCTAGCGTCACTGGAGCTAGTGGTGAGGTCAGGCAGGGGAATGGGGGAGAGGTCAGGGGATACTCCCTCTTTAGCATGCAAGTGAAGATTAAGCTGAACTGTGAAAATATCCTCAGTTGGGCTGGCTTTGATTGTTATGGGAAGTGGGTTCCAGTGGAGCATAGAGAGTTGGAAGAAAAAGCGGAAGCGGGAGGAGGCACAGGGTGGATATGGGACAATGAGGTTGAGAATGGAATAGGATCGGAGGGAATAAGATGGTGAGTAAACTGAGATACAATCAGGCAGGTACTGAGGAGCAAATTTGTAGAAGAAGAAGAAGAAGGAACTAGAAAACACAATGGCTGTGCATGGTGAGCCAACCAGCACGTTGCTGGTAGGTAGAAGTGAACAGAAGCTCTGTGTAGGTGGTAGAGCATGCGCATAGAAATGAAGAGGACTTTGTCTAAAGAGAGGAAGGCATCGATAGGAAGACCAAGGAGTAGGCTTGAGCAGTAGTCAAGTTTACTGAGTAAGAGAGTAGAGATTAAAGAGAGAGTAAAGACCCCAAGATTGCAAGCCTTGGGTGAGGGAACAAGAAGGTCAGGCAGGAAGGAGATACGAGAGGGTAGTGGAGGTATGACATTGGAAGCTGGGAGAAAGAGGACTTCTGTTTTTGAAGAGTTCAGCATGAGGCAGGGGAGAGCCATCCAGTGACAAATTGTAGTGAGACAGTTTGTAATCCGTTCTGAGATGGCTCGGTGAAGGAAGGAAATTAGTTCAATATTTGAGCGTCATCCGCAAAAAAGGAGATAGTGAAAGCCAAAGGATGAAATAAGTCTTCCTAGAGCAGAGGTGTAAAGGGTTGTGAGGTCATGTAATATGACGGGAATGGTTTTCAAGGTGGGGGGATGCTTCAGACACTGGAGGGTGTAAAATTGAATAGGTAAACAGTGTTTGCAGAAGGGAGTTGGGAAGAATGTGTTAGGAAATGGTTTAAGGCCTTAACCAATTCTATTTAGGAACAGGAAGTTATCCCAAGCCAAAATGGTGGAGAGGAATCTAATATTTGATTGGCTTGAGATTAGAATGAAGGAAAGGCAGTCAACATTCTAAAATGCCTTTCATCTCAGACTCCAGGCAATGATGTACTATTTACGTAAGCTTGTGAATTGTATGGCCTAATTAGGTCATTAGAGTTTTCAGGACTTCAAGAATTATCAGGAAGGTGCAGATTTGAAGAGGCTTCATGGGACAGGAGAAGAGTCATGGTGGGGCTCAGCATTTCATTTTAAAATATAAAAGGAACAAGCCGAGTCGCACTGGGCCATACAATTGTCTCAGGTAAATTGTGCATTTAAAAGAATATGTATTGAGCAACACTGGTCAAACATACTAGCCGCGTAGTGAAGTTACTCATAAAACTGGCCCGAATTGGGCAAGAAAGTGGCCCATTTTGACCCAAAAAAATAGCCCACACCAGCATTTTGCGTTTTTGGTTTGGCCATGGGCCTATTGCCCTATAGGGCAGTCTGAGCCTAGGAACAAGGAATATTTAATTCAAGATGCTTGCACTATTTTTTTAACATTGGGGATAATGTCGCTCACCTTTGATTGAAATGATGTAACTGTTGTAAATAGTTTTGAGCAAGGAAAAAAGTGACAGGCTCAATTGCATCTTCAGTGTTCTGAAGAGCAGTAACTGACTCGCTGCTCAAGCGCTTATTTATGATGCTCTTCTCTGTGACACACTACCAAATCTAGAGAGGTGTTCCCTCTTGGTGCAGTGGCAAATTGTCTCCAAGGGTTTAAGTCAAGCCCGTATAACACACCACTTCAAGGTTTATTAACCGGCGCCTGTCCATTGTAGTGAGACACTACATTCTCCATAGAGTAGTGTCTTCAGAGTAAGCAGGCACGAATCTGATCAGCTCCACCAGTCACTTCGAGAGCATAAGAGATTAGCGTCTCGGAGCTGCGGAGCTGCAGCGAACCTTCAAAATTGAGTGCTAGAACAGTGACATTGTTTGTAACGTTAGGATGAGAGTAGTGTCAATGGAAAAAACACTTTAAGGAATTATCCATTTAGTATTGAAAGACTTTACAGAATCAAAAAGGAGTTTCAATATAGTTATCTAAGGAAGTATTGATAGTTAGAATTAGTTAGGTGTAAGTTAAAAAAAAACTATAAAGACCACATTCTCAAGTAGCAATTGCCTCTGTGAATCCAGGATTAATCCCAGCAACTATCGTCCAATTTCTTTGATGGACTCCGGTGGAAAGGTTTTTGCGAGAGCACTGATGGGTCACCCAGAATCTTGGATTGAGGAGAATAACATCATACATCATCTTCAGGCAGGCTTAATTGTTGAACTGGCACAGCAGACCAGAGCCTGAGCTTGAGACTTTTGTTGGATAAATATGTCACACTGAGGAAGATGTATGAATACTCAGTTTTCACTGATCTGCATACAACATTCGACAGAGTTTCCAGGTCCAAGCTATGGAGTACTTTGGTGAACATGGACATTCCTACAGCAATTTTAAGTGAATGAAAGAACTGATGCGCCGTTTTGACACACAAAGCAGAACTCGGAAAAACAGAACTGAAACCAACGGGAGCGGCTCGAGTCCTTTATACAATGGATGACACGACATTCGACCGGGCCTTCGAGGGACTACGACTCCACGGCCTCGAGCACAGCGCCCTCTGGCGAAAATTTTTCCGAAGAAGCAGCAAGGCTGGCAGACAATATCTAAGATGAGGATTACGTGGTAGGACACAATCCATTGGAATGAGGCAGTTGTTAGGTGGAACCTGGATGGAAGCGTAACAAAACCAACAGGGTGTATGCCAAGGTTGCGTGCTGAACCCAACGCTATTCTGTCTTTTCATTAAAAACATTATTTTTTTTTTTATCAAAGACTTTATTGATTTTAAACATAGGAAAACAACTTAACAGTACATGCATCTCTCTGTGTATCAGGGATGGGAGCAAGGGAGCGGTCATACAATCAACATTTTCAGGAGGAGGGTCAGGAGAGGAGAGAGAAGCAGGTAAAAAAACTAAA
Organism: Ambystoma mexicanum; assembly: GCF_040938575.1. Taxonomy (NCBI): domain Eukaryota; kingdom Metazoa; phylum Chordata; class Amphibia; order Caudata; family Ambystomatidae; genus Ambystoma; species Ambystoma mexicanum. Next base: position 868,173,964 of record NC_090924.1, on the reverse strand, counting down.
AACAACAAAAGAGGAAAGAAGAGAGAAGAAAAGAAAACTCTTGATAACTGGGACTGCTGTCTAGTGGTCCGTCAGACTTTGCCAAAGCAGGAGTTACTCGTGGCACAATCAGTATGTTCCTGGCTCGCTTCATTCATCATCATGCGGCCCTGTCCGTTCCTAGCGTCTGCCGTGGCACACCTGCCTTCTAGCTGGCGTCTTCCCAGCGACTCCATATTTTGTCCGCTTTTTGCGGGCAGCCCCTTGCAGCATATACCCGATGTTCCATGTCAGCGCAGATGTCCACATACACGACCCATTGGTCGTAGTCCGGAGTGCGTTCTGCGCCCCATAGTTGTGCAATATTCCGCCTGAGCACGGCCGTTGCAGTGGAGCAGAGTATCTTTTCATACCGGGACAGGTCGGTTTCATTAGAGATCCCCAGAAGGAGATGTTTTGGGCATCTGACTATTGTCTTGCCTATAACGCTGGATAGTTTGTCACAGCATTTCTGCCAGAGTTGTTGGATATTATTGCATTCCCATAGGATATGGAAGAATGTGCCCTCCTCACACTTGCATCGCAGGCAGCGTGCGTCTGTCGTCTTCCCCCAGCGGAAAAGGGCGACTCTTGGGTAGTAGACGCGGTGCAGGATCTTTAGTTGGACCAGCCTGAGTCTTGAAGAGATGGTTACCTCGCGCGGGTACATTAGGGCCTCCACCCAGTCTTCCGGCTGGAGCGGTCCCACGTCCCGTTCCCATTTGGTCTTCAGGCTGGTCAATTCTGGTGTCGAAAAGGATGTAATCACATTGTACAAGGTGGAGGTGACTTTCCGTTTCACCTGGTCCGACACCATATTGCATTCAAGGGGGGAGCTTTCCGGTATGTTCCGTATATTTTGTTGGTGGGTGCTCCACGCGTGTTGCAATTGCGTGTGGTGGTATCTTTCTGTGGCTGGGAGGGAAAATTCCTCTTGCAATGTTTCAAATGGTGCAAGTTTGTCCTCCCGCAGCACAGCCCCGACGGTGGTGATTCCTCGTTGGACCCATTCGGGCCATCTAGGTAGCTTTTGTATTTCAGGAAGATGGCAATTGTTCCATAGGGGTTGGGCCAGTGTCAGTTTCCCATCCCATCCTAGGTGTCGGTGTACCTCTTTCCATATTCTCACAATGCGTGTCGCCATATCTGGTTTCGGTGGGCTACCAAGGCTTCCGTAGAGATGTTCTAATGGTACTGTTGTGTTGTGGGGGTTAATTGCCTTGATGTGCGGAAGTGTCCCATCTCCATGCAGCATGTCATTGACCACCGTCAGCTGGCCGGCCCAGTAGTATGATTGCAGCCTGGGTAGTCCAATCCCTCCTTCCCATACGGACCTTTGGAGCGTGGAAAGAGCGATCCGCGGATGCGCCCCCCATAGCAGTTTTCTGAGGATGCCTTCGAGCTTATAGAATTCTTGCTGCGGGATATATAGAGGGGCATTTTGCAGGATGTACAAGAATTTGGGGAGGGCAATCATTTTGAATAGTGCAGCTCTACCCAGCAATGTCAATGGCAATGAGATCCAGTTGCGGGTGTCTTCTGCGAATCTTGTTACGAGTGGGGCAAGGTTCAGGGATGTATAGTCTGCAAGTTGTTGCGTGATACGTATCCCAAGATATTTGAACTGCTCCATTTCGGTCTGGTAGGGGCCGTTCATTGCACTGGTTGCAGGCGCATCCCCTCATTAAAAACATTATTAACAAATTGTTGGGTATTCCATTAGACGGGCCTAGGCTGGCAGGTGGCACGTTGACAATAATGCTGTTTGCGGATGACGCAGTCCTGCTCTCAATTACACCGGTGGGGCTTAGGAGGCAGTTCAATATTTTTGAAAAATTATGCTTAGACAATGGATTGTCCATTAATGTAACAAAAATGAAAGCCCTGGTGTCTAGGGGTGGCAGGGCAAAGACAAAATTGGAGATGGGCCTTGTGCTGAATGGCTAGATAATTAAAACAGGTAGACACTTAGGATTACCTTGGGTTAAGAACTATGGCGGATTGCAAATGGAACACGTAAGTGGCAAGATCAGGTGTAATGTTAGCAAGGTACAGTGGTACAGTGGTGCACTGGCAAGGTTCACTACTGAATTTGGCAGCACAGTGCTCAGCATTACACTGGAAGCATATAAGCTTCAGGCGAGGCAGACTGCCCTGTATGGGGCTGAGCTGTGTGGTGTTAACAACTGCAATAAATTGATAGTTCTGGAGAACACGTTCTTGAAGAGTATCTTAGGACTCCCAACAGTGCCCCAAATGTACCTGCTTATTTGGAGGTGAACCTGCTAAGAACTGAATCCCAATGCAAATCCAAACCAGTGTTTTTCTAGATAAGGATTTGTACTACTCCAAGGCTATCCAGATATAGAGAAGCCCTTGAGGACATTGTGTCGCAAGTTGGTGGTACCTCGCTTCCATGGTTCACACATATAAAAAAAAGCTCCAAAGTATAGGTCGGACAGAACACTGGATAGGAACACAAAGCTGCTTGTTAAAAATGCCTAACAGGCCACCGCAGCGAATGAGGTGCTGAGGACAATTAGCCAATCACCCCAGCTCAGTAATTACTGGGTGGTGAAACAAGATTTAGGCTATGGGACTTATTTGGAAAAACATCTTCCTCAAGCCAATGAGAGCTTTATATATCAAGCTCCATCTGGGTATTCTCTCGGTTGCGGATTTGAGCCACACATGAAACAACAATGTTTCTATTGCATGTATGGTAGGCTTAACACAAATGGAAAGTGTTATTCATTGTCTGTTGATATGTCCTTTGTACCTAGATTTTAGCAAACAATATTTAAAACCCTCTTCTCCACTAGGAATACTAGTACAACTGCACAAGCGCGTGAATTATGTTGCACCTCGAGGGATCACTTAGCGGTACACTCTGTGGCAAGTTACTTATGCAAGACTTGGAGGAAGAGGCAGTTCAAGCTTGCTTAGCTTGGTGGGAACACCCGGGTATTTGTTTTAAGCTGTATAGGAATATGCACTTTACAAATATATGAATTAATTGGTTTATAAGCACAATCACACTTTCCATAAGAACAAGTTACTTACCCATGGTAATGTTTTTTCGACTGGATGATCCTCCCACGTATTCCTCATTTTATGACTTTTCCATATCCAGCTTCAGCTGCTTCGGAAATATTTTCCAGCAGAGGGCACTGCGCGTCGATGTCGGTTGACTCGATGTTCCTCGGAGGCCTTTGTCTCGATGGTATAAAGTGTGCGCAGCGATCATTGGCTTTCATTTCGTTTTTAAAGCATGTATAGGACATCCTACACCCGACAGTTACTTCTCCTGAAAGAGTGAAGACTGCAATCACATGAAAAATTCTACTGCAGGGCAGGTTGGGAGGGGCGATGTGGAATACGTGGGAGGAACATCCAGTCAAAAGAACATTACCATGGGTAAGTAGCTTGTTCTTCAAATGGATTGTGTCCTCCCATTCTTCATCCTATGATAAACTCCCAAAGCAGTGTATGCATTCCTGGAGGAGGGAGTCCGAATTTTCAGACTCATAATAATTTAGGAGTTCCTTCATAGGTCTGTGTGCACAGAATGTAGCACTGCCTTTCCAAATAAACCTTCCTGGCGTAAGGAAGAGTCCAGATTATGATGTTTGGTAAAGATGTGTACGGGCGACCATGTGGCTGCCGCACAAATATCTCTAATTGGGACACCCCTCTGTAATACAGAGGACGTAGCCATGCCCCTGGTTGAATGGTATGCAATGATAATATTGCAGCAAAAATGTCGCCTGTTCAAAAAATCGCGGCAGAAATGCTGTGGTTTGACCCAGTAAAGGTGTACCCCATTATACCATTTAAGGGGAGCAGGGGTTGCGGGGGTGTCCCCCGCATCCTTTACATGGATTGCGGCGGAAAAACCACAGCCTTTTTGCTGCAATATTTTGCGTCCACGGCCATTTTTGCCACGATTTAAACACATGGAACCGGTTGAATGAGCTCTAAGACCCTCCGGGGACCCTTTCCTGCTAATCTGTAGCATTCAGCTATTCCCAAAATAATCCATTTTGACAAGGATTTTTTTTCAAAATTGCCATACCCAACTTGTGGCACGTGTAACCTAGAAAAAGTTGATCATCCTATCTTCTCTTAGACATCCTGGAGATGTAAACTTTCAGTTCAAGGATCCACATTCTTATCCCTGTACAAGCTGCAGAATTTGTTCCAACGGCAGCGGCACAAGGACTTTGTTGCTGGCCTTCTGGCCGAAAACAACATTTCCATTACGTCTTCCGGGAGGTCCCAATCCTTGTATCTCAACCTCTCAGACTCCTTAAGTTACTCCTAGCTCTACTTTCCTTTTCTCTGGTCTTAACCTACTCCTCACACTCAATGATCTTTCCTCAACTCTCCTGATTAGAATCCACCTCTTTCTCGTTCACTTTGATAATTCCTCCATCCTCCTGATGACCATTCACCTCCTCTTTCCTCCGACTCTTGATACATTTATTAGATTTGTGTGCCCTGTACCATATGTTACTCCATGATTCTTCAATCTCATCCCCAATTCCTTCTCCCGTCTTTCCATGTACGAGAACATATCAGTGACATCAACCATGTACAACCTTTTATAGAGCTATGAGACCCTTCCTTTTTTCAGCCCACTGTCTAATATGAGTTCTATGAGTAATGTATGCCTCGTTCCTGCTTCCTTAATCTAAGGGGGTGTGATCCAGTGCCGAAGTTGTGCGTATCAGAATCTTTCCCCTTCCACCAGGTAGAAGTCCGCTAGACTTTTCCTAAAAGATGTGGGCGTACCGTCCTTGTACAAATGAGAGAGATTAGTCAACCCCCCCTTTCTCCCACGTCTTAAATGCTGCTTTGGTCATTCCCAGAAGATGTCTGGGTTCCCCATGATCTGAGACAGTGGACGCAAGCCTCCCCATGATCCTGTAAAGTTCCTGCTTTATCCCAGTAATAAAGTGTTGTCCTCGTAGTGTTGATAATTTTGCTTCTTACCCATCTACCCTGTGGGCTTAGAGTGGGAGCATATGCATGTTTACTTGGAGTGCTTCCTGATCTAGTTCGATCCATCCCAGTCTGTGCGTGTGATCCTTGCACCTCAAGATCGGGGCTATTTTGGTTGCCCAGATGTACTTTTTGACATCCGGAAATGCCAGCCCCCTCCAGGTATTTATGTCTTGTCATTAACCATGCTCTAATTCTAAGACGCTTGTTTGTCCAAATGAATTTGTAGAGTTTAATTGCAGCTAGAATATCTCAGTTGCCCTAATTTTTTATGGGGAGGGCTTGCCCCACGTACAGGAGACAGGGTATTAAGTTAATCTTTAACGTGTTAATATGCTGTATCCATGGTATATCCTGGACTGCCTAATGTTCTTTGTCTTAGGTAATCTCCCGGAAGAGCGGCCTTATGTTTGCTTCCGCTAGCTCATCGTATCGCAGGGTAAGTTTAATGCCTAGATACTCCAGAGCTGTATTAGTCCACTTAAAAGGACCTACGTCTTCCAGTTCTGCTTTGATTGCTGCTGGTAGGGCTATTCTCAGTCCTTTTGATTTACCGAAGTTTATAGAAAACCCTGCAACCTTCTTGAATTTTCTCAGCTCTTCCATTGCCTCACTCGCCTGGCGAACACCTCCATCAAACACCTTAATTGAGAGCGCAAAGATCAGCAGTGAGTGGGGGCACCCCCGACTAGTCCCCTTTGAAATCTGTATGTTCTCAGTCAGATCCCCATTCACCCGTAGCTTCGAGGCTGGCAAATGAAAATTGGCCATGATATATGTAAGACATTGCGGGCCAAAGCAGAAACTAAGAAGCTCAAGTCCAGTCTATCAAAGGCCTTGTGGGCATCTAATGCCAATAAGCCTGCGGATGTCTTCCTCATGTAGCTGTGTTCTAGGAGGTCCACCACTCTCCTGATATTATCCTGTGCACTTCGTTTCAGTATAAAGCCAGTTTATTATATCAGGGCAGGAAGTACCAGTGCCAGGCAACTGGCCAGCACCTTTAGAATATATTTTTGGGTTTACGTTCAATGGGCTGATCAGGCAATATGACCAGCAGTCATCCGCCTCTTTTCCAGGTTTTAGGAGGAGCAGTGTAACCGCATCCTCCATAGTAAGGGGTCACCCTTGAGGAGTCGCAAACAAATTGAATACCGCCTAAGAAGCGGAGTCTGAAATGTTTTGAAAAACTGAGGAAAACCTATCTGGCCCAGGGCCTTATTACTTTTTTGACCCAAGATTGCGATTTTAATTTCTTCCATCGATATAGGTTTATCTAGGTCTAAACACTTCTGTTTGTTCAGTTTAGGTAGGTACGCAAGGTCAAGGTGTTTTTGTTGCTCTTCCGAAACCAAACTAACCCCTCCCAGTATTGCTTTAAAATATTTATCCAGAATCTCTTTTTTTATCTTCCTCCACCATGCCTCAGTCTGCCACCTGCATCCAGCAGGGATTCGATAAAGCTTCAGGACTTGAGTTTCTTTAGTTTATACTGTGACGAATTCTTGCATATCGTCACTTCTCCCTGAGGGGGAGCCCCTTCCCATGAGACCAGCCAGGGAGGTGAGGCTACTACCGGATAGTCCCAGTGGGTTTGTACTCAGTGGGAGGATCTCATGGGGAGGAACCCCTCCTAGGGGTCTAGGGACAACTATCAACGGAGAACGCTGTATTATTTATTTATTGTTCACTTGTTAGACGCTTATGCAGGAAGCAAATACTGTTTCAAAGCGCCCACGTGGCAACAGGGAGGGGACATGGGATGATAGACAATGTAATTACAGCAATTTTAAATAATTAAATACAGCAAAGAAGAGACAATGGGGAGGGGAATATGAACCTACTATACCTTGTGAGTGTTCAGAACGTGCAAGGGGACTGTGGTATGGGATAGGTGCTGTGGTGCTCATGGAAAGCAGAAGGTGAAGTGCTATGAAGATAGATAAGTGCAACCTCCCGTGGTGGAGGGTGGGCCGAGGCAAGTGCAGAGGATAGACAGCAGGTGGGATGATAAGATGCAGGAGGTGAGGGGCCCGAGGATGCATAAGGGCCCTGCACAGCAGTCAAGCTACTGTGTGATTAGCAGGGGGAGGAGGGAAGGAAGAGGTAAAGAGGAAGGTCTTGAGGCTTTTACGGAACTTAAGGAGGACCTGCTAAAGACGAAGAGGGAGGGGGAGGCTGTTCCAAAGAAGGGAGCCATCTGAGGAAATCGATCGAGCTCCTGCTCTCTGTTTAGCAAACTGCTTAATACTCCATGACACCCTCCATTATCCTTCTATCATATACAGGTCACTTCATCACCGCACACTTTCATGTTTGCGTGAAGATAGGAAAACCAACCTCCTTCCTGAGAAGTACCGAGACGAGGAAGAGTAGGCACTACCCATTTCATATAGACTCAAGGACTAGGACGAAGAAGAATCTGTGTGACCCAGTGGGGAAACACAATAGTAATATTGAGACGAGGGAGAAGCACAGAGCTCTGAAGATCAAAGTGGGAAACTATTACAGCGAGAGGTCTAGTCGCTCAGAAAAAGCCAGCGCAAACCACAAGTTAAAAAGCAAGAATGGACAACCTCTGGAGTCAGTCCGGCTCTGGAGGAACCTCGAGCAGGGGAGTGGAGCAGCACTGACGGGAGACGCTGCCGGCCATGATGCGTGCAGCAGGCACTCAGCATCCAAAGAAGAAGGATGTATTTACCTGAAGGCTGGAGAATGTGACGTCCTGTTCCAGAGGAGCAGGGAACCGAGCAGTCGGCAGGAGACTCGACGTCAGAGGAGACACTAGCGTGGTGAAGCTGCTGCAGCATGAGAACCGACCGCGAGAGCCAAAGGGTAGTCAAGGTGAGCCACAGATGCCAGAGGAGATCGGAAACCCCACAGGTATGCAAAAGGTGCCCAGAAATGCGCAGGAAAACCATGAGGGATGTGGTCAATCGAGGGAGGAAGAGTAGAGAGATTGTCCTCGTCCCAGTGGGACAAACCAAATCTTGGAGAACGAAATATACAGGGGTAGGAGGTCATCCCAGCGGAAAGCTACTGAGAGAAATCAACCATATTTGGTAAGAGAGTAATCTAAGTTGGTTGAACTTGGAGACGGGGAAAATACTCCAAGATCATGAGGGGAAAAGGGAAGCCAGAAGAAAGTAGAGATTCCATTGGGTTTTATGAACTATGTTCTAGAAGGAAAAGCCCTCATAGTGTAAAGCGAAATATTCATTCAGGGCCAAACATACTTGGCAGGGAAGTAAACCACGTTGGTAACACTTGGGAGAGGAAAAATACCCAAAGGCACTGAGAGATTGAAGAAGAAAAAAAAGGCCAGTGAAAGGGAGCGATTCCCCCTGGCACTATGATTTGCAAAGTATACTTTGGAATCTGAGAAAAGGCCAGGGGTAGGGAGTCGACCCCCTGGCACTGCGAAGTGCAAACCAAGCTTGATTAAGGGCCAAGGGAGTCATTCCCCCTAGCACTCTGAATTGTGAACCAAGCCTGAGAAAAGGCATGGGGAAGGTAATAAGTCCACTGGTATTGTGAAAGTAATGAGGGGAAGATACCTGGAGAAGGGAGGCATTATCCAGGAACCCAATAGTGAAGAAACAACTATGGGCAATAAGAAATGTTAATATTTAAGTTGTAACTTTAATCTCAAACATTGTTTTTTTTTATGTCTTGAAAATGTGCTGAGACCTGGCAAAGGGAGTCATTCCATCAGGTAAAGATCCTGCATAAGAATTAGAACTGTGATCCACTGTCCAGAAGAAAGGAGCCACTCTTCTGGACCCATAAGATCCAATACCTCTTCGGTTTTGTTATAAGTGTAAGCGACAGAAGACCAAGTTACTTACCTCCCCCCATAACGTTCTTTCAATTGGTTATTTCTCCCACGTATTGCTCATCTTTTGATATTTCCTTTCCAGCTCCAACTGCTTCAGAAATGTTTTTTCCTAGACAGAGGGCGCTGTGCACTGGTCCTGTCCACTCAATGTCCCTCGAGGGCCTCAGTCCAACGTCATCAACAGTATATGTAGCATGTGAAGCGCCCGTTGGCTTCAGTTCTGTTTGGCCCCCTTTGAAGAATTACTGGCAATAGTATTAAACCGTAATAGACTCTACAAGAGCGTAAAGTGTAAACAAAAACAAAACCTAAATTCTACAGTGGGGTAGGCTGGGAGTGGTGATGAGGAATACGTGGGAGGAACATCCAATCGAAAGAACGTTACCAGTGGTAAGTAAATTGTTCTTTGAATGGATTGTGTTCTGCCACGCATTCCTCATCTTATGATAAACTCCCAAAGCAGTGTATGTATTCCTAGAGAAGAGAGCACGAATTTTGACATGTCCTTATAATTATCATGGACAGAATGAAGGACTGCCTCTCCAAATTCCCCTTTCCCGAGTGGAAGTTGTGTCCAGACAATGTTTTACAAAAGTGCGAATGGTAGACAGCGTGGTTGCCGCACAGATGTCCTTAATTGGCACCCCGCTTTGTAGAACAGAAGATGTTGCATGCCCCTCGTAGAATGGGCCCTTAGACCCTCCGGAGGATCTTTACCAGCAAATCTAGAACATTCCCCAACAGCCAGAATAATCCATTCGGATAGGGTTTGTTTTGTTACTACCGAACTTAATTTATGACCTGTATAACCAATAAATAATTGATCATCTTGGCGGAATTTAGACATTCGTGAGATATACAAACTCAGAGCCCTTCTTGGTCCAGTCTATTTAACCTCTCCTCTTCCTTCCCAGGATGAGGAGGCTGGTAAAAAGTTGGTAAAACGATTTTTTGAGACAAATGGAAGTCTAAGACTATCTTTGGTAGAAAGGAAGAAACACTTTGTCCTTATAGAATATAGTGAATGGAGGCCTACAAGAAAGTGCCTGCAACTCGCTCACCCTGCGGGGTGATGTTATTGCATCTACAAAAATAGTTTTCAATGTCAGCATCCTTAATGGACATGAATAAAGAGGTTCAAATAGAATACATGTTACAAATGGTAGGACAAGATTTAAATCCCAAATGGCAACCTGAAAGGGAGTAGGTGGGTACACCTTAATGAGTCACTTCAGAAATTGTATGATTAATGGGATTTTAAAGTATGAATTTTCTTACGATGGTCGCTTGAAAATTGAAAGCACTACCAGATAACCGTTTATGGTTCCAATCTGGAGCTCCATATTTGCTAAATGTAACAAAAAGGATAACACCATGGGTGTATCGCATTGAAAAGGGACCACATTATTTTCCCTGCACCAGCTGCTGAATTTGTCCCAACGGCAGCGGTATATGGATTTCGTTGCATGCCTTCTGGCCAAAAGCAAAATCTCCATCATGTCATCTGTGAGGTCCCAATACTTATACTTCAACCTCACAGAAACAATGTGTGAAGGTTGAGTGTCTTTACGTCTGGATGGAGAACCCGACCTTCCTCTTGCAAGAGAAGGTCTTCTCTTGGCGGAAGATGCTTTGCAGGGCAGATGGACATGTCCCAAAGGTGCGGGTACCACATTCTCCTGGGCCAATCCCGGGCAATGATGATCGTGGATTACCCGAACTTTTTCAACCTCCTGATCACTTGTGGAATGACGGGGTCTGGAGGGAACGCGTACAGTAGTCGAAACTCCCAGTCCACTACAAACGAGTGCCCTACAGCTCCTCTTGGGGGAGATTTCCTGGAGCAGGACAGTTTGCACTTCCGGTTAGCTCTGTTCGCAAACAGATCCACTTGAGGGGTTCCCCAAAGGATGAAGATCTCTTGAAGGACTTCCTGAGCTCGTTCCTACTCATGGGAGACTGTGCGCTGCCTGCTCAGAGCATTCACTGCCGTGTTCTCCTCTCCTAGGTGAACTGCTGATAGGGAGACTCCTCCTTGAATTGCCCAGAACCAGAACTGCATTGCCTCTCTGCACAGTGATAGTGCCCCTACACCTCCTCTCTTCTCATATTGAGGTAATACATGGCCACTGTGTTGTTCATCATTATATGGACATTCTTTCCCCATACGGAGGGCAGAAAGGCCTTCAGCACTAGTCTGATTGCTCTCAGCTCCAAAATGTTTGTATGTAGTTTGGACTCTGAAGGAGACCAATGCCTGCTGACTGTCATATCGTTGGCGTGGGCTCCCCAACCCATGAGTGAGGCATCCGTAACTACTGTTATCTCCGGCCATGGTTGCCAAAATGGTTCTCCCTTCAGAATGTTGTCCTCGCAGGCCCACCACAGGAGATCCTGTGCGACTCTGCTCATAACTTGAATAAGGTCTGACATCCTGGCCGAAAACTGAGACCACAGTGAAGGGATCTCATCCTCAGGTGAGCCTCTGGCACCAAGAAAATGCAGGATGCCATGAGGCTGAGGAACCTCAAAAAGTCAAAGGCCGGGAGACACTGGGCACTCTGGAATTAGGTGACCATCTGCAGAATGTGGTGGGCCCTCACCTCGGGTGGTAAGGCTTTTCCTAAGGATGCATCCAGTACTGCTCCAATGAATTGGAGTCTTTTTCGTTGATACGGCCTTCGAAGGGCTGGATTCTCGACTTGTCAAAACCCTTGACATTTTTTCGACGGTTGGAGGCCTTGTTGGCTCCCGATTCGATTGTGGCCTGTGTCCCGGGCTTGAGGGCGCACAGGATTTAGCCTTGAACTTCCCTTTATCGTCTTTATGCAGAGCAACCGGGGCATGGCTTCTCTTCTTTTCCTTCAAGGGGGTCGTGGCCTCCGTCTCAAATATTTTCGGCATCTCTCTCCGAAACTCTTCCCACTGAGCCGGAGTGGAGGATTTGTGATCTTCTCAGGAGAGGAATCACTCAAAGTTGAAGGAGATCTATAATGCCTCTTCTTTGCCTTCTTTGACGAAGAGTGACGTGATTGACTCCTGGATCAAGATCTCTTTTTTGGATCTCTTCCATTGAAGAGAATCTCTCAACTCGTTGGATCAACATTTTTTTAAATAATTGAAGGAGATTTTGAAGGGATTCTACCCACCACTAATTTACCTTTAAGCTCCCTTAGAGCCTTATCGGTCACTGCCTGACCGGAATCACAGTCCGTCATGCTCTGTGCCCAGGCACCATAGGCATACGCGGTGGGGATCGGTAATCGACATTTATGCCCCACAGTCTTGAAACATTTTTAACCCCGTCTTAGGTGTTGAATGAGCCGACCTTGAAGACATTTAGATTTAAATTGGAAGAACCGAAGCGTGATGTAATTCTCTGGAAGGGAAATGCTCCATCAGAAAATGGAACTGAAGCCAACGAGCACTGTTCGTGCTACATATACAGGTGATGACTTTGGTCGACCATCGGACGAAGGCCCTCGAGTGACATCGAGTCGACAGGACCAGTGCACAGCGCCCTCTGTCAAGGCAAAACAAATTCCAAAGCAGCTGAAGCTGGAAAGGAAATATCAAAAGATGAGGAATACATGGGAGGACACAATCCATTCAAAGTAGGTTTTTACACAGGATGGTGGAATCTTGATTTATATAGACATCCTCACTGAATCCTTATTATTTCAGTTGAGGTATGGAAACCCCTCTTAGAATTAGGGAGAGGTAGGTTTTCTCTTTATTGCTAGTATAATACAAGTTTATGTGGACACCATGCCACCTGTGTTTCAGTCTCCTCCTTCTGCACCCTTACAATACACTAACATATGATTGGCCTTATTTCCCTAATTATAACACGTCTGTTTTGTTCTAAGAAAGGCCTGCAATGTTTTATCTGCTAGGTGGGCGTCCAATTTAGCTCTAACTAGGTGCAATTCTCGAAGGGACTTTGTAGACCCCTCTTTTAATGCTCTGCTTCCATGATTTGAACTTCTTCCTCCAACCTTACTCTCTCCTGCTCCCTTTGTTTGTTATATGTGTAAGGAACTCATGGTGGCAACAAGTAAAGACAGACACATGTGATCACAGTTCAAGGGTGTTTATTAAACTGTAAATGAAGGGGGGAAAAAACGCCTAACACCTAACCTAAATCTAAGATGGGAGCAAGCTTCGACCATCAAATGAAAATAAGGCAGTCCTTGTGGCGTTGTGTCAAAATAAAAAGGGCTATACTAAAAAAAAGAAACGATTGGCAAATCCTTCCAACTAATTACAGAAAGACTGTGGGATAGGGTTTTCAATAAAGAAAGAAGTGTTCACAAATAATAAGTTAGTATGTGGTTGCCAGGGGGTCTCCCTTCCCCACGTTTTCAGCATGGACAAGGTGGGACCTTGGAGCACAGCACATGCTCAAGCTTTCCCAGCACGAGACGATAGTTCCATTCCAGCTATCAGGTTCTTCGATGGTTAAGTCTCTTTTCAATAAAAAATCTGTTGCCTTCGAGGGTCTGATGTATTCAACAACAAATAAACCAACAAAGAGTTCTTTTCAAAATGGACTTTGGGTGAGGACTTTTCACCCCTGTATGTCCCTCGACCGGGCTCTGGCCCACTTGACAAGGGGGACAATTCACTTCCCCTGGTCTTCCAATACTTCTTACATTCACAAGTCTTAATGTCTTTTTAAACAGTTTTTCAGACTTTGACCCTTTGTGTCGGCTTCCCTCTGCCGGGTTCACTCTTGCCAACTTTTACAGAACACACTGTTCATATACTGATTTCACCATGCGGGATTCATTTCCCTTAGCTTCATAATCATCTATCGGTCAAAGACTTTCAATGGTACAGAGGATTTTACAAGACCCCTGAATCACCACTTTGACCTCTCTTCACCTCTTCCCAGGGCCGTCTGGTTACGGTAGTCTCTACCATTGGGTGATCGGCCAGAGTTTTCTGCGTGAGCACCCACATGGTGCTGGACACCTCTGTTGCTGGCTTTCCCCCTCTTTCCTCAATAGTTCCTTTAAACCTTTCAAAGTTCAAATTAGCGGTTGGCTACTTCTCGTTCAACATAGTTCGGTTTCTTATCGACTCTCCCCTCAACTCACCACCTGTGATGAACCGCCTGGCTTTCCTTCCCTATGGAGTCAAGGTTGGTACCTCCAAGACAAGCGCCTCTCCCCGGCTTGGTAATCAGCGGAGTTGTGTACCGTTGACATCTGCTGCAATACACGCTGGCTATTGTTTTCTGTCTTAGGTTTCCAGCAGCAGTGGTTTCACGGACCTTGGTTGGAAAGAGCAAGATCGCTTCTCTCCTTGTCACCCTCTCGGTATGCGCCGTCTTTCGCCTCATCTTGAAGTGTGAGAGAGAGATAGAGATAGAGATAGGCGATAGGAGATATATATATTCTGGTTAATTGCCCGACTCTGCCTGGCCCTTGGTTTGGGACATGTCAGGTAAAAAGGCTTGGACGTTGTCTTCTGTCTAGTGTTTGTGTCGGAAAAAGGGGGGGGGGCTACAGTATCTGAGTATCCTACAATGTAAGATTGGGAAAAAGGTATTATAAGACTGGGGTTGGTTTGTTAACTCAGAAGGATGAGATGGATAGGGTTTGTTTAATATATGGGACTGACCGGGATTATTATCGTGAAAGGAACAGGGGGAATTGTGGGAATGGTAATGTATTGTCAATGCTGTTTGAGAGTTCGGAAAATGGCAATCAGAAGGACTGGATTGGTAGGGTTTTGTCAAGGTAGATTGTGTGTTTGAAAGAATAATCATAGGGATGTGGAGAAGAATGGTTGGAAGTGTTCGGGCAGAAAATAGGAAAACTATGATTCTGGGAGTTGTAGTTATTTAGGGTAATGGGGTTCCTAGTTGGTCTACCAGATTTGTCGGGGTGGCAGGATTTTATTAAGGGAGCTTCTTTGGTTGCAAGGGAGGTGGATGCAGAATAACCAAAAAAAGCTTCAGGGACTTTGTCCCTGGTAGAATACTGCCTCTCTCCTGGGGTATTCCTCCAAGCATAACCCTGGGCTCCTCTACCCAGGTGATCCTCCTTCGTTAGTCCACCCCTAGGGTTGGAATCTGAGAGTGCCAACCCTTCCCTGGCCACCTGAATAAGGGATTCTTGAGATCTATCTGGAAGAATAACCTCAGGTTTCTTACATATGCCACCGCCTGCTTATCAGTCACTTTGTATCTATCCCAGACTATTCCAGGATCCCTGTCTGGTGACATGTTCTCAATGAAATAGTGCGAGGTGACCAATGCAATGCCCTCTCGTAGGGTCAGGTCTTTAAGGATGTGGTTGTACAGTTTCCAGGGGCGTTGCTTTGTGGGTGTCAATCAGGTTGTCCTAAGTGTGACCTCAACTGGTGCGTGATCCAGCAGCACACTACTGCCAATCCCCATTTTCTCTTCGTAGGGTACCAGGCTGGCTGAGACCAACAAGTCTATCAGCAAGAAACTATGCTGCACCTGAGAGAAATGCGTATAATCTAATTCCCTGGGGACAGAAACCTCAAAATTTCAATCAAACCAAGGTCCCTGAGATCTTTTGTCAAGGATAATACATTCCTGACGTTAGATTGGGAGGGGCATGGTGATTTTTCCACTAGGGTCTGAAGGCATATTGAAGTCCCCACCCAAAATCATGTCTCCCTCTATAAAGGCTGCCAGTATAGCCAGTAGGACTTTCAAGAAGTGATGCTGATACTCATTTGGGGCATACAGCAAACAGAATGTCACATTTCTGAACCACTTCCCTTTTACCATATTAACTCTTCCCCCCCTTTGTCTCTACATAGCCCTGTTAACTGGAATGTCGACTCCCTATGGAATAATATCGCTGTTCCCCCTGTTTTGTTCCTGCTAGTGGCTAGGTATTGAAGTGTGTGTTTCTTGAAGCAGGACTACCCCTGCCTTTATTTATCGTAGGCATCCGAATACAGACATTGGGCCTCATTACAATTACGGCGGTAGCCGTGCCAGTTTTACCAGCACGGCTGCCGCCGGAGTAATTTTTTTACCGTAGCCCGGGAATTGGGAAATTACAGAGTCATTACGGCCTGCCGGACTTGGTAATTGCCCATTCCCGGGCACCGGTAAAAAATGCTCCCCAATCCCATTCGAGCCCCATAGGGCTTAATGGGAATGGGGAGGCCGGATACACCAGCACCATTTGGAATGGTGCCGTTGCATCCAACATGGTCTGCTCGCAGGTGCCGGTCCGCCCAGCAGGTCAGTCCTGGGGGGCGGTAAGGCACCCGCGAGCAGAACTCATAGTTTGCCAGTTCGGTGACAACGGTACCGGCAAGCTTACCGGTACCGTTGTTACTGGACCGGCAACCTTGTAATGAGGTCCATTCTATTACATGCCGCATTTCATCCCTGGAAATTGCAGGAGAGTATGTTCATCTTCGACATTAATTTTGTGAATTTATCCCCTGTTCCTTGCCTGCTGAAATGCAACAGGGCGAACTGTTGCCTCCAACCAGCCCACTCGTCTTTTCTTGTGTCCCTTTACAACGCCTGCCAAGACCATCAACCTTTTTAACTATAAAAAACCTTTTATGTCCAACCCCAACCCCAACAATGGCTGTTACAGGTGTCCCTTCCAACTTTCCCACCCACATCGCCACGCAGGTTGGTAGCACCATACTATTTTGAATTTCTTTTGAAATGTCACTCAGTAGTTGGCATAGGTCTTTTCTGGTCATTGGCATGTCCAAGTCTTCTTTTTCTCCCGGTGTGTGGTATATCTGGACTACGATCGCAACCTCTTCTTTCTTTGTTAGTACACTGGTCCCATTTACTGGTTAATGTTTCGCTGCCTTGGTGCCTTTCCGTAATGTTTTGAGCATCCTCTGGCATCTGTGTACGTTCCATGCACTCCCTTGGTTTCAAAATGTGTCAGCCGCTCCACCGCTTAATCCGCCTGTCTAGCTAGAGTGTTCTCAATGGGCCGCTGCCCCTCCTTTTATCACTGAGCAATTCTAAACCCTCCGGTCACTTGCAATTCTCATTGCAAGTCTGGCCCCTTTTCAGCCATCTGGATCAACACCTTGGGTCATGTTTTCAGATGTGCGCTCCGCAGTGGAGCGAGATGGGCCACTGTATTCTGGCACCTCCCATTGTTTCAAAATCTTCAACAAACTATTAAAGGACACAAACCTTGCCGGATCCCACAGCAGACCATGACTTGCAGACATCTTCAAAAAAATTCTCAACCACAGAACGCCAGCATTATACTTTCAGATACTAATGAACCTATCCCTAAACACAGGAATAGTACCTAAAACTTACAATTCAGCATACATCAAACCTCTCCTAAAGAACAAAACAGGAGATGCAGCGGACCCCACCAACTACAGACCCATATCAAACCTACCTAGCGAGAGAACCAGATCTACAATATAGTCAACCATGTGGAAATCAATGGAATACTCAACCACTCCAAGTAGGCTTCAGGCCCATGAGAGGAGCTGAATCAGCACTGCTACCCCTGTGAGACGACCTAAAAATAAATGTAGACAACAGCAACCGATCAGCCTTCATACTGCAAGACATATCAGCTGCCTTTGACACAGACACACAACACGAATCCAGAGACTGGAGGAATCCGGCATACAAAAACTCTGCTTGAATCGTTCCTCACTAACCGAGCTGAAAGAACGCACTTCGCGCCGTTTACATCCCGTTTGATGGCCAAACTATAGAACTCAATACTTAAGGAGATAAGAACAACGGAAGATAACCTAATCTTTAGAAAAAGACTGAAAACGTGGCTTTTCAATTCACTAAGAAAAGCATGAGAACGGGCACCCCACAAATCACAACACGGATTCAAGGCACACATGGGACATTACAGGGGCGTGCCCTGAACTCATGTGGTGAGGACGCAACTTGTATGAGCTCCTGCTTCGATCCGATTGAATGATCCTGCAGCGGGTGCTGAATTAATGACCAGTGGCATTCACACACAAATCCGGGAAGCTAACATCAGAGAGTATTAGCTAGGCGACTTTCCAGAGAAAATCGGAGGCTGAGTACGGCAGCAAAGAGGCGAAAGACTGGTGCAGTGTCCCAAGAGTTGCGGCCCGACAGAGGAGATGCCAGCCGGACTTGGATTATCAGACCCTGCAGCTGCGGGGGATCTGGCGGCTCGGTGGCTGCTGAGACCCGGCTGAGGAGCCATCCCCGGCTGAAGATGGAAAAGAGGGACAGATAGGAGAGGGACAGATAGGAGTGGATCCCCATCCGAGGTGCAAATCAGGACCCCCACCCGAAACAACATCAACCCACGGAGGGCCTGTGAGGCGATAGCGTTGCCCACGGAGGGCGGGAGCAGACACGAGCTAGGGAGCTGCCAGTCAGGGAGTGAGGAATACCCAAACACTGATCAGCTCTGAAACATTGGAAGAGCAAGGACGGCGGCCTGAGAAGACGCAGTCTGCGGCTGAGTGCGCAGTGAGTGCACCCCTCTGCATCCGGAGCTACACTCACCTCCGGAGGCACCGGTGGCGAGACCAGACGCAACCTCCTTCTTTGTCTGGCCGGGGAGCCTGGGTGGGCATTGTGAGTAAGAAGGTGCAGAGATTGTGCGGCCTTTGGTGCACGTCGGACGTACTCCCCGCCGGCTGTGGGGGTGACAGGGACCATCAAAGCTGTCGGGGTGAGGAGGTGAGCACCCCCTTTGAACACTGGTGCAGAGGGAAGGCCTGGGGGGTGAATAAGAGCACTGCCCTCCACACTGCGGCACGAGCTAGAAGTGCCCTGGACATAATATTATAGTAACACACTAGGCTACTGCCAGATAGGAGTGGAAGGAGGGCAAGGGAGGTAACCAGAGCGGCTCGTGAGTAGTGGAGCAGGAACACAGGAAGTACCACGGACATTTCTTGGGCAGGAATGAGCTAGGAGACTCGCAACTGAGGCTTGACAGACTGAGAAGGGGGGTGAGAGAGTAGACAGCAGATCTAGCTGAAATAGTCACAGACGAGCTGCGGGCAGGGGCCCACGTAGCCATGGGGCTGTGTCTAGGTGCAGTTGCGGAGCGAGAACCACAGCACTGTACCGCCACAAGCCGAACAGGCATGGTCTAGACACCGCTTTCAGATGCCAGACAGGAGTAAGAAGGGGAAAGCCAGGCAAACCGTCATGGAGGTCTACACTCAGAAGGACGGGAACGGTCTGACATAGGGGGGGGAGAATCACAGCTACAACACCACAAGTGGCTGTGCAGGATAGAGGCCCAATACAGGCGGCAACAGCAAAATTGAAATTGGCGCTAGAATACAAGATTGATGCAGTGATTCTGGATGTCGGATTGTTCCGCCAAGTGGTCTTCATAATGGCCGACCACCTGGGCACGCCAGAAAAAGTGCGAGACAATACAGGAAATATCGCCAGTGCTCAGGCCCGGGCGGCAAAACTATTGGATAGGGTAAAGACCCTAGAACACCAGGCAGAAGACACAGAAGGAAGGGCACGAAGGAATAACATCAAGATACTGGGTCTTCCTGAGGGGGCACAGAGCCAAGACCCCACAACAAATGTTGAGAACATGTTACTGCAGGAGGTACATTGACTGAGGGATTCACTGTCGAAAGGGTGCATAGATCACTGGCAAAGAAACCACTGCGGGCGCACCCCCAAGACCGCTGATAGCGAAAGTCTTGAATTATAAGGATAGGGAACGGATCCTAAGTTTCTCAAGGGAGGGGGGGACCATCATGAGGATCCTCGAAGCTGGCAATCTACCCTGACTAGACTGTTTTGGTCCAGAGGCGAAGAGAACTATTTGGAGCAACTAAAGAACTACTGCGTAGAGCGAACATATGCTATATGCTGATTTACCCCGCTAAGGTGAAATACATAGAGGGAGATCTCACTTCTTTGAAAACCAGGTGGCGGCACATTCCTAGATGGACACAAAGGGCCTAGCACAACTCCCGAATAGGAACAATGATGACTCATAGCAGGAGGGCTCTGAAACGACTGGAATGTGCAGCTCATTAGCCTCTCCTTTTTTCACGAGAGGGCTGCCTACATAAGTGCCAGAGACATTTGGGGAGTATAAGCGGGAGCTCCCAAGAGTGAGATACAGAGACGGGGGGAACCTTAAGCGACTGCAGCATCAAGCAGATATCACAAACCCGGGTTGAAGTTTCAGATGCCAGTTCTGAGGCATGAGCTGCTGCACGTGACCCAGGAGGGGGGTGACAGGTGCGAGAGAAGTGGCTGGGCCTTAGCGGTGGACTTAATGCTGGGACATTGTTCTGTTGTGTGGTTTGTTACCAAGTTGCCTTGATGGGGACAATGGTAGGGTAGAAGGGCAAAATGAGCAAACAAGGGACGGGGGGGTTATGTTGTGTTCTTTGACATGTTAGACTTTAGCAAGCCGTATACTGGTGGGCAATGTGTACAAAAGAGCAGAGGGTGGACCCCGGATGAGAGGAGAAGGAAAACACGCATGGGGAAGGTGTCCGACAAGGTAGGTAGGTAAACCCTGGCCTGACGCGAGAAACCCTATTAGGGACAGAGGCGCAGGAGGGCCTAGGGCAGTGGGAACCAAGAGGCCTGACTCCACGCACCCATGACTATGGACAGGGGAGTGAATATAATTACCTGGAACATAAGGGGCCTCAATTACATGAATACGTATACACACATACTTGGTGAGAAGAGGCATACAGGTGGCGATGTTGCAAGAAACGCATTTAACGGCTGGTAAGCAAATTGCTATACCCAAGAAATTGGGAGGCAAGCTATATGGGTCACCTTTCTCCACGTACGCCAGGGGTGTGCTCACCTGGATCGCTCTGGCGGCCCCCTTCCAACTATTCAAAGTTAAGCATGATGACAAGGGCAAAATGGTGGTGGTGCACGGTTTGTGGGACAGCAGAGAGGTCTGCTTTGTAAACACATATGCTTTGAAACATGATGCCTCTGTGTTCTTTAAATCACTGTACTCGAGACTTTCCTCATATAGAGAGGCCACATCAGTCTGGGGCGGAAACTTTAATTGTACCCTAAATCTCAGCTTGGATAGGTCTGACAACAGATTTACTAAACCCGCATCACCAGCTCTGGTTTTGGGCTCCCTTTTGCAGGATATGAGACTTGTAGACATGCGGAGGGAAACAAATGGGGAAAACAAGGTTACTCATTCTTTTCAGCCCCACACGCCGTACACACGAGGATAGACTACCTTTTCACAGGGAAGGAAACCATGGGAGAATTTGCACACCTAAAATTTAGGGTTCTCTCTGACAACACGCCGCTTATGGCAATATGGCTAAACACTACCTGGAGACCCAAGATACCCACCTGGCGGCTGAGGTCAGAAGCCCTGCAAGAAGAGGCATTTCCTGAATACCTGAGGGTTCA
This sequence comes from Ambystoma mexicanum, assembly GCF_040938575.1. NCBI lineage: Eukaryota > Metazoa > Chordata > Amphibia > Caudata > Ambystomatidae > Ambystoma > Ambystoma mexicanum. The sequence continues at coordinate 868,152,716 of NC_090924.1, read as the reverse complement.
GATGGATGATTACTTCGACACTAACACAGATAGCATAGAAGAGATGAGCTCACAATGGGACGCATTCAAGGCAGTTATAAGGGGAGCAGCAATAGAGAAAACAGGGGGCCTCAAGAGGGAGATACAGGAGGCTCTTGGGGACACTGAAAACAAAATAGAACGTGCCGAAAGCAAGTCATCCGAGACATCTGGGGAAGTAAGGAAACTGCTGGAGTTGCGGCAGAAATGCATGAAGGAATGGGACCGGCTGGGCTATGGACTATGGACTTTGTAACATACACCAAAAGGTTGCACAAGGAGGGAGACAAGGATGAGAGACTGTTAGCATGGTTGTGTAAGAGCCAGGAACATACGGACATGATCAGTGTTATAACTGATCCAAATGGAGAGTTAGTCAGGACCCAACATGGGATCAAGGCAGTGTTCTCAAGTTTTTATGAATCTCTATACTCTGCGGTCACTGTTGAGGGAGACAACAGCGCGGCAGATGTCATATCCCAAATCGACTTACCCAAGCTGACAGCGGAACAGTCTGACATGCTTGACGCACCACTGTTTCCGGAGGAGATAGGAGGAGTGATAAGAGAACTCCCGACTGCCAAAGCACCCAGGCCTGAAGGGCTCCCGGAAGAGTTCTACAAAGTCTATGTTGACATACAGGTGCCCAGACTGCTGACGGTCTTTGAAGAGGCATACAAACTAGGGAAATTGGCGAGAGGCAGTCATAGTATCCATCCTTAAACCGGGTAAACCCCCACAGGACTGCGGATCATACAGAAGTCTCGCATAAGGTAAACCAGGATCACCAGAGAAACGCCAAAGTAAATCCACATCATTCTTCACTGCGCCAGGCGTTACACGCACTTCTCTGCAAAACAACATATTTCCGATTTGCAAATAGCTCATGAATAATGAAATCTACCTAATGTGATAAAAATATTGCCAGTATTGATGATAGATGCAAACAGATGATGACTGGATGGGTGGGGTAGGGGAACTTGATTCAAATACAATCAGATCTCTATAACCAAAAAGTGAAAAACAAACATGTAACATCAGATAAGGCCCATACATTGCCCCACCACAGCCCTTGCCTTTTAAGTATTGTGTTCTAAGGCTTGTGACGAATCTAATAAGTCATCCCTTCTCCTAAGCAAGACCCTCCCTAGGGGTCTGGGCAAGTGGGACCTCACTGGGAGTGGCTACCCTCTTACGGATAAGGACTCCCATTCCAATAAGGAACTCCAAGTGAAAACACACTTTCTGCCTATATGGGTGTGAGAAAGACTTTGATATCTCCCGTTACAACTATAACAAACAAAGGCCCTTCCTACACACTATTTGCTTCAAGTAAGCTGACCATCATCTGAATGCCATAATCAATGAAGACGGACATAATTCTTTTTCTGTTGATGATGTGGATAAGAGCAGTGTGAACTGCGAATGGGTGAGCAATTCCTACGGGGGGGAGGAGAGTCATTGCTACACAGACGCAAGCCTCAGAGACAATGTGCTGGAGGGGCAGAGCCACGGAGCCAGCGGTGGCGTGGGAGAAGCTAGTCACTCTACCGGCACGAACACAGCCCATTGACCTGTTCTTGGGTGGATGGCCCCGGGGTGAGTCTCAACCAAGTCTTTGTGCTGGTAGAGGGACTCCCAGAACCCCCCTTGTTTTGCATATTAAGTAACTTTGGATTTCACCCTAAATTACATGGGGAATCCAGACTTGGACCCCTTGCTTATTGTTCTTAGAGAGGCACAGCTCCATCTCACTGATGAGGTCTGACTAGGCCAAAACATGTGTCTGGGGTTGCTGTTGGTACTCTTGTTCAGAGGAGAGCTGCCTAGCATGTTGGTGCTGGACTGCCCCTGGGCAGGACAATGACTGAGGACGGGGATATTTCACCTCTGTGAAAGGCACAGTGAGCTAAAGACTTGGTTGAGACTCTCCCGGGGGCCATCCACCCAAGAACAGGTCAATGGGTCGTGTTCGTGCCAGTAGAGGGACTCCCAGAACCCACTGTATTTTGCATAATAAGTAACTTTGGGTTTCACCCTAAGTTACCAGGGGAATCCAGACGTGGACCCCTTGTTCACTTTTCTTAGAATGGCACAGCTCCACCTCACTGATGCGGCCTGACTAGGCTGAAACACGTGTCTGGGGTTGCTCTTGCTACTCTTGTTCAGAGGAGAGTTGCCTAGCATTTCGGTGCTGGACTGCCCCTGGGCAGGACAAAGACAGATATGCAGGGATATGTCTCCTCTGTGAAAGGGACAGTGAGCTAAAGACTTGGTTGAGACTCTCCCGGGGCCATTCACCCAAGAACAGGTCAATGGGCCGTGTTTGTGTCGACAGAGGGACTCACAGAACCCCCCTTGTTTAGCCCTTTGTAAGAAGGACTGAAAGGGCTACACATGCTTTATTTGAAGGTTAGGAAAGTCGAAAACCATAGAAGGAAGTTCATAAAGTCGGACAGACATACATCCCATGAGGAACTATCGATTGGACTGAGAAACAATAACCCAGTCAAAGAGCAACAGGACGTTGGGGAGTCCTAGTGCCACGAAGATGGGATACAGAAAAGTGCATTGAAAATAATCCTGGAGGATTAAACAGGTGGGCAAGTGCTTCAAACTACAGTGGAGCACTATATAAATTACATTACCTAGCGTCACTGGAGCTAGTGGTGAGGTCAGGCAGGGGAATGGGGGAGAGGTCAGGGGATACTCCCTCTTTAGCATGCAAGTGAAGATTAAGCTGAACTGTGAAAATATCCTCAGTTGGGCTGGCTTTGATTGTTATGGGAAGTGGGTTCCAGTGGAGCATAGAGAGTTGGAAGAAAAAGCGGAAGCGGGAGGAGGCACAGGGTGGATATGGGACAATGAGGTTGAGAATGGAATAGGATCGGAGGGAATAAGATGGTGAGTAAACTGAGATACAATCAGGCAGGTACTGAGGAGCAAATTTGTAGAAGAAGAAGAAGAAGGAACTAGAAAACACAATGGCTGTGCATGGTGAGCCAACCAGCACGTTGCTGGTAGGTAGAAGTGAACAGAAGCTCTGTGTAGGTGGTAGAGCATGCGCATAGAAATGAAGAGGACTTTGTCTAAAGAGAGGAAGGCATCGATAGGAAGACCAAGGAGTAGGCTTGAGCAGTAGTCAAGTTTACTGAGTAAGAGAGTAGAGATTAAAGAGAGAGTAAAGACCCCAAGATTGCAAGCCTTGGGTGAGGGAACAAGAAGGTCAGGCAGGAAGGAGATACGAGAGGGTAGTGGAGGTATGACATTGGAAGCTGGGAGAAAGAGGACTTCTGTTTTTGAAGAGTTCAGCATGAGGCAGGGGAGAGCCATCCAGTGACAAATTGTAGTGAGACAGTTTGTAATCCGTTCTGAGATGGCTCGGTGAAGGAAGGAAATTAGTTCAATATTTGAGCGTCATCCGCAAAAAAGGAGATAGTGAAAGCCAAAGGATGAAATAAGTCTTCCTAGAGCAGAGGTGTAAAGGGTTGTGAGGTCATGCAATATGACGGGAATGGTTTTCAAGGTGGGGGGATGCTTCAGACACTGGAGGGTGTAAAATTGAATAGGTAAACAGTGTTTGCAGAAGGGAGTTGGGAAGAATGTGTTAGGAAATGGTTTAAGGCCTTAACCAATTCTATTTAGGAACAGGAAGTTATCCCAAGCCAAAATGGTGGAGAGGAATCTAATATTTGATTGGCTTGAGATTAGAATGAAGGAAAGGCAGTCAACATTCTAAAATGCCTTTCATCTCAGACTCCAGGCAATGATGTACTATTTACGTAAGCTTGTGAATTGTATGGCCTAATTAGGTCATTAGAGTTTTCAGGACTTCAAGAATTATCAGGAAGGTGCAGATTTGAAGAGGCTTCATGGGACAGGAGAAGAGTCATGGTGGGGCTCAGCATTTCATTTTAAAATATAAAAGGAACAAGCCGAGTCGCACTGGGCCATACAATTGTCTCAGGTAAATTGTGCATTTTAAAGAATATGTATTGAGCAACACTGGTCAAACATACTAGCCGCGTAGTGAAGTTACTCATAAAACTGGCCCGAATTGGGCAAGAAAGTGGCCCATTTTGACCCAAAAAAATAGCCCACACCAGCATTTTGCGTTTTTGGTTTGGCCATGGGCCTATTGCCCTATAGGGCAGTCTGAGCCTAGGAACAAGGAATATTTAATTCAAGATGCTTGCACTATTTTTTTAACATCGGGGAGAATGTCGCTCACCTTTGATTGAAATGATGTAACTGTTGTAAATAGTTTTGAGCAAGGAAAAAAGTGACAGGCTCAATTGCATCTTCAGTGTTCTGAAGAGCAGTAACTGACTCGCTGCTCAAGCGCTTATTTATGATGCTCTTCTCTGTGACACACTACCAAATCTAGAGAGGTGTTCCCTCTTGGTGCAGTGGCAAATTGTCTCCAAGGGTTTAAATCAAGCCCGTATAACACACCACTTCAAGGTTTATTAACCGGCGCCTGTCCATTGTAGTGAGACACTACATTCTCCATAGAGTAGTGTCTTCAGAGTAAGCAGGCACGAATCTGATCAGCTCCACCAGTCACTTTGAGAGCATAAGAGATTAGCGTCTCGGAGCTGCGGAGCTGCAGCGAACCTTCAAAATTGAGTGCTAGAACAGTGACATTGTTTGTAACGTTAGGATGAGAGTAGTGTCAATGGAAAAACCACTTTAAGGAATTATCCATTTAGTATTGAAAGACTTTACAGAATCAAAAAGGAGTTTCAATATAGTTATCTAAGGAAGTATTGATAGTTAGAGTTAGTTAGGTGTAAGTTAAAAAAAACTATAAAGACCACATTCTCAAGTAGCAATTGCCTCTGTGAATCCAGGATTAATCCCAGCAACTATCGTCCAATTTCTTTGAAGGACTCCGGTGGAAAGGTTTTTGCGAGAGCACTGATGGGTCACCCAGAATCTTGGATTGAGGAGAATAACATCATACATCATCTTCAGGCAGGCTTAATTGTTGAACTGGCACAGCAGACCAGAGCCTGAGCTTGAGACTTTTGTTGGATAAATATGTCACACTGAGGAAGATGTATGAATACTCAGTTTTCACTGATCTGCATACAACATTCGACAGAGTTTCCAGGTCCAAGCTATGGAGTACTTTGGTGAACATGGACATTCCTACAGCAATTTTAAGTGAATGAAAGAACTGATGCGCCGTTTTGACACACAAAGCAGAACTCGGAAAAACAGAACTGAAACCAACGGGAGCGGCTCGAGTCCTTTATACAATGGATGACACGACATTCGACCGGGCCTTCGAGGGACTACGACTCCACGGCCTCGAGCACAGCGCCCTCAGGCGAAAATTTTTCCGAAGAAGCAGCAAGGCTGGCAGACAATATCTAAGATGAGGATTACGTGGTAGGACACAATCCATTGGAATGAGGCAGTTGTTAGGTGGAACCTGGATGGAAGCGTAACAAAACCAACAGGGTGTATGCCAAGGTTGCGTGCTGGACCCAACGCTATTCTGTCTTTTCATTAAAAACATTATTTTTTTTTTTATCAAAGACTTTATTGATTTTAAACATAGGAAAACAACTTAACAGTACATGCATCTCTCTGTGTATCAGGGATGGGAGCAAGGGAGCGGTCATACAATCAACATTTTCAGGAGGAGGGTCAGGAGAGGAGAGAGAAGCAGGTAAAAAAACTAAAAACAACAAAAGAGGAAAGAAGAGAGAAGAAAAGAAAACTCTTGATAACTGGGACTGCTGTCTAGTGGTCCGTCAGACTTTGCCAAAGCAGGAGTTACTCGTGGCACAATCAGTATGTTCCTGGCTCGCTTCATTCATCATCATGCGGCCCTGTCCGTTCCTAGCGTCTGCCGTGGCACACCTGCCTTCTAGCTGGCGTCTTCCCAGCGACTCCATATTTTGTCCGCTTTTTGCGGGCAGCCCCTTGCAGCATATACCCGATGTTCCATGTCAGCGCAGATGTCCACATACACGACCCATTGGTCGTAGTCCGGAGTGCGTTCTGCGCCCCATAGTTGTGCAATATTCCGCCTGAGCACGGCCGTTGCAGTGGAGCAGAGTATCTTTTCATACCGGGACAGGTCGGTTTCATTAGAGATCCCCAGAAGGAGATGTTTTGGGCATCTGACTATTGTCTTGCCTATAACGCTGGATAGTTTGTCACAGCATTTCTGCCAGAGTTGTTGGATATTATTGCATTCCCATAGGATATGGAAGAATGTGCCCTCCTCACACTTGCATCGCAGGCAGCGTGCGTCTGTCGTCTTCCCCCAGCGGAAAAGGGCGACTCTTGGGTAGTAGACGCGGTGCAGGATCTTCAGTTGGACCAGCCTGAGTCTTGAAGAGATGGTTACCTCGCGCGGGTACATTAGGGCCTCCACCCAGTCTTCCGGCTGGAGCGGTCCCACGTTCCGTTCCCATTTGGTCTTCAGGCTGGTCAATTCTGGTGTCGAAAAGGATGTAATCACATTGTACAAGGTGGAGGTGACTTTCCGTTTCACCTGGTCCGACACCATATTGCATTCAAGAGGGGAGCTTTCCGGTATGTTCCGTATATTTTGTTGGTGGGTGCTCTACGCATGTTGCAATTGCGTGTGGTGGTATCTTTCTGTGGCTGGGAGGGAAAATTCCTCTTGCAATGTTTCAAATGGTGCAAGTTTGTCCTCCCGCAGCACAGCCCCGACGGTGGTGATTCCTCATTGGACCCATTCGGGCCATCTAGGTAGCTTTTGTATTTCAGAAAGATGGCAATTGTTCCATAGGGGTTGGGCCAGTGTCAGTTTCCCATCCCATCCTAGGTGTCGGTGTACCTCTTTCCATATTCTCACAATGCGTGTCGCCATATCTGGTTTCGGTGGGCTACCAAGGCTCCCGTAGAGATGTTCTAATGGTACTGTTGTGTTGTGGGGGTTAATTGCCTTGATGTGCGGAAGTGTCCCATCTCCATGCAGCATGTCATTGACCACCGTCAGCTGGCCGGCCCAGTAGTATGATTGCAGCCTGGGTAGTCCAATCCCTCCTTCCCATACGGACCTTTGGAGCGTGGAAAGAGCGATCCGCGGATGCGCCCCCCATAGCAGTTTTCTGAGGATGCCTTCGAGCTTATGGAATTCTTGCTGCGGGATATATAGAGGGGCATTTTGCAGGATGTACAAGAATTTGGGGAGGGCAATCATTTTGAATAGTGCAGCTCTACCCAGCAATGTCAATGGCAATGAGATCCAGTTGCGGGTGTCTTCTGCGAATCTTGTTACGAGTGGGGCAAGGTTCAGGGATGTATAGTCTGCAAGTTGTTGCGTGATACGTATCCCAAGATATTTGAACTGCTCCATTTCGATCTGGTAGGGGCCGTTCATTGCACTGGTTGCAGGCGCATCCCCTCATTAAAAACATTATTAACAAATTGTTGGGTATTCCATTAGACGGGCCTACGCTGGCAGGTGGCACGTTGACAATAATGCTGTTTGCGGATGACGCAGTCCTGCTCTCAATTACACCGGTGGGGCTTAGGAGGCAGTTCAATATTTTTGAAAAATTATGCTTAGACAATGGATTGTCCATTAATGTAACAAAAATGAAAGCCCTGGTGTCTAGGGGTGGCAGGGCAAAGACAAAATTGGAGATGGGCCTTGTGCTGAATGGCTAGATAATTAAAACAGGTAGACACTTAGGATTACCTTGGGTTAAGAACTATGGCGGATTGCAAATGGAACACGTAAGTGGCAAGATCAGGTGTAATGTTAGCAAGGTACAGTGGTACAGTGGTGCACTGGCAAGGTTCACTACTGAATTTGGCAGCACAGTGCTCAGCATTACACTGGAAGCATATAAGCTTCAGGCGAGGCAGACTGCCCTGTATGGGGCTGAGCTGTGTGGTGTTAACAACTGCAATAAATTGATAGTTCTGGAGAACACGTTCTTGAAGAGTATCTTAGGACTCCCAACAGTGCCCCAAATGTACCTGCTTATTTGGAGGTGAATCTGCTAAGAACTGAATCCCAATGCAAATCCAAACCAGTGTTTTTCTAGATAAGGATTTGTACTACTCCAAGGCTATCCAGATATAGAGAAGCCCTTGAGGACATTGTGTCGCAAGTTGGTGGTACCTCGCTTCCATGGTTCACACATATAAAAAAAAGCTCCAAAGTATAGGTCGGACAGAACACTGGATAGGAACACAAAGCTGCTTGTTAAAAATGCCTAACAGGCCACCGCAGCGAATGAGGTGCTGAGGACAATTAGCCAATCACCCCAGCTCAGTAATTACTGTGTGGTGAAACAAGATTTAGGCTATGGGACTTATTTGGAAAAACATCTTCCTCAAGCCAATGAGAGCTTTATATAACAAGCTCCATCTGGGTATTCTCTCGGTTGCGGATTTGAGCCACACATGAAACAACAATGTTTCTATTGCATGTATGGTAGGCTTAACACAAATGGAAAGTGTTATTCATTGTCTGTTGATATGTCCTTTGTACCTAGATTTTAGCAAACAATATTTAAAACCCTCTTCTCCAATAGGAATACTAGTACAACTGCACAAGCGCGTGAATTATGTTGCACCTCGAGGGATCACTTAGCGGTACACTCTGTGGCAAGTTACTTATGCAAGACTTGGAGGAAGAGGCAGTTCAAGCTTGCTTAGCTTGGTGGGAACACCCGGGTATTTGTTTTAAGCTGTATAGGAATATGCACTTTACAAATATATGAATTAATTGGTTTATAAGCACAATCACACTTTCCATAAGAACAAGTTACTTACCCATGGTAATGTTTTTTCGACTGGATGATCCTCCCACGTATTCCTCATTTTATGACTTTTCCATATCCAGCTTCAGCTGCTTCGGAAATATTTTCCAGCAGAGGGCACTGCGCGTCGATGTCGGTTGACTCGATGTTCCTCGGAGGCCTTTGTCTCGATGGTATAAAGTGTGCGCAGCGATCATTGGCTTTCATTTCGTTTTTAAAGCATGTATAGGACATCCTACACCCGACAGTTACTTCTCCTGAAAGAGTGAAGACTGCAATCACATGAAAAATTCTACTGCAGGGCAGGTTGGGAGGGGCGATGTGGAATACGTGGGAGGAACATCCAGTCAAAAGAACATTACCATGGGTAAGTAGCTTGTTCTTCAAATGGATTGTGTCCTCCCATTCTTCATCTTATGATAAACTCCCAAAGCAGTGTATGCATTCCTGGAGGAGGGAGTCCGAATTTTCAGACTCATAATAATTTAGGAGTTCCTTCATAGGTCTGTGTGCACAGAATGTAGCACTGGCTTTCCAAATAAACCTTCCTGGCGTAAGGAAGAGTCCAGATTATGATGTTTGGTAAAGATGTGTACGGGCGACCATGTGGCTGCCGCACAAATATCTCTAATTGGGACACCCCTCTGTAATACAGAGGACGTAGCCATGCCCCTGGTTGAATGGTATGCAATGATAATATTGCAGCAAAAATGTCGCCTGTTCAAAAAATCGCGGCAGAAATGCTGTGGTTTGACCCAGTAAAGGTGTACCCCATTATACCATTTAAGGGGAGCAGGGGTTGCGGGGGTGTCCCCCGCATCCTTTACATGGATTGCGGCGGAAAAACCACAGCCTTTTTGCTGCAATATTTTGCGTCCACGGCCATTTTTGCCACGATTTAAACACATGGAACCGGTTGAATGAGCTCCAAGACCCTCCGGGGACCCTTTCCTGCTAATCTGTAGCATTCAGCTATTCCCAAAATAATCCATTTTGACAAGGATTTTTTTTCAAAATTGCCATACCCAACTTGTGGCACGTGTAACCTAGAAAAAGTTGATCATCCTATCTTCTCTTAGACATCCTGGAGATGTAAACTTTCAGTTCAAGGATCCACATTCTTATCCCTGTACAAGCTGCAGAATTTGTTCCAACGGCAGCGGCACAAGGACTTTGTTGCTGGCCTTCTGGCCGAAAGCAACATTTCCATTACGTCTTCCGGGAGGTCCCAATCCTTGTATCTCAACCTCTCAGACTCCTTAAGTTACTCCTAGCTCTACTTTCCTTTTCTCTGGTCTTAACCTACTCCTCACACTCAATGATCTTTCCTCAACTCTCCTGATTAGAATCCACCTCTTTCTCGTTCACTTTGATAATTCCTCCATCCTCCTGATGACCATTCACCTCCTCTTTCCTCCGACTCTTGATACATTTATTAGATTTGTGTGCCCTGTACCATATGTTACTCCATGATTCTTCAATCTCATCCCCAATTCCTTCTCCCGTCTTTCCATGTACGAGAACATATCAGTGACATCAACCATGTACAACCTTTTATAGAGCTATGAGACCCTTCCTTTTTTCAGCCCACTGTCTAATATGAGTTCTATGAGTAATGTATGCCTCGTTCCTGCTTCCTTAATCTAAGGGGGTGTGATCCAGTGCCGAAGTTGTGCGTATCAGAATCTTTCCCCTTCCACCAGGTAGAAGTCCGCTAGACTTTTCCTAAAAGATGTGGGCGTACCGTCCTTGTACAAATGAGAGAGATTAGTCAACCCCCCCTTTCTCCCACGTCTTAAATGCTGCTTTGGTCATTCCCAGAAGATGTCTGGGTTCCCCATGATCTGAGACAGTGGACGCAAGCCTCCCCATGATCCTGTAAAGTTCCTGCTTTATCCCAGTAATAAAGTGTTGTCCTCGTAGTGTTGATAATTTTGCTTCCTACCCATCTACCCTGTGGGCTTAGAGTGGGAGCATATGCATGTTTACTTGGGAGTGCTTCCTGATCTAGTTCGATCCATCCCAGTCTGTGCGTGTGATCCTTGCACCTCAAGATCGGGTCTATTTTGGTTGCCCAGATGTACTTTTTGACATCCGGAAATGCCAGCCCCCTCCAGGTATTTATGTCTTGTCATTAACCATGCTCTAATTCTAAGACGCTTGTTTGTCCAAATGAATTTGTAGAGTTTAATTGCAGCTAGAATATCTCAGTTGCCCTAATTTTTTATGGGGAGGGCTTGCCCCACGTACAGGAGACAGGGTATTAAGTTAATCTTTAACGTGTTAATATGCTGTATCCATGGTATATCCTGGACTGCCTAATGTTCTTTGTCTAAGGTAATCTCCCGGAAGAGCGGCCTTATGTTTGCTTCCGCTAGCTCATCGTATCGCAGGGTAAGTTTAATGCCTAGATACTCCAGAGCTGTATTAGTCCACTTAAAAGGACCTACGTCTTCCAGTTCTGCTTTGATTGCTGCTGGTAGGGCTATTCTCAGTCCTTTTGATTTACCGAAGTTTATAGAAAACCCTGCAACCTTCTTGAATTTTCTCAGCTCTTCCATTGCCTCACTCGCCTGGCGAACACCTCCATCAAACACCTTAATTGAGAGCGCAAAGATCAGCAGTGAGTGGGGGCACCCCCGACTAGTCCCCTTTGAAATCTGTATGTTCTCAGTCAGATCCCCATTCACCCGTAGCTTCGAGGCCGGCAAATGAAAATTGGCCATGATATATGTAAGACTTTGCGGGCCAAAGCAGAAACTAAGAAGCTCAAGTCCAGTCTATCAAAGGCCTTGTGGGCATCTAATGCCAATAAGCCTGTGGATGTCTTCCTCATGTAGCTGTGTTCTAGGAGGTCCACCACTCTCCTGATATTATCCTGTGCACTTCGTTTCAGTATAAAGCCAGTTTATTATATCAGGGCAGGAAGTACCAGTGCCAGGCAACTGGCCAGCACCTTTAGAATATATTTTTGGGTTTACGTTCAATGGGCTGATCAGGCAATATGACCAGCAGTCATCCGCCTCTTTTCCAGGTTTTAGGAGGAGCAGTGTAACCGCATCCTCCATAGTAAGGGGTCACCCTTGAGGAGTCGCAAACAAATTGAATACCGCCTAAGAAGCGGAGTCTGAAATGTTTTGAAAAACTGAGGAAAACCTATCTGGCCCAGGGCCTTATTACTTTTTTGACCCAAGATTGCGATTTTAATTTCTTCCATCGATATAGGTTTATCTAGGTCTAAACACTTCTGTTTGTTCAGTTTAGGTAGGTACGCAAGGTCAAGGTGTTTTTGTTGCTCTTCCGAAACCAAACTAACCCCTCCCAGTATTGCTTTAAAATATTTATCCAGAATCTCTTTTTTTATCTTCCTCCACCATGCCTCAGTCTGCCACCTGCATCCAGCAGGGATTCGATAAAGCTTCAGGACTTGAGTTTCTTTAGTTTATACTGTGACGAATTCTTGCATATCGTCACTTCTCCCTGAGGGGGAGCCCCTTCCCATGAGACCAGCCAGGGAGGTGAGGCTACTACCGGATAGTCCCAGTGGGTTTGTACTCAGTGGGAGGATCTCATGGGGAGGAACCCCTCCTAGGGGTCTAGGGACAACTATCAACGGAGAACGCTGTATTATTTATTTATTGTTCACTTGTTAGACGCTTATGCAGGAAGCAAATACTGTTTCAAAGCGCCCACGTGGCAACAGGGAGGGGACATGGGATGATAGACAATGTAATTACAGCAATTTTAAATAATTAAATACAGCAAAGAAGAGACAATGGGGAGGGGAATATGAACCTACTATACCTTGTGAGTGTTCAGAACGTGCAAGGGGACTGTGGTATGGGATAGGTGCTGTGGTGCTCATGGAAAGCAGAAGGTGAAGTGCTATGAAGATAGATAAGTGCAACCTCCCGTGGTGGAGGGTGGGCCGAGGCAAGTGCAGAGGATAGACAGCAGGTGGGATGATAAGATGCAGGAGGTGAGGGGCCCGAGGATGCATAAGGGCCCTGCACAGCAGTCAAGCTACTGTGTGATTAGCAGGGGGAGGAGGGAAGGAAGAGGTAAAGAGGAAGGTCTTGAGGCTTTTACGGAATTTAAGGAGGACCTGCTAAAGACGAAGAGGGAGGGGGGAGGCTGTTCCAAAGAAGGGAGCCATCTGAGGAAATCGATCGAGCTCCTGCTCTCTGTTTAGCAAACTGCTTAATACTCCATGACACCCTCCATTATCCTTCTATCATATACAGGTCACTTCATCACCGCACACTTTCATGTTTGCGTGAAGATAGGAAAACCAACCTCCTTCCTGAGAAGTACCGAGACGAGGAAGAGTAGGCACTACCCATTTCATATAGACTCAAGGACTAGGACGAAGAAGAATCTGTGTGACCCAGTGGGGAAACACAATAGTAATATTGAGACGAGGGAGAAGCACAGAGCTCTGAAGATCAAAGTGGGAAACTATTACAGCGAGAGGTCTAGTCGCTCAGAAAAAGCCAGCGCAAACCACAAGTTAAAAAGCAAGAATGGACAACCTCTGGAGTCAGTCCGGCTCTGGAGGAACCTCGAGCAGGGGAGTGGAGCAGCACTGACGGGAGACGCTGCCGGCCATGATGCGTGCAGCAGGCACTCAGCATCCAAAGAAGAAGGATGTATTTACCTGAAGGCTGGAGAATGTGACGTCCTGTTCCAGAGGAGCAGGGAACCGAGCAGTCGGCAGGAGACTCGACGTCAGAGGAGACACTAGCGTGGTGAAGCTGCTGCAGCATGAGAACCGACCGCGAGAGCCAAAGGGTAGTCAAGGTGAGCCACAGATGCCAGAGGAGATCGGAAACCCCACAGGTATGCAGAAGGTGCCCAGAAATGCGCAGGAAAACCATGAGGGATGTGGTCAATCGAGGGAGGAAGAGTAGAGAGATTGTCCTCGTCCCAGTGGGACAAACCAAATCTTGGAGAACGAAATATACAGGGGTAGGAGGTCATCCCAGCGGAAAGCTACTGAGAGAAATCAATCATATTTGGTAAGAGAGTAATCTAAGTTGGTTGAACTTGGAGACGGGGAAAATACTCCAAGATCATGAGGGGAAAAGGGAAGCCAGAAGAAAGTAGAGATTCCATTGGGTTTTATGAACTATGTTCTAGAAGGAAAAGCCCTCATAGTGTAAAGCGAAATATTCATTCAGGGCCAAACATACTTGGCAGGGAAGTAAACCACGTTGGTAACACTTGGGAGAGGAAAAATACCCAAAGGCACTGAGAGATTGAAGAAGAAAAAAAAGGCCAGTGAAAGGGAGCGATTCCCCCTGGCACTATGATTTGCAAAGTATACTTTGGAATCTGAGAAAAGGCCAGGGGTAGGGAGTCGACCCCCTGGCACTGCGAAGTGCAAACCAAGCTTGATTAAGGGCCAAGGGAGTCATTCCCCCTAGCACTCTGAATTGTGAACCAAGCCTGAGAAAAGGCATGGGGAAGGTAATAAGTCCACTGGTATTGTGAAAGTAATGAGGGGAAGATACCTGGAGAAGGGAGGCATTATCCAGGAACCCAATAGTGAAGAAACAACTATGGGCAATAAGAAATGTTAATATTTAAGTTGTAACTTTAATCTCAAACATTGTTTTTTTTTATGTCTTGAAAATGTGCTGAGACCTGGCAAAGGGAGTCATTCCATCAGGTAAAGATCCTGCATAAGAATTAGAACTGTGATCCACTGTCCAGAAGAAAGGAGCCACTCTTCTGGACCCATAAGATCCAATACCTCTTCGGTTTTGTTATAAGTGTAAGCGACAGAAGACCAAGTTACTTACCTCCCCCCATAACGTTCTTTCAATTGGTTATTTCTCCCACGTATTGCTCATCTTTTGATATTTCCTTTCCAGCTCCAACTGCTTCAGAAATGTTTTTTCCTAGACAGAGGGCGCTGTGCACTGGTCCTGTCCACTCAATGTCCCTCGAGGGCCTCAGTCCAACGTCATCAACAGTATATGTAGCATGTGAAGCACCCGTTGGCTTCAGTTCTGTTTGGCCCCCTTTGAAGAATTACTGGCAATAGTATTAAACCGTAATAGACTCTACAAGAGCGTAAAGTGTAAACAAAAACAAAACCTAAATTCTACAGTGGGGTAGGCTGGGAGTGGTGATGAGGAATACGTGGGAGGAACATCCAATCGAAAGAACGTTACCAGTGGTAAGTAAATTGTTCTTTGAATGGATTGTGTTCTGCCACGCATTCCTCATCTTATGATAAACTCCCAAAGCAGTGTATGTATTCCTAGAGAAGAGAGCACGAATTTTGACATGTCCTTATAATTATCATGGACAGAATGAAGGACTGCCTCTCCAAATTCCCCTTTCCCGAGTGGAAGTTGTGTCCAGACAATGTTTTACAAAAGTGCGAATGGTAGACAGCGTGGTTGCCGCACAGATGTCCTTAATTGGCACCCCGCTTTGTAGAACAGAAGATGTTGCATGCCCCTCGTAGAATGGGCCCTTAGACCCTCCGGAGGATCTTTACCAGCAAATCTAGAACATTCCCCAACAGCCAGAATAATCCATTCGGATAGGGTTTGTTTTGTTACTACCGAACTTAATTTATGACCTGTATAACCAATAAATAATTGATCATCTTGGCGGAATTTAGACATTCGTGAGATATACAAACTCAGAGCCCTTCTTGGTCCAGTCTATTTAACCTCTCCTCTTCCTTCCCAGGATGAGGAGGCTGGTAAAAAGTTGGTAAAACGATTTTTTGAGACAAATGGAAGTCTAAGACTATCTTTGGTAGAAAGGAAGAAACACTTTGTCCTTATAGAATATAGTGAATGGAGGCCTACAAGAAAGTGCCTGCAACTCGCTCACCCTGCGGGGTGATGTTATTGCATCTACAAAAATAGTTTTCAATGTCAGCATCCTTAATGGACATGAATAAAGAGGTTCAAATAGAATACATGTTACAAATGGTAGGACAAGATTTAAATCCCAAATGGCAACCTGAAAGGGAGTAGGTGGGTACACCTTAATGAGTCACTTCAGAAATTGTATGATTAATGGGATTTTAAAGTATGAATTTTCTTACGATGGTCGCTTGAAAATTGAAAGCACTACCAGATAACCGTTTATGGTTCCAATCTGGAGCTCCATATTTGCTAAGTGTAACAAAAAGGATAACACCATGGGTGTATCGCATTGAAAAGGGTCCACATTATTTTCCCTGCACCAGCTGCTGAATTTGTCCCAACGGCAGCGGTATATGGATTTCGTTGCATGCCTTCTGGCCAAAAGCAAAATCTCCATCATGTCATCTGTGAGGTCCCAATACTTATACTTCAACCTCTCAGAAACCATGTGTGAAGGTTGAGTGTCTTTACGTCTGGATGGAGAACCCGACCTTCCTCTTGCAAGAGAAGGTCTTCTCTTGGCGGAAGATGCTTTGCAGGGCAGATGAACATGTCCCAAAGGTGCGGGTACCACATTCTCCTGGGCCAATCCCGGGCAATGATGATTGTGGATTACCCGAACTTTTTCAACCTCCTGATCACTTGTGGAATGACGGGGTCTGGAGGGAACGCGTACAGTAGTCGAAACTCCCAGTCCACTACAAACGAGTGCCCTACAGCTCCTCTTGGGGGAGATTTCCTGGAGCAGGACAGTTTGCACTTCCGGTTAGCTCTGTTCGCAAACAGATCCACTTGAGGGGTTCCCCAAAGGATGAAGATCTCTTGAAGGACTTCCTGAGCTCGTTCCTACTCATGGGAGACTGTGCGCTGCCTGCTCAGAGCATTCACTGCCGTGTTCTCCTCTCCTAGGTGAACTGCTGATAGGGAGACTCCTCCTTGAATTGCCCAGAACCAGAACTGCATTGCCTCTCTGCACAGTGATAGTGCCCCTACACCTCCTCTCTTCTCATATTGAGGTAATACATGGCCACTGTGTTGTTCATCATTATAAGGACATTCTTTCCCCATACGGAGGGCAGAAAGGCCTTCAGCACTAGTCTGATTGCTCTCAGCTCCAAAATGTTTGTATGTAGTTTGGACTCTGAAGGAGACCAATGCCTGCTGACTGTCATATCGTTGGCGTGGGCTCCCCAACCCATGAGTGAGGCATCCGTAACTACTGTTATCTCCGGCCATGGTTGCCAAAATGGTTCTCCCTTCAGAATGTTGTCCTCGCAGGCCCACCACAGGAGATCCTGTGCGACTCTGCTCATAACTTGAATAAGGTCTGACATCCTGGCCGAAAACTGAGACCACATTGAAGGGATCTCATCCTCAGGTGAGCCTCTGGCACCAAGAAAATGCAGGATGCCATGAGGCTGAGGAACCTCAAAAAGTCAAAGGCCGGGAGACACTGGGCACTCTGGAATTAGGTGACCATCTGCAGAATGTGGTGGGCCCTCACCTCGGGTGGTAAGGCTTTTCCTAAGGATGCATCCAGTACTGCTCCAATGAATTGGAGTCTTTTTCGTTGATACGGCCTTCGAAGGGCTGGATTCTCGACTTGTCAAAACCCTTGACATTTTTTCGACGGTTGGAGGCCTTGTTGGCTCCCGATTCGATTGTGGCCTGTGTCCCGGGCTTGAGGGCGCACAGGATTTAGCCTTGAACTTCCCTTTATCGTCTTTATGCAGAGCAACCGGGGCATGGCTTCTCTTCTTTTCCTTCAAGGGGGTCGTGGCCTCCGTCTCAAATATTTTCGGCATCTCTCTCCGAAACTCTTCCCACTGAGCCGGAGTGGAGGATTTGTGATCTTCTCAGGAGAGGAATCACTCAAAGTTGAAGGAGATCTATAATGCCTCTTCTTTGCCTTCTTTGACGAAGAGTGACGTGATTGACTCCTGGATCAAGATCTCTTTTTTGGATCTCTTCCATTGAAGAGAATCTCTCAACTCGTTGGATCAACATTTTTTTAAATTGAAGGAGATTTTGAAGAGATTCTACCCACCACTAATTTACCTTTAAGCTCCCTTAGAGCCTTATCGGTCACTGCCTGACCGGAATCACAGTCCGTCATGCTCTGTGCCCAGGCACCATAGGCATACGCGGTGGGGATCGGTAATCGACATTTATGCCCCACAGTCTTGAAACATTTTTAACCCCGTTTTAGGTGTTGAATGAGCCGACCTTGAAGACATTTAGATTTAAATTGGAAGAACCGAAGCGTGATGTAATTCTCTGGAAGGGAAATGCTCCATCAGAAAATGGAACTGAAGCCAACGAGCACTGTTCGTGCTACATATACAGGTGATGACTTTGGTCGACCATCGGACGAAGGCCCTCGAGTGACATCGAGTCGACAGGACCAGTGCACAGCGCCCTCTGTCAAGGCAAAACAAATTCCAAAGCAGCTGAAGCTGGAAAGGAAATATCAAAAGATGAGGAATACATGGGAGGACACAATCCATTCAAAGTAGGTTTT
The DNA here is from genome assembly GCF_040938575.1 of Ambystoma mexicanum. NCBI lineage: Eukaryota > Metazoa > Chordata > Amphibia > Caudata > Ambystomatidae > Ambystoma > Ambystoma mexicanum. Next base: position 868,134,522 of record NC_090924.1, on the reverse strand, counting down.
TACACAGGATGGTGGAATCTTGATTTATATAGACATCCTCACTGAATCCTTATTATTTCAGTTGAGGTATGGAAACCCCTCTTAGAATTAGGGAGAGGTAGGTTTTCTCTTTATTGCTAGTATAATACAAGTTTATGTGGACACCATGCCACCTGTGTTTCAGTCTCCTCCTTCTGCACCCTTACAATACACTAACATATGATTGGCCTTATTTCCCTAATTATAACACGTCTGTTTTGTTCTAAGAAAGGCCTGCAATGTTTTATCTGCTAGGTGGGCGTCCAATTTAGCTCTAACTAGGTGCAATTCTCGAAGGGACTTTGTAGACCCCTCTTTTAATGCTCTGCTTCCATGATTTGAACTTCTTCCTCCAACCTTACTCTCTCCTGCTCCCTTTGTTTGTTATATGTGTAAGGAACTCATGGTGGCAACAAGTAAAGACAGACACATGTGATCACAGTTCAAGGGTGTTTATTAAACTGTAAATGAAGGGGGGAAAAAACGCCTAACACCTAACCTAAATCTAAGATGGGAGCAAGCTTCGACCATCAAATGAAAATAAGGCAGTCCTTGTGGCGTTGTGTCAAAATAAAAAGGCTATACTAAAAAAAAGAAACGATTGGCAAATCCTTCCAACTAATTACAGAAAGACTGTGGGATAGGGTTTTCAATAAAGAAAGAAGTGTTCACAAATAATAAGTTAGTATGTGGTTGCCAGGGGGTCTCCCTTCCCCACGTTTTCAGCATGGACAAGGTGGGACCTTGGAGCACAGCACATGCTCAAGCTTTCCCAGCACGAGACGATAGTTCCATTCCAGCTATCAGGTTCTTCGATGGTTAAGTCTCTTTTCAATAAAAAATCTGTTGCCTTCGAGGGTCTGATGTATTCAACAACAAATAAACCAACAAAGAGTTCTTTTCAAAATGGACTTTGGGTGAGGACTTTTCACCCCTGTATGTCCCTCGACCGGGCTCTGGCCCACTTGACAAGGGGGACAATTCACTTCCCCTGGTCTTCCAATACTTCTTACATTCACAAGTCTTAATGTCTTTTTAAACAGTTTTTCAGACTTTGACCCTTTGTGTCGGCTTCCCTCTGCCGGGTTCACTCTTGCCAACTTTTACAGAACACACTGTTCATATACTGATTTCACCATGCGGGATTCATTTCCCTTAGCTTCATAATCATCTATCGGTCAAAGACTTTCAATGGTACAGAGGATTTTACAAGACCCCTGAATCACCACTTTGACCTCTCTTCACCTCTTCCCAGGGCCGTCTGGTTACGGTAGTCTCTACCATTGGGTGATCGGCCAGAGTTTTCTGCGTGAGCACCCACATGGTGCTGGACACCTCTGTTGCTGGCTTTCCCCCTCTTTCCTCAATAGTTCCTTTAAACCTTTCAAAGTTCAAATTAGCGGTTGGCTACTTCTCGTTCAACATAGTTCGGTTTCTTATCGACTCTCCCCTCAACTCACCACCTGTGATGAACCGCCTGGCTTTCCTTCCCTATGGAGTCAAGGTTGGTACCTCCAAGACAAGCGCCTCTCCCCGGCTTGGTAATCAGCGGAGTTGTGTACCGTTGACATCTGCTGCAATACACGCTGGCTATTGTTTTCTGTCTTAGGTTTCCAGCAGCAGTGGTTTCACGGACCTTGGTTGGAAAGAGCAAGATCGCTTCTCTCCTTGTCACCCTCTCGGTATGCGCCGTCTTTCGCCTCATCTTGAAGTGTGAGAGAGAGATAGAGATAGAGATAGAGAGAGATAGGCGATAGGAGATATATATATTCTGGTTAATTGCCCGACTCTGCCTGGCCCTTGGTTTGGGACATGTCAGGTAAAAAGGCTTGGACGTTGTCTTCTGTCTAGTGTTTGTGTCGGAAAAGGGGGGGGGGCTACAGTATCTGAGTATCCTACAATGTAAGATTGGGAAAAAGGTATTATAAGACTGGGGTTGGTTTGTTAACTCAGAAGGATGAGATGGATAGGGTTTGTTTAATATATGGGACTGACCGGGATTATTATCGTGAAAGGAACAGGGGGAATTGTGGGAATGGTAATGTATTGTCAATGCTGTTTGAGAGTTCGGAAAATGGCAATCAGAAGGACGGGATTGGTAGGGTTTTGTCAAGGTAGATTGTGTGTTTGAAAGAATAATCATAGGGATGTGGAGAAGAATGGTTGGAAGTGTTCGGGCAGAAAATAGGAAAACTATGATTCTGGGAGTTGTAGTTATTTAGGGTAATGGGGTTCCTAGTTGGTCTACCAGATTTGTCGGGGTGGCAGGATTTTATTAAGGGAGCTTCTTTGGTTGCAAGGGAGGTGGATGCAGAATAACCAAAAAAAGCTTCAGGGACTTTGTCCCTGGTAGAATACTGCCTCTCTCCTGGGGTATTCCTCCAAGCATAACCCTGGGCTCCTCTACCCAGGTGATCCTCCTTCGTTAGTCCACCCCTAGGGTTGGAATCTGAGAGTGCCAACCCTTCCCTGGCCACCTGAATAAGGGATTCTTGAGATCTATCTGGAAGAATAACCTCAGGTTTCTTACATATGCCACCGCCTGCTTATCAGTCACTTTGTATCTATCCCAGACTATTCCAGGATCCATGTCTGGTGACATGTTCTCAATGAAATAGTGCGAGGTGACCAATGCAATGCCCTCTCGTAGGGTCAGGTCTTTAAGGATGTGGTTGTACAGTTTCCAGGGGCGTTGCTTTGTGGGTGTCAATCAGGTTGTCCTAAGTGTGACCTCAACTGGTGCGTGATCCAGCAGCACACTACTGCCAATCCCCATTTTCTCTTTGTAGGGTACCAGGCTGGCTGAGACCAACAAGTCTATCAGCAAGAAACTATGCTGCACCTGAGAGAAATGCGTATAATCTAATTCCCTGGGGACAGAAACCTCAAAATTTCAATCAAACCAAGGTCCCTGAGATCTTTTGTCAAGGATAATACATTCCTGACGTTAGATTGGGAGGGGCATGGTGATTTTTCCACTAGGGTCTGAAGGCATATTGAAGTCCCCACCCAAAATCATGTCTCCCTCTATAAAGGCTGCCAGTATAGCCAGTAGGACTTTCAAGAAGTGATGCTGATACTCATTTGGGGCATACAGCAAACAGAATGTCACATTTCTGAACCACTTCCCTTTTACCATATTAACTCTTCCCCCCCTTTGTCTCTACATAGCCCTGTTAACTGGAATGTCGACTCCCTATGGAATAATATCGCTGTTCCCCCTGTTTTGTTCCTGCTAGTGGCTAGGTATTGAAGTGTGTGTTTCTTGAAGCAGGACTACCCCTGCCTTTATTTATCGTAGGCATCCGAATACAGACATTGGGCCTCATTACAATTACGGCGGTAGCCGTGCCAGTTTTACCAGCACGGCTGCCGCCGGAGTAATTTTTTTACCGTAGCCCGGGAATTGGGAAATTACAGAGTCATTACGGCCCGCCGGACTTGGTAATTGCCCATTCCCGGGCACCGGTAAAAAATGCTCCCCAATCCCATTCGAGCCCCATAGGGCTTAATGGGAATGGGGAGGCCGGATACACCAGCACCATTTGGAATGGTGCCGTTGCATCCAACATGGTCTGCTCGCAGGTGCCGGTCCGCCCAGCAGGTCAGTCCTGGGGGGCGGTAAGGCACCCGCGAGCAGAACTCATAGTTTGCCAGTTCGGTGACAACGGTACCGGCAAGCTTACCGGTACCGTTGTTACTGGACCGGCAACCTTGTAATGAGGTCCATTCTATTACATGCCGCATTTCATCCCTGGAAATTGCAGGAGAGTATGTTCATCTTCGACATTAATTTTGTGAATTTATCCCCTGTTCCTTGCCTGCTGAAATGCAACAGGGCGAACTGTTGCCTCCAACCAGCCCACTCGTCTTTTCTTGTGTCCCTTTACAACGCCTGCCAAGACCATCAACCTTTTTAACTATAAAAAACCTTTTATGTCCAACCCCAACCCCAACAATGGCTGTTACAGGTGTCCCTTCCAACTTTCCCACCCACATCGCCACGCAGGTTGGTAGCACCATACTATTTTGAATTTCTTTTGAAATGTCACTCAGTAGTTGGCATAGGTCTTTTCTGGTCATTGGCATGTCCAAGTCTTCTTTTTCTCCCGGTGTGTGGTATATCTGGACTACGATCGCAACCTCTTCTTTCTTTGTTAGTACACTGGTCCCATTTACTGGTTAATGTTTCGCTGCCTTGGTGCCTTTCCGTAATGTTTTGAGCGTCCTCTGGCATCTGTGTACGTTCCATGCACTCCCTTGGTTTCAAAATGTGTCAGCCGCTCCACCGCTTAATCCGCCTGTCTAGCTAGAGTGTTCTCAATGGGCCGCTGCCCCTCCTTTTATCACTGAGCAATTCTAAACCCTCCGGTCACTTGCAATTCTCATTGCAAGTCTGGCCCCTTTTCAGCCATCTGGATCAACACCTTGGGTCATGTTTTCAGATGTGCGCTCCGCAGTGGAGCGAGATGGGCCACTGTATTCTGGCACCTCCCATTGTTTCAAAATCTTCAACAAACTATTAAAGGACACAAACCTTGCCGGATCCCACAGCAGACCATGACTTGCAGACATCTTCAAAAAAATTCTCAACCACAGAACGCCAGCATTATACTTTCAGATACTAATGAACCTATCCCTAAACACAGGAATAGTACCTAAAACTTACAATTCAGCATACATCAAACCTCTCCTAAAGAACAAAACAGGAGATGCAGCGGACCCCACCAACTACAGACCCATATCAAACCTACCTAGCGAGAGAACCAGATCTACAATATAGTCAACCATGTGGAAATCAATGGAATACTCAACCACTCCAAGTAGGCTTCAGGCCCATGAGAGGAGCTGAATCAGCACTGCTACCCCTGTGCGACGACCTAAAAATAAATGTAGACAACAGCAACCGATCAGCCTTCATACTGCAAGACATATCAGCTGCCTTTGACACAGACACACAACACGAATCCAGAGACTGGAGGAATCCGGCATACAAAAACTCTGCTTGAATCGTTCCTCACTAACCGAGCTGAAAGAACGCACTTCGCGCCGTTTACATCCCGTTTGATGGCCAAACTATAGAACTCAATACTTAAGGAGATAAGAACAACGGAAGATAACCTAATCTTTAGAAAAAGACTGAAAACGTGGCTTTTCAATTCACTAAGAAAAGCATGAGAACGGGCACCCCACAAATCACAACACGTATTCAAGGCACACATGGGACATTACAGGGGCGTGCCCTGAACTCATGTGGTGAGGACGCAACTTGTATGAGCTCCTGCTTCGATCCGATTGAATGATCCTGCAGCGGGTGCTGAATTAATGACCAGTGGCATTCACACACAATTCGGGAAGCTAACATCAGAGAGTATTAGCTAGGCGACTTTCCAGAGAAAATCGGAGGCTGAGTACGGCAGCAAAGAGGCGAAAGACTGGTGCAGTGTCCCAAGAGTTGCGGCCCGACAGAGGAGATGCCAGCCGGACTTGGATTATCAGACCCTGCAGCTGCGGGGGATCTGGCGGCTCGGTGGCTGCTGAGACCCGGCTGAGGAGCCATCCCCGGCTGAAGATGGAAAAGAGGGACAGATAGGAGAGGGACAGATAGGAGTGGATCCCCATCCGAGGTGCAAATCAGGACCCCCACCCGAAACAACATCAACCCACGGAGGGCCTGTGAGGCGATAGCGTTGCCCACGGAGGGCGGGAGCAGACACGAGCTAGGGAGCTGCCAGTCAGGGAGTGAGGAATACCCAAACACTGATCAGCTCTGAAACATTGGAAGAGCAAGGACGGCGGCCTGAGAAGACGCAGTCTGCGGCTGAGTGCGCAGTGAGTGCACCCCTCTGCATCCGGAGCTACACTCACCTCCGGAGGCACCGGTGGCGAGACCAGACGCAACCTCCTTCTTTGTCTGGCCGGGGAGCCTGGGTGGGCATTGTGAGGAAGAAGGTGCAGAGATTGTGCGGCCTTTGGTGCACGTCGGACGTACTCCCCGCCGGCTGTGGGGGTGACAGGGACCATCAAAGCTGTCGGGGTGAGGAGGTGAGCACCCCCTTTGAACACTGGTGCAGAGGGAAGGCCTGGGGGGTGAATAAGAGCACTGCCCTCCACACTGCGGCACGAGCTAGAAGTGCCCTGGACATAATATTATAGTAACACACTAGGCTACTGCCGGATAGGAGTGGAAGGAGGGCAAGGGAGGTAACCAGAGCGGCTCGTGAGTAGTGAAGCAGGAACACAGGAAGTACCACGGACATTTCTTGGGCAGGAATGAGCTAGGAGACTCGCAACTGAGGCTTGACAGACTGAGAAGGGGGGTGAGAGAGTAGACAGCAGATCTAGCTGAAATAGTCACAGACGAGCTGCGGGCAGGGGCCCACGTAGCCATGGGGCTGTGTCTAGGTGCAGTTGCGGAGCGAGAACCACAGCACTGTACCGCCACAAGCCGAACAGGCATGGTCTAGACACCGCTTTCAGATGCCAGACAGGAGTAAGAAGGGGAAAGCCAGGCAAACCGTCATGGAGGTCTACACTCAGAAGGACGGGAACGGTCTGACATAGGGGGGGGGGAGAATCACAGCTACAACACCACAAGTGGCTGTGCAGGATAGAGGCCCAATACAGGCGGCAACAGCAAAATTGAAATTGGCGCTAGAATACAAGATTGATGCAGTGATTCTGGATGTCGGATTGTTCCGCCAAGTGGTCTTCATAATGGCCGACCACCTGGGCACGCCAGAAAAAGTGCGAGACAATACAGGAAATATCGCCAGTGCTCAGGCCCGGGCGGCAAAACTATTGGATAGGGTAAAGACCCTAGAACACCAGGCAGAAGACACAGAAGGAAGGGCACGAAGGAATAACATCAAGATACTGGGTCTTCCTGAGGGGGCACAGAGCCAAGACCCCACAACAAATGTTGAGAACATGTTACTGCAGGAGGTACATTGACTGAGGGATTCACTGTCGAAAGGGTGCATAGATCACTGGCAAAGAAACCACTGCGGGCGCACCCCCAAGACCGCTGATAGCGAAAGTCTTGAATTATAAGGATAGGGAACGGATCCTAAGTTTCTCAAGGGAAGGGGGGACCATCATGAGGATCCTCGAAGCTGGCAATCTACCCTGACTAGACTGTTTTGGTCCAGAGGCGAAGAGAACTATTTGGAGCAACTAAAGAACTACTGCGTAGAGCGAACATATGCTATATGCTGATTTACCCCGCTAAGGTGAAATACATAGAGGGAGATCTCACTTCTTTGAAAACCAGGTGGCGGCACATTCCTAGATGGACACAAAGGGCCTAGCACAACTCCCGAATAGGAACAATGATGACTCATAGCAGGAGGGCTCTGAAACGACTGGAATGTGCAGCTCATTAGCCTCTCCTTTTTTCACGAGAGGGCTGCCCACATAAGTGCCAGAGACATTTGGGGAGTATAAGCGGGAGCTCCCAAGAGTGAGATACAGAGACGGGGGGAACCTTAAGCGACTGCAGCATCAAGCAGATATCACAAACCCGGGTTGAAGTTTCAGATGCCAGTTCTGAGGCATGAGCTGCTGCACGTGACCCAGGAGGGGGGGTGACAGGTGCGAGAGAAGTGGCTGGGCCTTAGCGGTGGACTTAATGCTGGGACATTGTTCTGTTGTGTGGTTTGTTACCAAGTTGCCTTGATGGGGACAATGGTAGGGTAGAAGGGCAAAATGAGCAAACAAGGGACGGGGGGGTTATGTTGTGTTCTTTGACATGTTAGACTATAGCAAGCCGTATACTGGTGGGCAATGTGTACAAAAGAGCAGAGGGTGGACCCCGGATGAGAGGAGAAGGAAAACACGCATGGGGAAGGTGTCCGACAAGGTAGGTAGGTAAACCCTGGCCTGACGCGAGAAACCCTATTAGGGACAGAGGCGCAGGAGGGCCTAGGGCAGTGGGAACCAAGAGGCCTGACTCCACGCACCCATGACTATGGACAGGGGAGTGAATATAATTACCTGGAACATAAGGGGCCTCAATTACATGAATACGTATACACACATACTTGGTGAGAAGAGGCATACAGGTGGCGATGTTGCAAGAAACGCATTTAACGGCTGGTAAGCAAATTGCTATACCCAAGAAATTGGGAGGCAAGCTATATGGGTCACCTTTCTCCACGTACGCCAGGGGTGTGCTCACCTGGATCGCTCTGGCGGCCCCCTTCCAACTATTCAAAGTTAAGCATGATGACAAGGGCAAAATGGTGGTGGTGCACGGTTTGTGGGACAGCAGAGAGGTCTGTTTTGTAAACACATATGCTTTGAAACATGATGCCTCTGTGTTCTTTAAATCACTGTACTCGAGACTTTCCTCATATAGAGAGGCCACATCAGTCTGGGGCGGAAACTTTAATCAGGGCTTTAAGTGGGCCGGGGCCTGCCAGGGCTGGGCCCCGGCAGGCTCCGAAATTTCGTTTTGAGGCGGGGCCCTGCCGGGGCCCACTAATCTCCCCTGGCACCCCGGCAACAACACGAAAAGGCTTTTTTTTCTACAGCCTGAAGCTCTCGCTCATGAGCGAGAGCTTCAGGCTTCAGAAAAAAATGCCTTTTAGCTATAATGGTGGCGCCGCACCTGCGAGGCATCCCTTTAATCAAGTGATGCACGTGGGCCGGCGCCACCATTATGGAGAAAACGTGAGGCCGCTGGAAGCAGAGGCCTTGCTTTCTAAATACTGAAGCTCCCGCAGATTCGCGCGAGTTTCAGTCTTTAGGAAAAAGGCCTCTGCTTCCAGTGGCCTCACCCTTTCAGCCTTAATGGTGACGCTGCCCCTCCCCAGCTGGCGAGGGGCAGCATCACCATTAAGGATGAATAGGCGAGGCGCTGTCCCCTGCCAGGCAAGCCTATACAAAATAAATGCAGAGATCAGCACCCTCTCCCCCATTGGAGAGAGGGTGCTAATCTCTACAAAGGCTGCCTGGCAGGGGTGCCAGTAGCCCATTGAGCCAGGGCTCGTCAAGGGGGCGTGGCCTAACGGGCCATGAAGACCCCCGTTGTTAGGCCACGCCCCCTCGATGAGCCCCGGCTCGATTTGTAGTGCCACTTAAGGCACTGACTTTAATTGTACCCTAAATCTCAGCTTGGATAGGTCTGACAACAGATTTACTAAACCCGCATCACCAGCTCTGGTTTTGGGCTCCCTTTTGCAGGATATGAGACTTGTAGACATGCGGAGGGAAACAAATGGGGAAAACAAGGTTACTCATTCTTTTCAGCCCCACACGCCGTACACACGAGGATAGACTACCTTTTCACAGGGAAGGAAACCATGGGAGAATTTGCACACCTAAAATTTAGGGTTCTCTCTGACAACACGCCGCTTATGGCAATATGGCTAAACACTACCTGGAGACCCAAGATACCCACCTGGCGGCTGAGGTCAGAAGCCCTGCAAGAAGAGGCATTTCCTGAATACCTGAGGGTTCAGATGGATGATTACTTCGACACTAACACAGATAGCATAGAAGAGATGAGCTCACAATGGGACGCATTCAAGGCAGTTATAAGGGGAGCAGCAATAGAGAAAACAGGGGGCCTCAAGAGGGAGATACAGAAGGCTCTTGGGGACACTGAAAACAAAATAGAACGTGCCGAAAGCAAGTCATCCGAGACATCTGGGGAAGTAAGGAAACTGCTGGAGTTGCGGCAGAAATGCATGAAGGAATGGGACCGGCTGGGCTATGGACTATGGACTATGTAACATACACCAAAAGGTTGCACAAGGAGGGAGACAAGGATGAGAGACTGTTAGCATGGTTGTGTAAGAGCCAGGAACATACGGACATGATCAGTGTTATAACTGATCCAAATGGAGAGTTAGTCAGGACCCAACATGGGATCAAGGCAGTGTTCTCAAGTTTTTATGAATCTCTATACTCTGCGGTCACTGTTGAGGGAGACAACAGCGCGGCAGATGTCATATCCCAAATCGACTTACCCAAGCTGACAGCGGAACAGTCTGACATGCTTGACGCACCACTGTTTCCGGAGGAGATAGGAGGAGTGATAAGAGAACTCCCGACTGCCAAAGCACCCAGGCCTGAAGGGCTCCCGGAAGAGTTCTACAAAGTCTATGTTGACATACAGGTGCCCAGACTGCTGACGGTCTTTGAAGAGGCATACAAACTAGGGAAATTGGCGAGAGGCAGTTATAGTATCCATCCTTAAACCGGGTAAACCCCCACAGGACTGCGGATCATAAAGAAGTCTCGCATAAGGTAAACCAGGATTGCAAAATATTGACAACAGTGCTGCCGGGTAGGTACAAGAAAGTAATTGGTGAATTGGTCCATGAGGACCAGACAGGGTATATCCCGGGGCCCAACACTGCCTGGAACCTAAGGAGACTGCATCATGTTCTAGATAGCACAAACCTGCTAGATGTAGACTGTGCAGTGGCCTCAATGGACTCAGTGATGGCCTTCAACACGGTCAGATGGGACTGGCTGTTGACGACCTTAGCGCACTTTGGGTTTGGCAAGAGTTTCTTAAAGTGGGTGAAATTAATATATATAGCCCCCATGGCAAGGGTTAAGACGGGAAGACAAACTCTGAGGCATGGAGGGTGGGCAGAGGTACCAGGCAGGGTTGCCCGTTGTCACCGATGCTGTACATACTCGCATTACAACCGCTGGCAGTGTCCCTAAGGAAAGAATATGCTGAAGCTGGTATCCGGATAGACGGGGTAACACATCTGGTCTCCTTATACGTGGACTGCCACTGGGGGTACCAGGTAGACCAGGTAGCGCAGCCCACCTAAAGATGGTTGCGCTCCCATGACCTCTGTATTACTTTGTAAATATCCTATAACATACCGACTACCTTTTTTCGCCAGCTGAATTCGATGGTGAGAGAATTCCTGTGGGGGTAGCAGGAGAAACAGAATCGCACTGAACACAATGCAGAGGGACTACTCTGAGGAAGGGATGAAGGTACGTGACTTTGAATGCTACTACTTAGCAGGACAACTACAATTCATAGTCAACTGGTTGGGAGAATACGCCACACAGGAAACCCTAATATTGCAGCCTAGAATAAGGCAACACTTTTTGAAGGAAGTCTTGTGGGTCAAGCAACCCACCTTAGAGAGTCCTTCCACATTGCTGAAACATGATAAGGAAATATGGAAAAGGGCCCGGAAGTGCCTGGGAGTGCCAGACCCCTGCTCTGGGCATATTCCTCTAACTGGAGTCATAGGAGAATAACAGGAGGCAGTGGGACAATACAGGCGGAACTGGGAAAGCAAAGGGATAGCCACAATCGGAGACCTGTTACAAGAAGGTAAAATATTGAGTTTCAAAACACTAGTAGATGAATATGACAAACATGAAGGCCAATTTTTACTATATCTGGGTATGACCAGAAGGATTAGAAAGAGGTGGGTGGGCCCAGAGGAACTGGTGGAGACCAACGCAACATTAGACATTATTACCCTCATTATGAGGTTGGAGGTAACCATGGTTTAGTTTAGTTTAGTTTAGTTTATTATTTTTAGTGCGCTCCAGACCCGAGGGTATTCAGGCGCAAGGCATAAGGATATTCAAAGCTTGGTTACAACATGAGCATACATTTGTGTGCAAGTGCCGATTGGTTACATGTGGGCACAATAAGGTTACGATATAGATATGCAGGTACATTGTGGCATGCTTAGATTTACAAGGTAGTTGGTGCTGCTGGTGCCTGTAATGTGGAGAGAGTTGCGGGCAAAGTCAGTGGGTATGTGCCTAGATGTCGGCATCTTTGAGCCAACTAGTGATGCTCTGGCGGAACGTGGGATAGGTTTGATCGATTCTTAGAGGGGAAGGTAGCGAGTTTCATAGGAGTGCTGCCTTGACCTGGAAGCTGCTGCCTCCGATTTTGGCACGTTTGTATCTGGGGACCCAGAGGTATTTGGTGTTGGCGAGTCTGGTGATTCTTGTGGTCGGCTTCAAAGTGAATCTGTCAGATAGGTAACGGGGTGCTGCATTATTCAAGCATTTGTGGGTGAGGGATGCAGTTTTTAGTTTTATTTTATCTTGAGTGGAGAGCCAGTTGTTGGCTCTTCTGGTATTAGAGATATGTTCTCTCTTAGGGATACCTAAGGCTGCTCTCAGCGCATTATTTTGTAGGAGTTGGATTTTTTTGATGGTTTGTTTATTGGCTCCTATATATAGAGTGTTGCAGTAGTCCAGCCTGGATAAGATGAGGGCTCTGTCTAGGGTGATGCAGCTGTCCTGTGACAGGAAGGCCTTGCCAGCTCTAATCAACTTGCATGTATATGCCGTGGCCGAGGTCAAGGCATTGACCTGCTTGCTGAAGGAGAGTGGAGTCCAGATAGAAACCCAGAGTTTTAACCTCCTTGGCGACGGTAATAATATTATTGTCTATGTTGAATGCTGAGTATTCGGGGCTGAGTTTTTTGAGGGTTGAGGAATTTAGCGGCATGGTTGCCTCCTTACCGCATACCGGGCCCGGGTTCCTCAAATGAGGATTTACCAGGCCATCCCAACCTTGGCGGACCCGGTAATTCCTCGTCCGAGGAACCCCGACCCGGTCCATCCGCATTCCCATTCGAGCCCCCATAGGGCTCAATGGGAATGGGGAAGGAGCCAACAACGGGCCTGTTTATAACGGGCCCGTTGTTAGCTCCCTGGTCTCCTCGCGGGACCCGGTAAGGACGCCTGATTTTACAAGGCACCCATTGCGGGTCCCGCAAGGAGACCACGTAATAGGGCGGAATGGGTTTACCGGCACCATTACCGGTGCCAGTAAATCCATTCCGCCAACCTTGTAATGAGGGCCTATGTATGATGTGGCAGAAGGGGGACATATGATTTCTAGATTATATGACTTGCTCCTGGGCAGCTGCACTAGGCCGTAGCTACGGGTGAGAGAGCAATGGGAGATGGACGTAGGGAGATCCTAAGAATGGAATAGAGCACTGCAATACACCAAGAGAGTCTCCAGAAATGCCAGGTTCAGGTTAACCCAATTATATGTCACAACACAGGGCGTACATGACCCCACAGAGACTATCCTGTATGGCTTGGGGACAGAATCACACTTGCCCGAGATGCGCACAAGAGGGGGCGGACATGATGCAAATGTTTTGGACATGCCCAATAATTGGAAGGTTCTGGGGGAGGGTTATGCAGAGAGTGGAAAGAGGGGGCATCCGGATACAAGCCTAGCCCCCAGAGTTCTGCTTGCTGGGGCTGTACCCGAGGGGCAGGAGGGACGAAGTACACCTCACTAAAATGAAAGACCTGATCTGCATACTAGCGAAACACAGGATAGTGATGGTGGGGGAAAAAAAGCAGAGGGCCCCAATTTGGAGGCCTGGTGTAGCGACCTGATGAAAGTGAAAATTTAGGCCCACCAAATAATGTTGATGAGGGGGCAGAGATATTATAGGATATGATCATTTATTTATATAGCGCCTATACACAGTGTGTTTCAAAGCGCTTCAGAGAGGGCGAAGGAGTGCAAGATTATGGACGCGATAACCACGCATTGGAGACGGCCCACGCTACGAGACATGAGGAAGACCGGGGAAGGGGTGAACATGGTATATGATATAGATCCACGTGAAGCCCACAAGATTGTGAACACATATTTTCAATGTTATGGTAAAACCTGTCTTTTTGTTTGGTTTGTTGTATGTTGTACCAAACAAAAAAAAACATGGAACAGTATGAAACGTGGAACAGACAAACCTCCACACCCTGAGCCAAATCTACTAACTTTACTAACAACCACCTGTTCCATTCTCCTCCAATGCACTCCTCCCACGTACCAAACATGCCCAAAGGGATAGCCACACTACACACAAAAACACACAAGACAAATACCCGCTGCAAGAAACAACAACCGCAAACAACAAACAACCCAGACACTGGACGTTACCCCTCCCGACACAAGTCCAGTGCATATAACAAAGCACACCCAGAAAGCAGACAAGCACAGATTCCAGATTCTCCTGGTTCTGCAAGATTCAACAGAAGAGCCCAACCTTTATCCTATCATTCTTCCCTCACTAACCAACAACACACACATTCTTACAGAGCCACGTGAGCACCTGGAGACCATGCAAATGTCAGCGGTGCACTGTATAAATCAACATAACATAACAAATCAACATAACTCTTCCTTCTCCTTCTTACCTCTCCACTGCCTTTTATCCAACCCTTTCTTCCACTCTCCTCGCTCCAACTTTCCTTACACCAGCTCTCCTTGCTCATGTCTCTCTGCTACTCTCCAGCCTTCATTAAATTCACCTATGCTCAGACTGGGATTTGACTTCAAACTTCAACATTATCCCCTAATGAGCACAACTTTATATAGATGGGTCCTCGCCCCCATTGACGGGGGAAAAATGTAGGATCTGCATGTGAGTCTTTGTATTGTAGGAAAACAAACCAAGAAATATCCAATCCAAAGGGACAATCCATAAGGAGAAAATGAAGTTCAGTACCCAAAAGGAGCCATCCATAAGGAGCAAATCAAGTTCAGGGCCCAAAGGAGCCATCCATAAGGAGGAAATGAAGTTCAGTGCCCAAAAGGAGTAATCCATAAGGAGCAAATCAAGTTCAGGGCCCAAAGGAGCAATCCATAAGGAGAAAATCACGTTCAGGGCCCAAAGGAGCAATCCATAAGGAGAAAATCAAGTTCAGGATTAATACACATTCAAATGTTTGTTTTGGTCAGGTGTTTTCAAATTTCCTGAGCAGATGCTCTGTGCTAGGATGACAGAGCCTTCCACATGCTGGCCCGCCATCTTGAGTGTATTGTGCGATGGGTGCCTGTGTGCATGTGCTACTGTGTGGGAGACCATTGCTTCCTGGGGCTGGCACTCCTCCACTCTATTTTCTCTTTCTGTTATTCCTCCTGGATCCTACCTGCGTCTATACAGTGGCAGTGAGCTCTATCACAGATTTCTCTTGCAAGTTGACATGCAATGCAACGGAAGAGAATGCCTAGTCTAGTGGGCAGATTTAAAGTATCCATGGTGTCCTTAATATTGATAACAAGTATAGGAAAGATTGTACTTTATATTTCTGGAGGACAGCAGGTGGCACAAAAAGCATGTGGTGAACCACTGTCTTCTGGTGGTGACATGGTGAGTGTAGCCGGGGGGGGTGGGGATCATCCCCACACCTCCCACAGTCACCAGCATCAGGTAGTTTGGCCCTCATTAACTTCAGCATCCACTGACAAATTGAGGCAGGGGACTTTGCCCCATTTCTTCATTCTCCTCTCTCGCCACCTGCTCCTGTTTCTTTGACACCTCCTCCTGTCTCACCACCTCTCCTTGAAATCTTGCCACCTTCTCCTGTTGCTTTACCACCTGCTCCTGATGTCTCACTGTCTCTCCCTCACATCTCATCTCCTCTGACCAATGTTTTATCACCTTCTCCTGATATTTCCAACCTCCTCTCTTGTCCCTCCAAGTCACCTTCTATTGCCTCCTCCAGATGACCTTGCCTTCTGGTTACTACACACCAATTGCCTTCTCTCAACTCCTCCGACCCTTCTTCTTTGCACCTCTGCTCCCTCCTGAGCTCCACACACTCCTGCCAATTTCCTTCCCCTTTGTAGGGGCTTGTGCAGGTCAGGCCAGACATGTACACTCTGACCTTTCCAGAAGTGTATGTCAACATTAGCAAATGTGACTGGTTTGTTGAAATGCCAGGTTGTCGTCTGCCTGCGTGGCTTGCTTGGCCCTTCTCCCTCATAGGCCTATGATCCGATGCAATGTCTGGGGATGGTGCGATCTTGGATTTGATGTTCGCTCATTACTGCTGCCAGCCGCATGGAGCGGAATTGTGCTCTTTGCAAGTCTTTCTCGTTCACAAATTCATGTGTTAACAGGCAGGCTTCCCAGAACATGATACTCACTAACTGAAGCCCAGTAAGTGTCAACTTGGATTACTTGTCTCCATAAGGTATGCTGCCCACAGTATTTTTCCTGTATATTTTGGAGTCCCTAAAGGGACAGAGCCTGTTGGTGGTGCCCAGTGATGGGTCCCTACCATGTGACAAGGTAAGTGTATTCTCCCACACACTACGCCTGTGTCCCACATCATTTAGCACGCAGTCATACCCATCCCCCATAGTCCCCTCTTCTTATACCATCAGAGTCAAGCAGGGAACTTTGTCACAATACATAATATGACACTCTGGTCCTCTGCTTGTTTGCACATGATTGAATCCAAATGTGTTAGGCCCACTTGGTAAAAGATCCTTCAATTTTCCGGTTCACCATATCCAGACTTCAACCCCACTAGCTCAAGGAAACTTCTGCCTTCAACGGTTTTAGGAAAGAACTCGAAACAGAAGTTTCACAACAACTTTTGAACATGGATAAAGTTAAAGGAAATACTTAATCCTTCTCAACTGCTATTTTAGATTCATTCTTCACATATTACAAACCACCCTGTTCCAAATCTCGGCACCAAGAGGCCACTTGTGGTGTAAGCTCTACATTGCAAGACTTCAGGCATAACAGAACATAACACAAGATCTGATGTACACTTACTGTAAAAAAAAAAAAAAAATACAAGGTCTCAACCCAAGCAAAGAGAGTAATGATGTTGGGAGTAACATTTTTTATTTTTTATGTATTTGGGTCAGAGCTTCTGTTCTGTGTACGGGAAAAGGGAATCACCAAGAGGTGCTGGGAGCACAGTAGAACTAAATTCCAAAGAATACCAATTGTTAACAGGGAAGGCAAGGCATTGCTAATGCATACACCAGCACTAAGTGGAAATTAAGGATCTCAGCTAAAACTTTTTCGTAAGTACAATCATGACAAGGAGAAACGGGCGGGAGCTAATATGTGGGCTCATACACCATCTGAAGTTGGATGTTCCCAAATTTACAGCATAAGAGCTCATGTAGGAGTAATTTCTGTCTGGAAACACTGGATCAGTATGGTTTACAAGCTGTATGAAAGGTGGGAGAGAAGGGGATAACAAGTATTGCAGGTTGTGATAGGAGATGAGGAAATACAATAAAGCATCACATCTTTTTCCAAGATCTTGCTGACAAATGTACATCAAGTGGGGTTTAATCAGCACCAAGATGGCCATGGGTGAGTGATCTGCTTCCAAATACTAAAATAAATAAAACTATAATCCACCACAGAAACCTGTTTCTTAAAGACTATAGGCCTGGAGTCAGTCCTTAATTTTGCTGAGTCAGCTGACATTTATGCATATTAGTGCCGTCACGTACAACTTATGCAGGCAATTTGGCATGCATGCACATGATATCTGAAAACATGACCTCAGATGAAGGCAGAGCGAAGGTATTGTGCGACTACATTTACAAAGATGATTTTAAGATATTGAGAATTTCTACACTATTTTTACAAAGATGCAGCGAGTACATATTTTTTAACATCCTAAAATGTAAGTGATAGATAAGTAGTATAAAAACTTACTTTGATGTTTGCTTTAAAGAACTGTTTAGGAGTTGCATATCCAATTGTTGAAGGAGAAGAAACATTTTCATTTTAATCTCTGCTTCGGGATCGTCGTCTTGCTTCATTGTATCCAGTAGTCGCAGCATGGACATATCCTCCCCTTCAACAGTAGCAAATGCTGGTCCAATAATTTTTGCTATAGGGTCTCTATTGACTGTTAACAGAAACATTCCTTTTACAAACATATAACTTTTTGTCTGAAGTTTTCAACACAATGAGGTTTGTAACATAACTAGCTGGACAGTGCATTTCTGCTATTAGATTTCTATGAAACATGACAATTGTCATTTACTCAAAAATCAAGGAAAAGTTTACGATCTTAAAAACGAAAATAAAGATGAATGCAAGTAGAAAACACACACACACACACACACATTTACACACACACAAAAACACACAAAGGCTCCTTGCAATTTAACC
This sequence comes from Ambystoma mexicanum, assembly GCF_040938575.1. Classification (NCBI taxonomy): domain Eukaryota; kingdom Metazoa; phylum Chordata; class Amphibia; order Caudata; family Ambystomatidae; genus Ambystoma; species Ambystoma mexicanum. The sequence continues at coordinate 868,116,583 of NC_090924.1, read as the reverse complement.
TGTATGGCTTTATTAACAGAGCAGAAAGTAAATATTGCAAAAAGAGGTTTAATAGTAACAACAAATTAATCTTGAGAAGCTGCAACATTGCATCTCCAAAAGAGATATTTGATTACTTGTATTGCTCACACAAGTTCAAGCAATGTTTAAACCTCTGGATTATTGCCTAGTTTGTCACCATACAGAACCTGCCTCTTCTACATTCTGCACTGGTTCTGAGATGGCTGCTTCACGTGATCAAGCAGAACAGGGAGACACGCTCTTACCTGAGCCAGAATTTCTCAGTATGCCTGAGCCTACAACACACATCAATGGGCCCTATAAGGAAGGCATGGTATCAAACAGTGAGACAGACACAAGTGATCCCAGTTCAAGGGTGTTTATTGAACTTCATTTGGGTTTGAAAACGCCTATGTAATACTAAATCTAAAGATGGGAGCAAGCGACGACCATCAAATAATAATAACGCAGTCCTAGTCGAGTCCGTCTAAATAAAAGGGCGTATACTAATAAACCTATTGCCAATCCTTACTTCTAAATACAAATAGTGTGGGAAACAATGTTATGAAAAAGAAAAGTGTTCAAGAAATGATATATCAGGAAATTCAAGCCATTGGCTCCCCTTCCCCGCGTTTTCAGCACAGGACAATGCGGCACACTCGAGCTTAGCACACTCTCTGATCTCTCTAGCACGAAGGTGCAAATCAAAATGTCAACATCAGGGCCTTCTGTGCCAAAGTCTCTTTGCCATTCAAAGTCTCTTATTTCAGAGGGCTTGATGAAACATGACAAACATTAAAATTCCTTTTATCTTAGGATTTCACTTATAAAACTTCTCGGCTGCTTTACTGTTCATCCCGGGTCCCCCTCTGCCGGGCTCAGACCCACTTTGACACAAAAACTTGAATTGGTCTCCCTCTGCCGGGCTCGGACCAAATTCCGCTACTTCATCAAAATCGAAGACTTTCGACTGTGCGCAGGGTTTTGCTTGACTCATCGCAGGACCACTTCGATTCACAATTACTTGTTCTCTTCTTGACCTTTTTCTCACTTTCACCACTTCTCAGCAGGATACCTTACAGAGACCTACGATTAAGCGCCCACTCAGTGCCGGACCACTCTGTCGAAAGGTATTGTATTGTATGTCGTTTTTAAAGTTCAGTCACTCATCAGCAGTTCAACATTTCTTGCGTCTATTATCGCACATGTTTTAACAATGTACATTTCTTCACCTGCCATACCATACAATGTTGATGCTTGCAACCTTGGCTTCAACACAGACTGGTCTTATATCAGCCTCCCCAACTCACCGGCTGTCTTCAGAGTGTGCTCTCGTGCTCTGCCTTTTATCCTGGGGGAAGCTTAATGAAGTCAGACGTGTGTGATGGTCGGTAATTGCCTGACCTTGCCTGACCATTGTACTGGGACACGTCAGCTATACGGCTCGGGTGTTAGTCTATTTTCTCTCATAGCAGGCTGTCCATGAGAAAGGGTTTGTATTGTGAAAGAGGGGGGTAGAGTTCCTAAATATCCTACCGGGTATGATGGGGTAAAGATGTTACAGGGAAGGGGATACCGTGTCTCACCATCTGGTGTCTCACTCCCCGAAGACCCCTCACCCAGGTGATCCTCCTGCATTGGTCCACCCCCAGGAACTGGATCCAAAAGCGTTGGCCATGTCCTGGCCACCTGGATGACAGATCCCCAGGGACTAGTGGGTGAGACACCTTCTGGTTTCTCACAGACAATAGCTACATTGATAAGGGATGCATATCTGTTCAACAGATGCCAGCTTGGAAGGGATGATGGTATACAGCATGATGTGTTCACCAAGTAGTCTGTGTGGCTAGCTATAAGTTTTATTGACCATTGAGATCGTAAGCTGCCATCCCTGCAAAATATTACTTTGTGCTTCCATGGATATCGAGTCTGCCTGAGTAAAAGCCTACATGAGTTTCCTACTGAACAACTGACATTAAAAATAAATTGGCACCACATCCTGACAAACTATTGTAAGATACGCTGAATCGTCGCGCATGGGGATCACCAACCTTGTCCTACGCTGGTTCAAGTCCTACCTCGCCACCCGCCCGCAGTTTGTTCAGATGAACTTGTCTCCCCAGTGATCTTCAATCTATATGGAGCCGCTGGGAGCCCTCCTAACCACAAACATCATCCACATTCGGATCCACCAATACACTGACGACAAACAGCTATACCTCAAGATCACCTCCATCAAGGTAGTCGATAGGCTCTAAACCTGGCTCTCGCTGATCCAGTCTCAGATGTCCAGTGCTTACTTGAAGCACAACCCCTCCAAGACCGAATTCCTACTCCTCACCAACAACACACAAACCCCCAGACATGCAGACCTGGCAATCAACCATGAACTCAGAGCTTCACACCTGAGCTCACCTCCTGCATCAAGTCCCTCGGCTAAGAAAACTGACACAGCTTCGCATCAGCTCTATTCCTATCCCACCTGGATGGGTGCAATGCACTCTTTGAAGGCTTCCCGTCGTCCTCCTTGGTACACCCTGAGATGTGTCCTACACGCAGCCACCACCATCCCACTGAACGCACAAATCACCTTCAAGTCTTGCTCCATCATCTATAAAGCAGTCACCCTCAAATCACTGAGATACCTTGCAGAGAAACTCAGCATCTCCGGTGGACAGCGCACAACCAGAAGCCAGGACATGTGCAGACTTAGAATCTTTTGCTGCAAAGATTAAAGGACCAGAAAACAAGCCTTCTATGCCTATGCCCCAAGACTACGGCACCTCCTCCCCGTCAGCATCAGATTCCCCCCTACCCTCCTAAAATTCAGAAAAAAACTCAAGACCCATCTCTTCAAACAATCTCTCTCCCTCAACACCTAGGCCATCACATTGCCCCTCACACCACATGACTCGCTAGATGCCGCTGCCACTCTCCTCACCGCCACCCGGTACAGCTGTACTGCTCCTCTGTGCCCCTCTGTGTCCGACCCCCCGCTGTATATCTGTTCTGTTACCTATGAAAAGCGCTTCTTTATGCATCTGTACCGTTGTATACCTCTGTAAAGCGCTCTGTTGCTTCTTGAAGCTAGGTCCGCATTCAATAAATACAATAATAATAATAATAATCTGTTCAAACCACATCAACAGGAGAGTGGATGTGCCAACTACTGGGAATATAATTACTTCTTGCCTGGAACTGGGATGTTGTATAGTCAGGGCGACAATTATAATGGTAGCAATGCGATGATGAATCATGAGAGAATGACAAAGCTCTGCTTAATCACTGATATTTTGTAGGGTGACATTTAGCACCCCATGTAGGCTCAGAGGATATTTCACAGAAGATAGCTCTCCGAGCATAGCTCCCAGATAAACATTAACAGCGCTCCCAAAGAGCAGAGCCAGTCTTTCGGACATTTCTACACCTTTCCCACAAAGCAGAGCAACCCCCTGAGAATGGTTATTCTTCTTTCATACTTACCGAGATATTCCATTAAAAATACTAATGCCTCTCCGGCAACGACATTCTTAATATTTGTTATGCCTCTTCCAGAAAGCAGAGGCACTTCCTGAATTTATTTTCTGGTTCTCTCCCAGAAGATAGGCAAACTACAAACAGTTGTATGGCTCCCCAAAGAGAAGTTCAACCACTCAACAAGGTTAAGACATTCATTTAGAGGACACTTCCTTTTCTGAAGCACCATTAAAAAAAAATAGAATTGTTTATTTGTTCATTTACTTGTAAAGTGCAACCTTCACCTAAAGGTATGTAGGTATGTTAGTGATATGGCATTGACCAAGTGTGGCGAAACCGGGAGAGGAGGACACTGGGGGTCATTACGAGTGTGGCGGTAAGGGGTTAACGGCGCCGGTAAAGATGCCGGAGCCGTCAACCCCTTACCACCACACTACGAGTTCTGCTCACGGGACCCGCTAAGGATGCCTGGTAAAACCAGGCATCCTTAGAAGGTCCCGCGCGCAGACCAGGTTGATAACGGGCCCATTGTTAGCACCCTCCCCATTCCCATTGAGCCCTATGGGGGCTCGAATGGGAATGGGGATGTACCGGGTCCGGGTTCCTTGAATGAAGAATTACCGGGCCCTCCAAGGTTGGAATGGCCAGGTAATTCCTCATTCAAAGAACCCGTACCCGGTATCGGGTACCCGGTAAGGGGATAGCCATGCCACTAATAGCTAATAGCGGCATGGCTACCTCCAAACTTGTAATGACCCCCTCTGTATTGGAACTGTCAAGGTTTCACTGCTTTCCTGAAAGTAAGGTGGTCGGTCAGGTCGCAAGTGTGGGTGGGGAGGGAGATCCTGAGATTTCCGGCTTCAACTGAGAAGGCTCCAGATGCCTTTTCTGGTGAGTCAGATTTTGGGTGGAACCAGCTGTTTTTTGATTGTTGATCTCAGTAATTATTGTTAACGATTGTTGTTGCTATCACTGCCTCGCACTTGACAATGCAGACAAAAAGTGACTAGATGGTATTATAGATGATCCCAGACTATGGCTCACACCACAAAGTCCTCCAAAAGGGGCCGTGATGCAACAAAGCCCTGATCACTGCACCTAGCATAAGCCAAGCATAGGTTAGCAGTAGGGGTAGTGGCCTGTGCTTTGGCAAAGTGCTTGATGATATGGTGAATTGTCATGGTCACAAGGAATGCTGACAGAGACCATATCCACACATCTGCAGCCTACTTAAGTAGCAGTGGTGCCACAAATGAATGTGTTTATGTAGGACCATCTTTCCATATGCACACTGCTTGAATTTGTTCAACTTATTGAACTGCTTTCTTGTAGAGGGTAGAAGAGGAGGAAGCAGCGCAACCCACTCTTCACCGTGCATGGTCTCCCTCTCCGGCAGGGTGAAGAAGTCTCATGTGCAGGATTTTTCATCAAGTGAAATCATGGGAAACCCATCCTGGCCTTGCGCCGATCACAAGAGAAAGTAACTCTGGCTTAGCACTACCTCTTCCTCCTCTACTTAAGATACCACTTTCTCCTCCACAGCAAAATGAACATCTCCCTCCTCAGAGGCAGCACTTCTTCAACAACCAACAAGGAACTTCCACCTCTACATGCTTGCACATTCTTCATCAATGTAGTCACCCCATCCTCTTATCTATATTCGTTGTTAGTGCCAAGGGGGCCTCTGCTGCTTCCCAGCAACCACCTCCTGCTAGATGTAGGCAGCTACCACTATTACTGCCTCTACTACCATCGCCACTTACACCAGCAACACTCCCAAAGCCTTCTCCATACTTTGAAGTCATCCCTCCCACAACTTCCTCCAAAGTCTGCCTGAGAGCTTCCTCCATCGCCCACTCTACTACTACTCATTGCTGTTGTACAGGCAATAGTATGCATCACAAACCACAAGGAGTTCACCTCTCTCCCACTAGCACATTCCGGCCATGCTCGTCAGACATTAACACATCCACTTGGCCTCACCCCACTTGTCAGGCTCAATGACCCGAAACTCAGGAACACTTCAGGGTGACTGGGTTCTGTTACAAAACAGAGAGGGAATCAATGAGACACACAAGCCAAATGTCACAGTTTAAAAAGAGTTTTAATATGAACAACACAAGAAAGGGTGCTCAAAACAAAATGTTTGGTGGCTTTTCCTTGGGTTGGCGGAAGAAAGGAAACATAAGGTAGTTCATGGGTTAAAAAGGTTCAGACAACCTTCCAGAAATCCCTGTTGGTGGGGGATCAGTCCCTCGCAATTTGGGGTAGGTAAGTGTCCCCTGCATCTCTTGTGACAATGTTGAATGTCCAATATCTTCCTCTTTGTTCAGTGTCTCCTTTTGTTCCTCTTCCAGGGGTTTCATAGTGCCAATTCCCAAATCTCAGCAACCATGAGTATGGGGCTAGAGATCACCAAGCACAGTACACAAGACCTCTATATGAACATGGGCTGGTGGGCTGGGTGTTTGGAGGGACTTTGATCTCTCCCTCTCCTCGTCCTCGCTATATCCTCTCTTCTTGCTTTGACCCACCACTTGATTGGACCCCGTCCTGTCTATTACCCCAGATGTTGGCAGAGTCTATGGTACCGTTCTTCCCTGATTGCACCAGACCAGGTGACTGTCTCAGCACACTCTTCTGGTGATTCTACTCCCAAACTCTCTAAATGTAAAGGCTCAGCCTCCTGTTCTTTCTCCACTTCTGCGATTTCGATAATTTGCTATAAAAAGATTCTAAATTTGACATTTGTGAGATTTACCAGGTTACTCACTGTAGTGACCACCTTACTCCTAGTCCATAGTCACCTTTCCTCCATACTTATGGGACATCTCTCCGTCCTGTGGGACGGGACCGGAGCACTTTGTAAAAAACATCCACATTTTTTCCAAAAATGTGTCCCTCCTCTCTTTCTTGCGCGGGGCCCCGCACGCGGCCGTAACTCCGCCCATCTTGGCTCCGCCCCACGAATCGCCAATCAGTCCTTTTCTATCGCCAGGTCAAAGACCCATTAGCAATAACAGAGGAACCTTATTAGAGGGGACGGCGGGTGGGCGTATGGAGGAAAGGGGACTATGGACTAGGAGTAAGGTGGTCACTACGGTGAGTAACCTGGTAATACTCCTATGTCCCGTCCCCTTTCCTCCATACTTATGGGAGATTCCCAAGCACTCCTTACAGGAACTACGGGTGGATGGAAATACCCCTCACTGAAAGAGGTTCTTCAGCACAGCTTGACCAAACTGAGCGTCAGCCCTCGAGCTCATGTCGAGACAATAATGCTTACAGAAAGCAGATGGGGAGGCCCAAGTAGCTGCCCTAGCGATGGACTTCCAGGGGACATATTTCTGAAAAGCAACCGCGGCTGCCTTGCCCCGCACCAGGTGTGCATGAATACCCTTAGGAGGTTTCAGCCCTTGGACAGTGAAAGACTCCGTGATGCAGGCGGCGATCCACCGAGAAATAGTTGCCTTAGACGCCTGCTTGCCCTGAGGGTTACTGAAGGTCACAAAAAGTTGAGAAGAACTCCTAAGCTCGGAAGTCCTGTCCAGGTGGTAGAACTTAAGAGCTCTTCGGACATCAAGACAGTGTAGAACCCTCTCAGCTTCAGAGGCAGGGTTCGGAAAAAAGACTGATAGGGAAATCGACTGATTCAGATGGAATTCGGTCATAACCTTCAGCAGAAATGCCGGGTTTGTCCGAAGGACTACCTTGTCCTTGTGAAAGACCAAGAAAGGAGGCTCCACCAGCAATGCCTGGAGCTCACTCACTCTCCTTGCTGACGTAACAGCGACCAAAAAGGACACTTTCCAGGACAAGTACTTGAGGTCCACCGTAGCCATTGGTTCAAAGGGTTTATGGCACAATGCCTTGAGGACCACATTTAGGTCCCACGGCGGGTGCAGATTATGAACTGGAGGGTAGAGGCGTGTCAAGCCAGCAAAATGAGCCACTGGGTTAGTCAGGGAATAAGAACTCTGTTCTGTAGAAAGATAAGCGGAAACCGATGAGAGATAAGTCCTGCATGACAGAACATGAACCCCTGACTCTGCTAGGGAGGACATGAAGGACAGCACCGTGTCAACCGTGGCCATCCTTGGATCCAACTTCTTCTCCAAACACCAATGACAGAACCTGAGCCATCTACTCTTGTACTGAGATCTGGTCGAGGGTTTCCTGGCTGCCTGGATAATACGCATGAAAACCGCAGACAAATTCAGATGCTCTAAAGACTTGAACTCAGGCATCATGCCGCCAAGCTGAGCGATTGAGGGGTGGGGTGCCACAGCTGCTGTTCCCCTTGGTGAAGAAGATCGGGAGTTACTGGTAACCTGATCGGCGGATACACCGACAGGTGTTGAAGCTCTGAGAACCAAAACCTGGCCGGCCACCAGCCACCAGGGGGCTATGAGTAGAAGGGAACAGTTGACCGAATTCTTCAACTTCCAAATTGCCCGGTGAACTAGAGGCAGAGGCGGGAAGGCGTAAGCTCTCATGTTGTGCCATGGAATCTTGAGAGCATCCCCCAGAGAGTAGGCTCCTAGCCCCCCTCTGGAGGCATACTGAGGAAGCTTCCTGTTTACCGTCGTAGCGAAGAGGTCCACCTCCGGTGTGCCCCAATGCGAGAAAATCCATGAGAGGACCTCCGCCTTCAACTCCCACTCGTAGCTGACCACTGTCCGCCGGCTGAGGGCATCCGCTGTGACATTCAGCTGACCCGGGTTGTGTACTGCAAGCAGCCAGACACCATGAAGCACGGCCCACTCCCATATCTGGATAGACAGGTCCACGGGCGGGGAGACTTAGTTCCTCCTTGCTTGTTGATGTAATACATTGACATCACATTGTCCGTGCGTATGCGGACCACCTTGTTGGCAATGAGCGGTCTGAACGCCTTGATCGCCAGAAAGATCGCCAGAAGCTCCAAATGATTTATGTGCAGGAGCTTGTCCTGAGGCGACCAGAGGTCCGAGACCTGAAGAAGATCTAACGTCGCACCCGATCCCAGAAGGGAGGAGTCTGTCGTGATCGTAACCGTGGGGGCTGGGTCCTGAAACCCCGCACCCACCGACAGGTTGCTGAGAGATGACCACCAGTCCAGGTCCACTCTCATGGAATCCGGAATCATTATCTGCTTGGAATCCGGGTCCACAGCCTGACGCCAGGAACGCCGAAGAGCCATCTGGGTCCATCTCATCTTGAGACGAGCAAGAGGAAGAGCCAGCACGCACAAGGCCATGAGGCCCAGAAGCCTCTGGAACCACCAGGCCGACATGCTCTCCGACTGCGCAAACATCTGACACGTGGCTAACAGATCCGCCATTCTGTCCCCGGTAAGGTACACTCTGCAGTCGATCGTGTTCCAGCAAAAACCCAGGAAAATCGGGTCCTGCGAGACCGTCATGGAAGATTTCCGCCAGTTCACCGACAGCCCAAGATGGAACAGGAGCTGAAGGAGAGACTGGAGATTGCCCGCTGCTGCTAGCGGACAAGGTCTGCGTAAGAGCCAGTCGTCCAAATACGGATACACATGTGTACCCTGGATACGAAGATAGGCCACAATCACCGACATCATCTTCGTAAAGACACGCGGCGCCGAGCTGAGGCCAAAAGGAAGTACTCGAAACTGGAAGTGCTCCTCTCCCAAAGAAAAGCAGAGATATCTCCTGTGTGGGTTCCAAATCAGGATATGCATGTACGACTCCTGAAGATCCACAACGTTGAGCCAGTCACCCGTCTGCAAGGAGGAGTGTATCTGGCTGGGCGTAATCATCTTGAATTTCTCTTGGAGTAGGAAAAAATTGAACTGGGAAAGGTCTAGGATTGTGCGCAGGCCAGCCTGGTTGGGTTTGGGCACCGTAAACAGCCGAGAGTAGAAGTCCTCCCCTCGCTCCCCGAGGGGAACAGGTTCCACCGCTCTGAGGGCCAGAAGTTTCTGAACCTCGGCTTTGAGGGAGGGCTAGCCCGACAGCTGAAAAGGAGGGTTGCGGGGTGGGGTACGGGGTAGAGGTAAGCAGAAGCCCGCTCGAGCAACTGACAAGACCCATCTGTCTTCTGTGATGGCCTGCCACGCCTCCCAATGAGACACAATGCTTCCTCCCACCGGGGTCTCATGCGAGCGCGGAAAACCCTCATTTAGCAGGTTTATCGGTGGTGGAGGAGTCTGAAGAGCGGGAAAAAAAACGTGTCCGTTGTTGCCTACGGCGGTTATTCCCTGCATGAGTATCCACTCTGCGAGATTTGCGGTCGAGGAAGCCCCTAAAACCAGAGGAGGGTCGACTTTGTGACAACGGTCTCTGGGTTTTGAAAGGAGCCTCAACCAGGACAGACAATGACTTAGCTGTCTGAGTGCTATCCTTCGTCTTGGTCAGCACTACATCTGTTGTAGAATGAAAGAGCTCCTTACCATCGAACGGAAGGTCCAACACCTTGTCCTGCACTTCTTTTGAAAATTTAGTGGCATGCAGCCACGCCTGCCGTGAGGTATCAACCCCCAGCATAAGGCCCCGAGCCGAGGTGTCTACGTGATGAGCCGCAGCCTCCAGGAGATCCTGGGCCAAGACCCTGGCATCGGATAGGCCACCCTTGAAGTCTTCCAACTTCTCGACCGGGATGTGCTCCTCAAATTCTGACAGACCTTTCCACATCCGCATATTAGCCCCCACTAATATCAACTCAGCATTGGCCTGCCTGAGCTGCAAGGCCGAGTTGGCAAAGATTTTCCTCCCTAGGGAGTCAAGGAGCTTGTCCTCTTTACCCAGGACCTGAGTAGCCGTCGTGGAAGAGGATGCTGCAGGTCTGGATTGCAAAGTGGCCACAGCCACCACTGTGGAGGAGGGAGGCGGACAAGACAACAGGGCCACCTCTTCCGAAGAATGTAGCCTGTACCTCGCTTCAATCTTCTTATTGACAAAAAGTCCCGAGTGTGGCTGTTCCCAGACTCTTCGGACCTCGGCCAGAACATCCTTCTGCAGGAACAGGCCGGTACGCTCCAAGGGAGACAGGGTGAACGCCCCAGAAAGCACACCCTCCTGCGGAGCGGGTGCCTCGGGCACCGGAACATCTAAGAAACTCATCATGTCCAGTAGCCGGTCATGAAAAGCTCTGATAGAGCGGGGAAGGTCCTCTTTGTCCTGATCACCTTGAGGGTCATCTGACAGGTCAGGATCCTGCTGAGCCGTGTCAGGCACTGCCTTGTCCACTGGGGACAATGGAGGCAAAGGCGGAAGAGCTGGGGGAGGCACCACGGGCAAGGGAGGCCCCGGCGGAACCACCGGAGGAATGGGTGGAGCCAAAGGCGTAGGTGGACATATCTCCATGAAAAGCCCTTTGAAATATTCCCTCATGGGGTCGGTGCGCATAAGTGCTTGAAATTTACCGAAAAAGACGTCCTCCGGAGACTGTTTCGGAACCTGAGGAGGCCTCACGAGGTGGACAAATCCAAGGACATAGCGGGGAAGGGTGCCACACCGGCCCCTCCACCGATGTATCCACATAAATCAAAGGTGCCGCCCCTGTGGGCAACAAAACATTGTGCGGAAGAGGCATCCGGGTGTTCCAATCATAAACCGGCCGGTAAGGATGCGCACAGGGACCTTAGGTTCACCCAAGGGACCAAGCCCTACAACGGAGGCCGATGGCGTAGTTGTAGGGGTAGCATCTAAAATGGCCGCCGCGGTCGTGGCGGGAACGGGTGCCATTTTGTCCTCATCTGAGGGGAACTGCGGCACGTTAGGTAGTAAGGCAGGGGTCCCCGTCGATGGATCAGGGGTCTTAATCTTAGCCTTAACACAAGGAACCTCGGCAGAGCCGGTACTATGAGGCCTAGAATGTTTTTGTGACATACCAACCGCCAACTGAGCCTTCGAAGGAAGGACCCCGGCACTGCCAGTAAAAGAAGAACTTTGCTTCTTTGCCCCCTCAACAGGTCTTATGTCACCACAAGAGTGGGAACGGTGAGCAACAGCTTTCACCGACAAAGCCTTGACCGGCCTCTCAGAACTGTTGGTAGCTTTAGCCTCTGAACGAGGGACCTCGGACCCAGGCCCGGTAAAAGCCTTATCTGCGCGGGCCTCGAACATCCATTTGGTAACAACAATCCCAGCCAAGGCCTCGGGGCGAACCCCAGTCTCATCTTTGAGGGAAGCTGACAGAGAGGCCTCAGAGTGAGCTCTGGTACCACACGACTCAGTAGAACTGGGTCTACAAACAGCCCCCACAGGAGGGGCCTCGGAGCATACTCCGGTATTCGCAGGCCCCTTCTGGAGACCCTCGTGGGAAAACTCTGGTAGAATTATTAGGGCCAAAGGGCACGTCAGGGCAAACCCTGGTGACAGAGCGATCAACGCCCCTCCCAGCCCGAGAGGAACCCGGAAAGGTATCCCCCGGCCAGGGTGCTCTGAAAAGTAAAGAGCGTTTCTTCTTCTCGTCGATGAACGCCTGAAAATGTGAAGGAGGAGTTCGTCGGAACACCCCCTCCCACTGCTCCAACCGATGTTGAATTGCCCGGACCGAAAGGGAGTCACAGTAAAAACAGGAGTCCCAGCGGTGATCCGGACCCAAACATTCTAAACAAAGAGGATGGGGATCCGCCCTCGCAAAGCGACGGTGACACGATGAACAATCAGGAAAGTCTAGACATAGACAGACCAGTAAACGAACGCTAGCGAGAGCCAGAGAGGAAAAAAGGGAAGAAAAACTTCTGAGGTTGCAAGTGCGTCTGACCCCGATCGAGCGGAGAAAAGGACTGACGGGCGATGCGCGGGATGGAGCCAAGATGGGCGGGGTTACGGCCGCGTGCCGGGACCCACGCAAGAACGAGAGGAAGGACACATTTTTGGAAAAAATGTGGATGCTTTTTACAAAGTGCTCCGGTCCCGTCCCACAGGACGCAGAGATGTCCCATAAGTATGGAGGAAAGGGGACGGGACGTAGGAGTAAGTTCATAATTAATAAAATCAGAAATGTTTATGAATAATTAATATTTGATTTTACACATTCATGTTGGGTATTCCTGTTTGTCAGGACCAGGGCAATCTAGAAATCTGTACTTCAATGATGTATCATGTTACTACAAGAAGATATGGAACATAAATTATTTGAATTCGAAAGTGTGAGAGCAGGCAGCCCCCACACGTTTCACATGCATTGAAAATACGATCAACCCATGAAGATTGGGGAGGGAAGGGGTATTCTTTGGTATTCTATTAAGCAAGCCAATGGAAACGTTTGACCAATCAAACAGTGTGCAATCATAATGACTGTGTGTTGGAATATCACCCATTATAAAAATGGGAACACAGGCACAATAGAGAAATAGACACAAACTGGAGGATTCTGGAATTAAAGGCTGCAGGGAAAGAGAACACCAGTTCCAGATGGATGAGTACTGATCTTGGAGAATATCTGGAGTGTCAAGGCCTTGTTCATGAGAGAGCCTGTGGCAGATTTACACGAGACAGACCTGCTTTCCATAAAAAAAGATAGACCAGAAAAGGCCAGCTAACTGGAAATTCCATGGGAGCATTTGAGGATCCCTGTTGGCTCTGGGCCTTGAGGAATTATTTAAAAGTGAGTACAAAAACTCTTCAAATGTAATTTTACTTAGGCCCCCTAGGATAATTTCTCTAAGTGACAGGAGTGGGAGAGTGGGAGGTGGTTTTTTTCACTAGGGGGAAAGGTCATTTGAACTAGAATCTCTTGATATTCCAGTGTGAAATACATGTTGCTTCCACACTACATTCAATGACAAGGAAGGTTTCATATCAATAAGGATTAATATATTTTTTAGTGCTGTGTGCGCAGTGTAGAACTGATACCATATCTATACAGCTAAAATGCAGTTCTTTTTTTAATTAAATCCAGTCAAATTGTACTCAGGGTGCTTTTACATGTTTAGTCAAGAACTTAGGCTGGGATTTGAATGCCCACATTCCGTAGCCTATCATAAAAAAACTTGATAAAGTGCAACTGGTAAAAGCCATAGATAATTAAAAAGAGACATTGGGAGATGAATTGATTTTAGCTGTGGCACTTCATTCCTGTAGAACATAATAAAGTAAATTACATTTTCTCCTCACTCTTTGCATTGCACAGTAGAGGAAGGGCTTTGCACCCGTGGGACCCGATTTGCAAAATGAAGTTGGATCCCCGTATTAGGAAATCATAAACCAATTTTCTATATTGGGTGGCTGAACCAATATTGTGTGTGCTCTAAATTGACAGCCCTGGTTTCCTATCCCAAAACAGCAGAATTAGATAAAGCTCATTATAGCATGCAATCAAACGCATGCACATACCAGCAACCCACAGCACCATATTTACATGGGAGGAATTGATTTCAATTCAATTATAACGGTTTTGATGTTTATGCAACCTTTCGCTCATACCAACACTTGTTATTGATACTGGAGAAAATAAAATGTTCTAAAATTGGTGACTGATTATAGGGAAATTAATGTGATGTATAAACCACTCGAATCATTTGAATATACTAGCCAGTAAGTGCTGGTGTAATTATGCACTTGGATTGTGCTTAAAAGGTAGATTGTCCAATTGGAATTCAAATCAGAAATATTAATAATTCTGTTGTGTGACTAATTGTCTACACAGTTTTAGTGAAATGTCACAGGCAGACCAATTCTTATTTTCTGTGTATCAACTATTAACGTGTATAGATCTTTGATTGTTGCGACTTCCCCAACATAAAGTTAAAGGACAACCTTATATTTAATATATTTAATTTAAATGCATTCTAGTTGGGCCTATAAACACAGCCTGTTTCTTGTCCCAAAATTTGCAGAATGGAATTTTATACCATGGGGTGTTTTATCAGTGATTGGCACTTAGTGAAAAGATCAACAGATCAAATATCTCAATATTACTATTATCGAAACAAACACATTGTTTGTGGCAGGGCATAACAGAAGCCTACAAGGGCTGTTGGACATTTCATAGAAATAGTTCAGACCCTTTTTGGAGAACCCTTTTTTTCTGGTGGTAATTAGTTAATGCTCTGCTTAAAAACAATGACTTGTTCAATGCCTTTGAGTTCCTATTAATCCCTGGCCTTATAAACTTTGACTATGTTGGCCCTATCGTTACGGTGTTCCAAAGTCAGCACTGGTAGGATATCATATCTTTGCCAATGAAAACCTGCTCTCTTTGGAGCTTATAGGGAAATTTGCTGAGCTAACTTATTTAAACAATCTCCAAATCACCTGAATTTCAGGGGGATTTGGTGGTATTTAGATTAGCCACATTTATTTCAAACCCTATGGGGGAGGACTGCCCCTTTCAGAGTAAGAATGCCCTCACAAGGTAGTGGAGCATATTCTATTTTTTATTAAAAAAACCATCTTGCTTAACCTGTGGTATAATCTATCTAGCTGGGCTCAAGGAAAAATAGAAAGAAATACCAACTTCTGTTATGTCTTTAGAAGGGTGCAAAATGTGCACTTGCCACCACCCATTGGCTATTGATATTTGACTCTTGGCGAGTAAGAAATGGTGTGCTGTGCATATGTAGAGAGTTAAGGTCGTGAGTGACTTTTTTATGGTTCCTTAGTAGCTTGCAACTTGAATGTCTGCCTTTTACCCCAGTCTAAAGTACCGATAACAGAAAGCAGTATTTCTTCTACTTGTCTATGCCAACATAGAATATTGACTACCTTTGGATAGCTATGCTATAAACATACACATTTAGTCCTTCTTCGATGTTTATAGTATGATACATACAAAGCCGAAGCTAGTTCTATTGGGTATTTAGCTCAAAGCGAGAAAACATGGCACTCCCACTTGAACTTGTGCAAGGAACAATAGCGCAAGTCAAACTTGTGCCTGAATTGATCAATGGCATGATTCTTTTTTTTTTTTTTACTTCTGTTTATTAGGTTTACAATACATCAGTTCCACATAGGCTGAAACAAACAATAAAGCACTCAATTCAAATGAAAACACGAACAAACCAATTAAACCAAATCTTGCAATAAAATCAACTATATAAAACTCAGCTAAATGAACCTCACCAAATGTCTAGCCCTACACACACAAAACAACACGAAGACAAAACACAAACATCACAAGGAGAAGGGAAGTAAAAAAAAAAAAAAAAAGAAAAAAAAAAAACCTTATACCAATCTCCACCTGCCACCAAAATGTT